>NC_044277.2:44443248-44772692 GCF_004027225.2 Strigops habroptila | reverse complement strand
TTCAAAAACTGATTGAACCTGCACGGTATACCTTTTAAGACATAGGATCAAATCTGAAGTGATTTAGAAAAATGTGAAGGTTTTGATGACCTTTCCTCAAATCATTTCAATTTTATGATAAAGTCAGGCTTGAAAATGTGACTTTTTTTTTCCAGAAAATAAGAAACTTCAAGATTGTGCCAACACGTATAAATACATCAGATAATATTTTCCAGCCATTTCCAGTGATCACCAGCAAAGAAGAGCAGAAATAGTGTCCATAGTGGACAGGTTTGGTAGAGATTTTTTTGAGGGATTGGCTTTTAATTCATAATGCATCATGATTTAATTTTAACAGGATTCTTAGAAAAACTATTTCCACCCCTAATCTATGGATCTGGTGTAAGTTGAGCAAGCTATGTTCACTGAAGAGAATCACAGCCTGCTTTTTTGCTTTCTTAGCAATTTCCATACCAAACTACCGGCTGTGTCATTGTCTTTCTCAGCAGTTTCCTAAATCCAGTTGTACCAGTAGAGTGAGGTTGATTTATTACCCTTATTTTAGCTTTTTTGACAACTGTTAGGAAAAAGACTATTAGGTTATTTTAGAAGATCATGTATTTTACCCAAAAAGAGCCAATACCACCCCTAATACACAAAGTTCTCTTATAAACTTATTACAGATACCCAGTCCCATTATCCAAAATATTCAGCATTCTTTTAACAGTGTTTTTATTTTATTATTTCTCATAGATTCTTTACATTTCTGGTTTTGCCTGCTCTTCCTTTCAAGTCTGAAATATCTGAGCAATTGCTTAGAGGGGAAAAAAAATGTATTTCTCAAGAAAATATTCTGTTGTGCACCACACAATAGTTTCCTTGTTTCCCCACTGTTATTACCATTATTAATACCATTACTACTAATATAAGACATTTATACCACACTGTAGTTTTTATAAACATGACTAAAACCAAATTCTCTTTCCCAAAGAGGCTTGCCACTAATTAACAAAAAAGATAGACACAGTTACAGTGAGATCATAGTACAAAGCTGGGGGGCAAAAAGAATATATGTTTATATATCTATATACGTTGTTAGCAGAGTGGCATATCCTTGCACAATGTGCAGCATACTGTGCATTTCTTCCTGGAGCTGTGCTCTCCCAGTTAAGCAAAAGTCACTGCTTTGCTGAAGTCCACTTAGGGTTCACACACCTTTCTAAAGCTAGTTTGGCAGATCTGCACTTCTCAGTCACACAGCTGAAACAGTGGACGAAGTGTTCTGCCTCGCCAGAGTTCAGCTTATAACCTTGGATGTACAGAAACTGTTTATCAGTTTCCCGAGTGACTAGCTGTTTTCTTAGGTGTGTACTGTACTCAGTGAACTATAAAGCCACACCTCTCCATTTTCACCACTCTCATTCCCTGTCAAATCACATGTGCACTGTCATACTCTTGAGAAACCAAGTGGATAACTTCCTAACATCATGACAACTCTTTTTTTCTTTCTTTTTTTTTTTTCGGGGTGGGGGGTGTTGTTGAGGCAGCAGTTTTATATCTAACAATGACTAAGGCATTTTTAGTGTTTAATCTTTGCTTCTTCTGATAACATTCTTTATTCATCACAGTCATAAAGGCATAAACTGCTGGTAATGATTTACTCTTTTCAGCACAAAACATTAGTGTGAAAACCAGTATTTAAAGACTTATCCTTGTTCTTAATACCTTCGTTTCTCTTGTCGGCTTCACTTTCTCACCCTTTGTCTTTTTATATGAAGAAACCCAAACGTCTTAAATGTATCTTAGAAGCTTAAAGGTCACAACCTGTGGGTCAGTGGCATGTAGGGTATTTTAAATTTGCTACAAGAGACAGCTTTCTCTCAAGGTCAAAGTTCATTACATCCATAGCGGAGTAATGTATGGAGAAGGGAAGTGAAGAGGGGATGACTGTGAATTCAGCCAAATGGCAGATGATTTAATATTGTTTGAAGTTACACAGGTATTTCACCATTTTTCGGCAGGTGCAAGGTGTTTATACATTCCCATTATATTCATTAGCAAATGTGTGTTCAAGTACACTTTCATATTTCATGCCTACATTAGATATACTAAAGAATCAGAAATAGCACCTGGAATAAGTTGTGGTTCTTCCATAGCAGCAAGGGAGCTCTCCTCAGAGAGAACACCAGAAGTGGAAGCTGGGTGAGGGCTGCAAAGTTCTGGAGGGTGAAGATCCTCTACTGCATGTGCCATGGAAGGCCCTACCTTGGTGACAGGGTCTGCCTTGAGGGAGACCCCTGAGACACCCCCCAAGATGCCACGGAGCTCAGCACCAGCCCATGCAACTACATGCTGCCACTGAGGGCGTGGAACAGGCACCAATGAAAAATGGTCACTTTTAGATTTGTACAGCTCACGTCTGAGCCATTTTAGCAAAATGCCATGCAAACAAAATCAGAAAAATATATATGCTGGTTTTAAAGGGTTTCCTAGAGGCAATTTTCCCTGCATAAACTGGCAGAAGGGGAGAAATAACAAAAAAAAAAAAAAAAAAAGAAAATAGTCAACATGGAGAATACATATTTCTCTAGATTTTCTAATATACCTGGAATGATTGTTCAAGGAAGCACAACTTAAAAAACATAATGTGTCCTTTAACTAACGTACACAGGGCAAATGAGCACCTGGCATCAGTTTTTGCAGTCCCATGTGCTTCCCTGTGCTCAGAGGCAGCCTGGCAGCCTTGTCATCACTGTGTGCGTTGGGAGATGCGGCTCCTGTGGCAGGCAGGACCTGGGAAAACTGAGAGTAGACAACAGAGGGCGAGGAGTTTTAAGAGGTGTAGTAAAAGATACATTAATTAAACTGGAGGTGATAGGAACTGAAATTTTGCAGAGGGGCAATGCTTTTCTTCCATCTTATGGTGACCAAAGTAGAAAGTTAGCCTCTTGAGATTCAAAAATATACAAAAACAGGCTGATTTTGTGAGAAAGACCTGGATAAAATGCAGAACTTTATGACAAACCTAAACCTCTACATTGTATACACAATTAATGGAAATTAATAGAACAATGTGTTTGTAACAAGCATTTTAAAAAAGAAGCTTCAATAAATGCCAAAGTAGATATTTGCTTGCACAGAATCTCAGTTGTACATGTAATGCCAGTAACTGCTTCCTTCTAATTAGACTTGTAACAGGTACCCAACCCAGTCTAGATGTTCTTCAGCAACTTGTCTGAGGTGTCCGTGAGCCAGATTGCAACAGAAGCTGACACAGGAGTGATGGAGCAACGCACAGTGACCCTGTCTGTCATTAAGTGACCAGTGTAAGGGTCAGCCACGTCATCAGTTCACACACAGTTTGAAACTCAGGCACAAATAAATCCCACCTGTATGACTAACCACCCACCCAACAAAGGCACCAGAGTAAGAGGTGTAATGTTAGAAGCACAGTCACTTCAACTTTCTAAATAGTCAGAAAGAACGATTTCTGGAGGCTCATCTTTGAGTTTTCCTAAGCAGGTGACACTCTATTTACTATATATGTATTTGTGATGCTTAGCTTAGGCAGGCGATGTGAATCTAGGCTTTGGAGGGATATAAAGGAAAGCTGGTCTACAGAGTAGGGATGATAGGCTATGAGGAACAAGCTGCATCATACCAACAGCAGGCGCACAACTTTATAAATGCTGCTCAGCCTCTGATGATCCAATTTAGGCTCTGTAGCGATTTGTTTCTTGGATTTAGGGGTGTGAGAAATCTCCACCATCTGTTCTTCAGCAGAGTGTTTGCAGGGCCTAGCAAGGGTGGCAGTTTCACATTTTCTGGTACAGTATTCAAATGCACCTGTGTCAGGAGAATAAGTTAAAAGCATGATTCACATAATTCAGGACTCTGACTTCATGGATCTATATTCAAGCCTCCTGTAGAGGCACTTCTTGCTCTCCTTGATTACATAAATTAGGGAAACCCATTTCACCTACAGAAGCAGATATCCCCTAGTGGGACGTTTTCCAAAGTTCAGCAAACTCAAAAACATCCTCTCCTGTGAATTCAATAATCTCTGGGCCAGTCACTTCCCAGAGATGAAAGACAGAATCCAGAACAACTGGAGAGATAAAACAACCTGATCTTTATTTCTAGCAATGCACCATGTTCATCCTTAATGGTGCTTAATGACTGTTATTTGCAGGGAAGGCCGACTCTTGATTAAAAGAGAAGTTCAGTAGTCATTCTTAGAAGGTATGCACTTTATTTTGTTGTGTAAGTCCCTGTCGTTCAGTAGGATGCCAGTGAATGACCTGGAGAAGGTGACTAATGAACAGCTACTTGCTGCTTCTCATAACAGAGTGCATTTAGTAAAATAATTAGCCCTTATGTTTAAAACAACTGAAGGAAGAATTTTTTCACATTGCACATAACTAAATCTGAGGAACTCATTGCCAGAGGATGTTTTGGTGGTATAAAAGCGTTAAAACAAATTAATGGAAGAAAGGTGCGTCAAATACTGTCAGGCATAGCTGTATGGGTGCAATTTCCAGCTCCTGAAATTCCTAACCACCAATAACCGTTTTCTGTGAGTTACTTTTTGAACTTGGCTATTACACTAAGCAGCTGCTGTTGGCCGCTCAAACACAAGCTGTTAGGGTAGAGGGAACTTTGGTCTGATGTCTATAGCTAGCGATGTTATACATTCTTATGTCATTATCTCCACTTAAAGTTTTTATTAAGACATCTCCTCACAAATTCAGTATACAAGCTTAGAATATGCAAAGATCCTCAGCCAGATACAATGTTTTATAGGCTTTGTCTGAAATATAAAACCAGTTCAGATGCCTACCTTACTAATACTCTTATATAAAACCAGAAAATAATGCCACTGCATTAAAGATTATGTTATGTAAATAAAATGCAAAACACAAGTATCACATTATGAAAACACTAAAATACATATTTCAGGCTCAAGCCTGGGCATTGGCTTTTCCCCCAGTAAAATAAATAAAAAATCTGACATCTTGATTTTTTTTTTTTTTTTTTTTTTTGATGTGGAAATTTGTGATCATTTCCCAAAAGCTAGTTGCTGAAATGGAAAGAGCAGGGGTCACTACTTAGGAATTCAGTATTTTCTGTTGGTCACAGTGTATTGAAATACATGGTTCTCCCTTTTCAACAGAAAAAAAAAAAATCTTAATTTTACTCAGTGATTTCCTGACAGTCTAATTACTGATTTTTAATAAAGCACTGTATTAAAGAGATGTTTTTTACTTTACTAGTTAGTGTTACCAATGGTGATATTTTAATTATGATTGCTGAGTGATATGAATCCACTTTCTCATTCTCTGCACTCAGATGCAGGCTACACCACAAAGATCTGTTCTGGGGAAAAAAAAAAAAAAGACATGGGCATCCATGCACCAAAATAATTTGGAGGGGCAGGGCATAACCTGAAGTCATTATCAATGTAGTGATGACTAAGACAGCAAAAACATCCAAGCAAATGGCTACTTCTTCAGGGACTCAGTTCATACTTGACTAAGGATGGATTCAGAATGTCTGTGTACTATTAGTCATGCAATTCACACACCAATCACTGCCTGAGCAGTCAGAATAGACAAGAAACTGCATGCCCTGCTTGTGGCTCACATACCTGTTCTATACAGTCAGTTGAAAAGAAGTGATCACACTCCTGGTAGTATCATGACAGCTGGTTTACTGCTATGGAAGTGTAAATGCTCTCTGAGCTCCAGAGAAGGCAGCAGATGAAGACTGCTGGCTGTGCCCTGCAGCAGCATATACAAATACCTGGTCATTGCTATCTAAAGTCTGTGTTGGGATTTCTGTACTCACCTTTAAACATACTTTATCAATTAGAGTACAGGCACTAAAGGCTAGAAGGAAGGCACTGTTTTCCTTTCTCTCATCCATCCTTCCTTTCTTCTTGGGAAGAAGGGGTAGTTAAGGGATTAGCTCTCCTCCCACCAAGTGCGAAGGCATTGCCAGAAGCATCTGCACAGCAGAGCTCCTACTACTTCTCCACTAGCTCCACTGCAGTGAGAGCTTGAAGGAGAGCAGGCCTGTCTGTCTGTCTCTCACACGACTTGAAGGTAGAAACATATGGCCAGAGTTGTACATTTTATGGATCTTCCTGGGAGGCTGGGAGGAAGAGATATTCTCAAATATGCTAGAAGTAGAGGTGGGACAGGACACCATACCAGATAGCCTAATCAGGTATTTCATTGCTAATTAAAACCAGAAACAAGTGTGTACATATGAAGTGCAGACTGTTCTGAGATATGTCTGATGCTAGCTGATGGAGATTAAGATGGGAAAAGCTCATTAAAATGCCCTGCCTTTTAAAACCCACAGTCAAAAAACTTTAAGATGTCTCCTCTAAGCTGCTACTCAGAGTTAGGCAAAGCATGCCAGTGCCACTGCAGGTGCCTGGCTTCAGTGCCACTCCTAGCACACAGCCCTCTTCAGACCCACTGTCTTCACCAGTTCTTGCCTTCAGCACCCTCTTGTCTACCCATCCTGCTCAACAGCTTTTGGGGGGAAGGATCTGGGTGCAGAACTTGCGCAGGGTGTCTGAGATAACACAGTTATCCAGATAACCAGGACTTTGCTTGAGCCAAGATGGGAATGTGACTTTCAATCACATTCTCTTACCAAAAGTGGAAAAAAATTGAAAGTAGAACTGTGATGACAGCATAGTGCTTCAGGGGTTTACTTGCCTTTGGGTACTGAAAGCAGTAAGACTGGACAACAGTATAAGATTGCTCCATGGATGTTTTAGTGCAACATACTTAAATAGAGATGGTGAAGTTGCTTGTGTGAGTTTCAACATACATTCCTGGCTCATTTGGGGTTGATCATAGAATCATAGAATCATAGAATCGTAAGGGTTGGAAAGGACCTTAAGATCCTCTAGTTCCAACCCCCCTGCCATGGGCAGGGACACCTTGCCCTAAACCATGTGGCCCAAGGCTCTGTCCAACCTGGCCTTGAACACCGCCAGGATGGAGCATCCACAACCTCCCTGGGCAACCCATTCCAGTGCTTCACCACCCTCACTGTAAAGAACTTCTTCCTTATATCTAATCTAAACTTCCCCTGTTTAAGTTTGAACCTATTACCCCTTGTCCTACCACTACAGTCCCTAAGGAAGAGTCCCTCCCCAGCATCCTTGTAGACCCCCTTCAGATACTGGAAGGCTGCTATGAGGTCTCCACGCAGCCTTCTCTTCTCCAGGCTGAACAGCCCCAACTCTCTCAGCCTGTCTTCATACGGGAGGTGCTCCAGCCCTCTTATCATCCTCGTGGCCCTCCTCTGGACTCGCTCCAACAGCTCCATGTCCTTTTTACGTTGAGGACACCAGAACCGTACGCAGTACTCCAAGTGAGGTCTCACAAGAGCAGAGTAGAGGGGCAGGATCACCTCCTTCGACCTGCTGGTCACGCTTCTTTTGATGCAGCCCAGGATACGGTTGGCTTTCTGGGCTGCAAGCGCACACTGAAGCCGGCTCATGTTAAGCTTCTCATCAACCAACACCCCCAAGTCCTTCTCCACAGGGATGCTCTGAATCTCTTCTCCGCCCAACCTGTAGCAGTGCCTGGGATTGCCCTGACCCAGGTGTAGGACCTTACACTTGGCTTGGCTAAACTTCATAAGATTGGCATCGGCCCATCTCACAAGCGTGTCAAGGTCCCTCTGGATGGCATCCCTTCCCTCCAGCGTATCAACCGAACCACACAGCTTGGTGTCGTCGGCAAACTTGCTGAGGGCGTGCTCAATCCCACTGTCCATGTCGCCGACAAAGATGTTGAACAGGACCGGTCCCAACACCGATCCCTAAGGGATACCACTCGTTACAGGTTTCCAACTGGACATCGAGCCATTTACCACAACTCTTTGCGTGCGGCCATCGAGCCAGTTCTTTATCCACCGAGTGGTCCATCTATCAAATTGATGTCTCTCCAATTTAGAGACAAGGATGTCATGCGGGACAGTGTCGAACACTTTGCACAAGTCCAGGTAGATGACGTCAACTGCTCTGCCCCTGTCCATCAGTTCCGTGGCTCCATCATAGAAGGCCACCAAATTGGTCAGGCAGGATTTCCCCTTAGTGAAGCCATGTTGGCTATCACCAACCACCTCGTTGTTTTTCATGTGCCTTAGCATGTTTTCCAGGAGAAACTGTTCCAAGATTTTGCCAGGCACAGAGGTGAGACTGAATGGTCTGTAGTTCCCTGGGTCTTCCATCTTCCCCTTCTTGAAAATGTGGGTTATATTGCCCTTCTTCCAGTCATCGGGAACTTCACCTGACTGCCAGGATTTTTCAAATATGATGGACAATGATTTAGCAACTTCATTCGCCAGCTCCTTCAGGACCCGTGGATGGATTTCATCAGGTCCCATGGACTTGTGCACGTTCAGGTTCTTAAGATGGTCTCGAACCTGATCCTCTCCTACAGTGGGCCTAAGGTCTTCATTCTCACAGTCCCTGCATTTGCTTTCCAAGACTTGGGTGGTGTGGTCAGAGCATTTGCTGGTGAAGACTGAGGCAAAGAAGTCATTAAGAACCTCAGCCTTCTCCAAATCCATGGTAGCCAGTTCTCCTGATAGCTTCTGGAGAGAGCCCACATTGTCCCTAGCCTGTCTTTTATTTGCTACGTATCTATAGAATCCTTTCCTGTTATCTTTTACCTCCCTTGCCAAACTTAATTCTAGCTGGGCCTTAGCTTTCCTAACCTGGTCCCTAGCTTCCCAGGCAATGCTCCTATATTCTTCCCAGGCCGCCTGTCCTCGCTTCCACCTTCTATAGGCTTCTTTTTTCCCCTCTAAGTTTCCTCAGCAGCTCCTTGTCCATCCATGAAGGTCTCCTGGCCCTCCTTCTGCACTTTCTTCTAGTCGGGATGCAACACTCCTGAGCACGTAGCAGGTGATCCTTGAATATAGACCAGCAGTCTTGGGCCCCCCTGCCCTCTAGGACTGTATCCCATGAAACCTTACTAAGGAGGTTCCTGAAGAGCCCAAAGTCTGCTTTCTTGAAGTCCAGGGCAGTGAGCTTGCTGCATGCTCTTCTCACTGTCCTGAGGATCTCAAACTCAACCATCTCGTGATCACTAGAGCCAAGGCTGCCCTGGAGCATCACATTTCCAACCAGTCCCTCCCTGTTGGTGAGCACGAGGTCAGGCATGGCACCTCTCCTTGTTGGCTCCTCTATTGCTTGAAAGAGGAAGTTGTCTTCCACACAATCGAGGAACCTCCTGGATTGCTTGTGCCGGGCTGTACCGTCCCTCCAACAGATGTCAGGATGGTTGAAGTCCCCCATGAGGACAAGGGCCTGCGAGCGTGAGGCTGTTCCTATCTGTCTGTAGAGCGCTTCATCCACAGAGTCCTCTTGATCAGGCGGTCTGTAACAGATCCCCACCGTAATGTCCCCCATTGCTGTTTTCCCTTTGATCCTGACCCACAAACACTCTGTTACCTCATCACCCATCCCCAGACAGAGTTCCATACTCTCTAGCCTATCACTGACAGATAGCAATGCCCCCTCCCTGTCTGCCTGGCCTGTCTTTTCTAAACAGCCTGTAACCTTCCATTCCGACACGGAATGGAAGGTCATGGACTTGATCATGGACTTGAAATATATATAGAAATATATAATTATATATATTGATATTTCTCTAATTATCTTGTCGTGAATGTTGAGCTTTTCAAGCATATACAATGACCTTATCCTTATTATTTATTTCTCCAGTTTTTAAGTGGTACGTGTCCTTACATGCCCTCGACCTGTGAAGACAGAACTTCTGCAGCGTGCGTGAGGTAGCACCACCATTCAGAAAATGGCTTATTTTGAGGTAAGATGGTAATTTTTAGTGGCAACTGATATCAAAAACCAAACACACATACCTTTGGGTCTTACTAACACCCACATGTGAAATGCCAGTATAGATTTTCCTTTTTAGATGAGAGGACAAACAGTAAAATTGAACCAAGTACCCCACATTTTAGCAACACTGAAAGTCAATGAAATTATTCCTAAGCCCAGGAAAAAATCTCCTTACTATGTGCATAGGGTTAGCAAGTCAGCTGAGAGACACACACCGGAACAGTGAAGAAGGACTCCAAGCACAGTTTCATAACTTTGTCCTTTATGCCCAGGCAAGTTTCTGCTCTTCTACTTGCTTATCTGAAGTCAAACCTGTTGAAAGTGATACCTAACTTTGCACCATCCAAAGCCAATTCACCTTTAAATCATGTAAGTGTAGGGGTTCATGCTTTAGATTGCCAAGCTAAGATTTTCTGGTGGTTGGGGGTTTTTAGTGTCTGTTGAAGTTAGAGTCTTAAAACCATCTTCTTTTGAAGTGATGCTGTGATGCTGTTACCCAGCTTGGTTTTCTAATTAGCAGGCCTGATTTTAGCAGCACTAATCTGGTGATTCTTGACATGTTTGAAAGTCATGCCACTTAGATGCTCAGATGTGACTTTACAAGCCTGTTATTTGGTAAGAGTTTTTAGAAATGTCGCTTGAAGTTGAGCCTCCTCCTGTCACAGAATTGGTCCTGGGTAGCTCCAGATTACACCTATAGCTCCTACATCTGTCTTTTTTTTGCTGCTTTGGCTTTTTTTCTCCCTTAACTCTAGGATTATAATTGTTCTTTGTCCCAGCATAGAGGTTCTCTTTTTTATGTGTAAGCAGGATAGCTACCAGCTGGGTTTAAACCACAACACTGAGATGTTTCTGAAAACCAAACAGGGAAGGCACCAAACAGTGGTAAAACCCAGAAAAGGAAATCAAGGTGGTCATCATCCTATCTTTAAAGGAATAACTTGTGGACCTGGCAATGCATATGAAACTTGCCACCTGAGAAAAGACCCCTTTGATCTTAAATGTTCCTGGCTTGCTGCTGCTTTCTAGAGTCTATTTGATTTCTATTATGCCACCTTCAGTTCTTTCTTTCTAGACACTAAAGATAGTCTAAGTAAACACAATGAGAGAAAAAATCTGCTTATCCTATTTTCTCTAAGAGGTACAGTGGCAGATAGGGAGGAAGCTTGGGATTGTTCAGTAGTAAGTGCATCTAAACACATACCCACCTACATGTTAGCTCCTTGCAGGTCTTCCACCCATGCCCATAATGACCAATCATTTTCTCTTGAAGTTCTGAGGGCAAGATTAATTCTGCCTCCTGAATTAATCTTCGTCAGGATATAATAATGGATAAGAGAGGATAACTTTAGGGTTTGAGAGAAATGGGGAGGGCTATGTACCTCTAAGATTTTTTTGACTTTCCACCATGATACTCGAACACCTGTGAAGAACTTCACTGGTCACCACCTGATATGTTCTATGATATCACCTCCCAGGTGCTGCCAGAATGGGGATGTGCCAGTGAATCTTTTATTTTATACCAGAAGTCTGTGCTTTGTGGCTGCAGACTTGCCTTAGACAGGAAAAGCAATGGTTTGCTCATGGGTCTTGGAGAGCTCCTGGGTCATGCAGCCAAGCCCAGGAGCTGGGAAGTGTTCCTATGCTTATCATAGTAGAGAGACAGCAAGAACATTAATACTGACTTTCAATGATAGGACTCATCATTCAGAGGGAGTCATGGCAGTAACTCATGCAGGCAATATCGACCTGTACATCAGCCTAAACCCTACTGCAAACCCTAGAGTTCATGAATTTGTCTTCACCAGAAGATTAGACTCACTAGTTGTTCATTATAAATAAAAGGAAAATTGTACCCCATACTGGGAGAATAAGAAGGCACCCAGGAGATGCTAACTGCTTGAAAAAGTAGCAGGTGACTGTTACCAAGGGCACTTATGAATATGAATATTTTTCTATTGCTGTTGACTCCAGAGGTTGGACAGAGAAGGCAGGTATCATCTCAGAGTGAGCAATTTCATGACTGCATTGCTCTAATAATTCTTATTTCCACATACTTTATTTTTCTTATTTACCTTCTACTCCTACTTAATTTTTCTAATTTTGCTGCAAGACTGTCTTTCTTATTATGTTCCTAGGTTTGCCCTGCACATCATCAGCAACTCAAAAATTACGATATTATCATCACTATTATTATCGACAGTTACTAACAATAGCAGCAAGCTGAAAAAAATAAGCTGCAAAAATCATCTATTCTGAGGAAACCGAAAAAATTGCCTGTAACATGATCCTGCCTATATCAAATTTTAACATTCAATTTCATAATCAAACAGATGGGATGATAATATCATAAAATCATCATAGAATCATAGAATGGTTTGGGTTGGAAGGGACCTTAAAGATCAAAGCCCCCTCAAAGTTCCAAACCCCTGCCATGGGCAGGGACACTCTCCACTAGACCAGGTTGCTCAAAGCACTATCCAACCTGGCTTTGAACACTGCCAGGGATGGGGCATCCACAGCTTCTCTGGGCACCTGCGCCAGTGTCTCACCACCCTCACAGTAAAGAATCTAAATAATAAGTATATTTAAATAATAAGCGATGTCTAAATCTACCCTCTTCCAGTTTAAAGCCTCTTGTTCTACCACTCATAAGAAGTCCCTCTCCAGATTTCTTGTAGGCCCTCTATAGCTATTGGAAGACTGATATAAGGTCTCTCTTGAGCCTTATCTTCTCCAATCTGAACAAACCAAACTCTCTCAGCCTGTCTTCATTGGAAAGGTGCCCCAGCCCTGAAGCAGAGAGGGTTAATCACCTTCCTTGACCTCCTGGTCATGCTCCTCTTGATGTAGCCTGGGATACAGTTGGTTTTCTGGGCTGTAAGATAAATCAGAGGTGAGTGCATTGCCATATGCCATTTGTAAGATATTTTAAAGTGCAGCAAATGAGACAGAGTCCTGTCCCTGCTTTGCTGAGTTATTCCAGACAAGTCACTTCATCTTGCTGTACCTTAGGTTTCTCATATTAATATAGAATGAAGGTTGCCAACTTCATCATACACTGGGTTGATAGACCTAATGGTATTTCCCATTTGCCTTCTCTTGCTAGTACAGAAACTCTTTTGTAGCCTTCCATGTAGGTCTGAATATAGCATTGGTAAAGTAATTTAAATCTATGTTCCTGGGTGCTTGCCAGAAAGCAGAGTGTTTAGGAAAGTCTTAGGCTGGCTTCCTCTTTCAGAATGGAGGTGTGTATTAACTTAGGAATGACAGATCCTCCAGGTGACTTCTGGGGAACATGCTTCCTTTAATCAAAAAGATACAGCTAGAGCAGAAAATTTTAATTATTTAAGTTGTTGGGGTTTTTCATTTCCCACACAGCAGACTTTCACTCGAGGCTAAGTCTGAGACTGCAGTATTAGGGGGTGTGTTTATGGTTATCTCATGTTGATTCAAGCCCTTGCTACCCCCCAAAGGGGCTGTCCTACCCATCCTCTGCCCCTGGCTTGGCACCCTGAGCTCTGCCTCCCTGCTGGATGTTTAGCATCTCTAAGAAATGCAGAGAAATCTGAAAATTATATGTGGCCTCTCACACAATTGAGTATATGCATGTTTTTTACGGTTGTGGGTAACATAAAATCATATAAAAATGTATGCTTAGTTAAGAAAGAAAAACTGTGAAAATATTTAACATAAAATTCTAGGGGAAAAAAAAAATCAGAATGAAATTCCCCTCCCCCAAAGAAAACAGACTGAAGAAACGCAAAGAAGAAAAAAAAGTTAGACTGAAAAATAAATATTACTAAAAAAGAAAAACTTTACGAGATGTGATCGATGTTATGAAACTGAAGAACTAAAGGGAATACATTAGAAGTGATAAATCTTTTAACTTAAAAAATCAATTAAGACATCCACATTAGCCTGCTCCATAACAGTGTAATACAGTCATGATGATTTTAAGAATAAGTCAGTTCTGGGTTTATCACCTCGGACTTCACTATGGTTACTTTTAAAGGAACATGTAGTTTATTTTGCATGTTTTCCCCTCATAGTGCAACTCTTGAGCTAAGGTTGTGAGCTTTAACCTACAAGAATGTTAATGTTAGCCATGTATGAAAATACATGCAACATACATCTGATTGAGATACCTGGTCTGACACCCCATTTCCATGAGCCCTTTAGCATTCCCACTTGGTAACCTCATCACTCATCCTGAAGGGAAGGAGCCTTGGCAGTTTATTTTGCTCTCAAGGATTAGCTCTCTTTGAGCAAAGCTTTTCAACAGCCTTCATAATGAAGTAAGTGCTGGAGATGAATTTATGCAAGTAGGAATTTCTTATCCGCAACTCAGTTGTCTCTTCATCAACTGTGACTACCTCCTCCTTCACCTGTGATACAAACAAGCCAAAGGAATCACATAGCCTTTCTTTTTGTAGTCATATCACACTGTAGGATAATACTGATTCTTCAACCTGTAGCGAGAACAAGCTTATAGGTAACTCAGATGGTATGGATTTCATTTTCATGTATTTTGCAAATGACAGATGACGTGTTGGTCAGTTTTGTTTACTGAAGAGCACTAATTTAGAGATGCAATTAACAATGGCAAAGTATTGACAGAAATTTTGTCAAGTGAAAAATTTTATCATGTTTTGCCATCTAGATGAGGCACTAAAAGTTGTACTTAACCCTCTAAACATTAAGATAGTTTCTGTTGAAACTAAGTGCACAGAGCAGAATTGTATTATTGTTATTACTACTTCTATATGTATCTTACACCCCTAACTCTTCTGCATATCTCCCCATCACCGGATATCTTACAGATCCTGAGAAAAAAAAATCAACCTTTGTGTCCATGAGACCTGGCCACTTTATAGAAGGGCTTCCCTAGCACATTACGTAAATTGTTCTCAGAATATCAGAATATGAACAGTACCAAAATTTTATCAGAATACACAAATATCCCTAGCTTTTCTGTAATTAAGGTATTTATTACTGCTTCATGATGTCATTCTGTGTTATTTCCTGGTCTTTTTAACTGGGTCCTGTGACACTCTTTTTGCTCCTGCATGTTGTGCACCATAGGAAATATTAAAAAATAGTATCTCTCCAATGTCTTTGAGTATAAAAATAAAATAGTCAGGAAGTAAAGCAGCCTTTCTGAGTGCGGTGCAGATTCATTTATTTGAAATTCAGAAAGGCACTGAGTGGGCACTGACCCAGTGAGGACAGCAACTGACCCTCAAGTAGCGGACTCGTTTGTTGCCGACCAGGAACAATAGACCCTCTCTGCAAGCCCCACAACAGCCATATAGGGGACTGTGCCAGGAGGTGTGCAGGACCAAACTTTTTCTTGTGAGGTGCCCAGAAAGTTGACTGAAGTGTGTGCATATATGTGTATATACTTGTGTGAAAGCAGACTGCATCACATATGGATGAAGCAGGTTTGAAATCAGCTGTGGGCTTGGGCTGATGATGGAGGCTTAAAAGCTTACACCCCATTTTAAAAACTGACTCAAGAATGGTGTTTTAAAAGTAATGAGACCACCGCAATAGGAAAAGGGTGTTTTCTGAAGCACTCAAGTACGTTGGTTACCTCGTGCAAATGGAAGTCACTAAGAACCAAACTCAGGTGGCTTTGCAATATCAATAGGTGACTGGTTTAATCTTTCCATGAAAAGAAAAGTGAAATGTTGATGAACTGCCTTATACACAAATTATATTTTCAATTGTACAGCTCTTTTCTCAATGATCCTTTCCTCCGCTGTCCTGTAAGGTGCTAAGAGGAGTAAAAGAAAAAAACACAAAAATCTTCATACAAAACGTAATGGAGAAAAAAGTTCCAAGAGCATAGAATCACTGTTGGTGATTCTGTTGGTAGATCCACTGTTGGTGGATGCCACTAATTCTGTCTTATTAACTCCAGTATTCCCAAAACGTAATGGTCAGTGGTTTAGGATTTCCTCTTCAAGCTAGATCTAACTACTGTATCTTTTCCAGTCATTTTTGTTTAGACTATTTTTTAATTATTAATATGAAAATAATATTTTTGAAAGTTTGAACATTTGTTTTGAAATCCCATTTGAAATTGTTCTTATTTATCTTTTCTGAAGAGTCCATGTGCACTCTTCTTCCTAATGAAATATGGCACAGAGAGATATATTGTAACAGCTGGAGCTTTTGTTTTCACTTTTTCTGGGACTATTATTGTTGTTTATGGCTTTTTATAATTTTGTGTAGATCAAATGATCTTCTGGTATTAAAAAAAAAAACAAAAACAAAAATCAAAAGACAGAACAAAATTTAGATATTTTGGTCTGTAAAAGAACATGCACCTTTTACACTTGCAAGAAATAACTTCTACCCAGTGGTCAAAATGGAAATTCAGAACTTCCAGGAGGAGTTTTGAGTGATACACACTTTCAGGCTTTCTTGGTTTCTTACCAAGGCTCCTATACAGCATTCACATGCAGTGATTTCTCAATAATCTAAATAAGTTTTATCAAACTTCTTTCAAGGATACTCCAAAAATAGTCTACTGACACAACTCTTTGAAGCTCTGTAGAAATGTTTAAAACCTACTCACTCTGAAGCCATGTTTGCCCTTATCCTATGTATTTCCCCTACATAAAAAGTATATTACTAACTCTGAAATGCCAGAATACTGACCCACTTCAACCACTGACTATTGCATTAGTAATATGGCTATTTTACTTGTTAGTGCAATAATGATATCAGTATGGTATGAAACATAAAAAACCATACAAAAATTATCAGTGGCATCTTCTGGAATACTTGATTAAGCAAAAGTTCTGAAATAAGGTAGGTTGGTTCATAAAAGAACATGGAGATTTTATATGCAAAACAAATAACTTTTTATTTTTACTTAATCCAAAAACAAATTCCAGATTGTTGACAATTTCCCAGAAAAGGGAAAATCTAGATCCATTTAACATTGCCTGTCCCAGTTTGCCTCACTGACTCATTGATGGGCATGTTGAGCTCAGTACCAAAAGCTGAGTGACAGCAGGGACATGCACGACTGGCTTTGGCAACTCCAGCCAGCTGCAAGGCAGCACGGCACCAGTGCTATGAGGTGTGTAGGCATGGCATGCTGCGAAGCTGCTTATGTAGCAGGAGCATGGGCCCTCATCCCAGGAGGTGCCGAGTTACCCTAGAGGTGCTGAGCTCTCTTTTCCCAGCTCAAGTTCCATCCTGGCAGACACCCAGCACCATGGTGGGCTTGGCAGGCTCAGGAGCACACCAGTCATTTTGCACTTTCGGTAATGAAGCATGCACCCTCCTCCCAAGTTCATTGACAGAGCAGAAGCTCACTCTATCTTTTTCTTGCCCATTAAGGGCAGTTCAGGTGTCCCAAGAACACAAGGAGGGGCTTACAAAGCCTCAGCTGCAGGATGGAGGGACCTACTGCGCAAATTGAGGAATTCTCTTTGATTTCTCTATCCCTCACATGTCTGTGCTCATGCCATCCAATATGAGGCCAGAAGTGAGCTGTGTGGCACATCTTCCCTTTCTTCCACTACATGTTGTTTTGAGCAGCTCCTCAGTTTTTCTGGCGCAGGACACGTGTACATCTCCACCATGTCAGCGAGAGCACAACCCATAGGAAGGGAAAGGTATGGCATAAGGAAGCTTTGCAGTTGGTGAAAGCAGAAAATCTCCTTCCTCTACTTCAGAGATTCTTGTAGCCTAATGAATAAAACACCATATTTTTCCCCATATTAATTTTCTCTCTTTAATGACAACCCCATTCTGCTCTGAGTGCTGCACTTCTGTGGACAATGTGCATGGAAGTGACTTCTTCGCACCTGGAAGTAAACAAATCGATGTATTTTAATTCAAATTAATCATTTCTTAAAGTCCATAATCTTTACAGTATTATTCGTTAAGCTCTTCTATTATACTTGATGCAAGGAGAAAACTGGTAATTGCATTTAAAGAAATGATAAGTTACCATTTTAATGATTTCTTATGTTGTGAGTAATTTATAAATCACTCAGTATCTTCTCAGCGAAGCTTGCCTTCTGTTTTTAAAATGTACCCTTTCGTATCCAACAAAGGGTTTCAGTGCAATAAGAATTAAGGTGTGTCTCTTAGCTTTTACCTGCAAGCAATAATGATGTTGTCAAGCGTTTCAGGTGAGACCAGCCCAGGATTTTGGGGTGGGGAAAGACACTCTGTTATACAGCATCTTCAGTGCTTCCCTCAGAGGGAGGCAGAGACACCTTGAAGGGCTGAGTATAAGGACATCTACCGAGTGTCTTTTTAAGTAGACACCAGAGTTGGGGGGGGAGGGGAAAAGGAACAAGCTTGTAACCATAACTCAGTTGGACTTGTATCCAAGAAGTCAGATGCCATGGATTGGCTCCCTCGCCGAACGGCTGCTTTTCTGTTCCTTTTATTGGTAAGTCAGATTTTAAAACAAAATTTGTAAACTCTGTGATTATGTCAGTTGAGTCTTCCCCACAGACTACAACATTTTACAGTGTAAACTAGCCCCCAAAAAACTTGTGAATTTTAGCAGAAAAAACCCAAGCTGTGCCTATTTTAAAACGCACTTCTGAAAAATCTATACAAATAATTTAGGTTTTCTTTGCATGCTGACAAATGTTTCCTTTGACTTTGACTTTCTGCAGTCTGTTGATGTTCAATTTGTGACTTTCTATGTTTAATGCATGACTTTTTAGGTGAATGTTGTCTTTGGCTACTATTTAAGGAGTCACTGTTATTAATAAAATTATTAACATTATAAAAATCCTAATAACTTACTGGATATGATTTGGTTCTATGTCTATTGGGGTTTTTTTATCAGTTGAGGGAATATGGAAAGCAAATCTCGTTTTCTAAACTGGTTAGCAAGAGGGCTTCAGAGCTGACCAAGTAGTACAGCTGTATGCAACAAAAAAAAATGTGAAATTTAGCAAAGACCATAGCTGAGTAAAAAAAAAATTAAGACTTGGCCTATTATTTCACATTACAAAGAATTCCTGCCTTGTAGTGCATTAGTGTGTGAGCCGCCATGTGCTGTGCAAGCAAATGCATGTTGAAAGTGTTGCTGTTTGGGTTTGTTTTTCTCACTGTAGAAGGAAAGTTGTGGCTATGGTCAAGCAGCATAGTTGTAGAATGTGTTCATCAAGGCATAGAAATTACCCAGAAAGAATTTTGGAGGCCCTTTTGCTCCTGCAATCTGATTTTTGATTGGATTATTTTTACTTGTCTGTGCTGATCTTCTGAAATTAGGTAGAGGTTTAAGGCCCTGAAAATTGAAAAGAGTAGGATTTCTGTTATAGTTATGTCCTTCTGTGGCTTTGACACAATTTTACATATTACACAGTGTATTAGTAAGGGTAAATGTTTGATAACTTCTTGTTACTGACACCTCTAGGAATGTTATAGTCAGGGAAAAGGTATTTGTTATAGAATATGAAATACTAAGACTTACTTTGAAAAGGTAGTCAACCAACTTCAGGTGACAGGTCTGCAGTCAGTAAAGTAGAATTAACCAATACAGGGCAGCTGCCAAGCAAACAATGACAAAACTTGGCAAAAGCAAGTTACGGTGCAAATGAGTTTCTGCTTGTTTTAACACAGCACAGAGGTCTCTGAGATTGGCCTGTTGTTCATTACACTGACACTACTGGATTTTCATGTAGTGACTATTCATTTTACTCAGTTACCTAGTGATGCATACTCCTGATTTGTCAAAGTTCAAAACTAAATGTTGACCATACTGTATCTAATATCTGTCCATTCAAAAGAGATTTTACTGCTTCTCATGGCAACTGTGGAGCCATTTTCATTCTTTCAGTATATTATCGTTACAATCGCGACTGATGTGCTGGGTCAGGAAAAGGAGCAATTGTGAAAACTGCCATTATGTTTCAATGACTATCAAATATTTGAACTTTTACTACCCAGAGGAAACAATTGTTGTTGTTATTATGCATCCTGGACAGCAGAGCTCATGGTGGCCTGTACAGCTTAATAGCATCTTTCAGCACTTGATAGAAAACTGATGGACAAACTGTAGAGCTTAAATAAATTGTAAATGATGTATCTAATCTTAGTCTATTCTGAGAAACAGTCTTGGTTTTAAGCTTGATTAATCTTGCATGAAAATTACCTGTCTGAATGGTGTGTCTGGTTAGTATACTGTTAATAAGCTGTATGAAATAAAACTGTTGTGGAGTTATACATATTTTAGTACACTACTGCACTTTCATAAAAAGAAAACTTACCAGTCCTGAAAGTAATAATTTTCTATATGCATTTCACCATTGGTGGGACTGATTCTGCAACCCTTGTTCACGTGACTCCAAAGGTGTTATTCTCATGAGTAAGGGAGCTCTGTTTGTGATACTTGCACAGACACGTTTTATGGAAATAACCTGTTTGATCAGGTATGACTCTTCTCCTGCCAGCTACCATGTGACAGCTAATAATTTTAAATTCACCGCATCTCTTACATGCACTTTTGTCTAGCTACATTTTCCCATGTGCTATCTACACTTCAGGGTTTTTTTCCAGTTAGCCTGTGGTTACACCTCCTACTCATAACTTGGTTGCACTTAAAAATATTAAGGGGCCAAATCCTCTCCTTGCATATGCAACAAAACATCTGCCAGGATGTAGCCAGGAACTTGCAGGCTCATCTGCCAAAGAATTTTGTTGTTGAAATAGAGACTAAAGCAATTCTGCATCCAGGAATTATCACCCTCAATTCAGTTCTTAAGTCTGCAGTTTTACATTCGTAAGTAAAAATGGCCCCAAAGCAAATGTGCATTTGCAGCTAAGCCATAATAGAATTCAGGTTTTATTGAGGAGATTTATTGAGGAGACTTAGCATGACTAATCTGAAAAACTCAAATTTGAATGATAATAGCATACACCCTGTATTGAAATTACTTTTCTGCTAATTTTTCTAATAGTTAAGCTTAGTTACTGTATGGAAATTCTTCATATCAGTTCTTCAAATAAACATGTTTTAAAATAAATAAAACTTTGGAATATATTCTGCTGATTGAGATGAACATTGTATAGCAATAGCAATGGATTTTCCATCACTGGTACAGTACAAAATATTGACACCAGTTGCTAACACAGGAAGTAATAGAAACACCTGACTTCTGCAGAATTAGAAAACAAAATGTCAGAAAAATAATCCTGAAAAACTTCCCCTTTAAATTAGAAGCACCTTCATTAGTAACCTAAAGAAATGAAAAGTATAGACAAAAACACATTTGTGTTT
Source organism: Strigops habroptila (assembly GCF_004027225.2). Classification (NCBI taxonomy): domain Eukaryota; kingdom Metazoa; phylum Chordata; class Aves; order Psittaciformes; family Psittacidae; genus Strigops; species Strigops habroptila. Next base: position 44,751,549 of record NC_044277.2, on the reverse strand, counting down.
TGATTTAAAAGCGATCAAATGCATACTTTTAAAAATATGAGGTTATTTTGTCTTATGCTACTCATTATTTCATATGCACAGTTCTATCATTTTTTAAAGAGATGCAGAATGAATAAAGGGAAGGGTTCATTATTTCAACCCTTTAGTAGTCAGAGCTTTGGCTGACTAAGACAGACGTAAAAGTCCCAAAACGCTGACACAACCAGAGCTACCATGGCACCCTCATGACTAATATAATATGTGTGAGTTCTCAGCACTCCTCCCATATAGGCCAGTAACAATACCACTGTTGACTTCAAAGAGAGAGAATAAGATCCAATATGAATAATGCTGGGAAGATGTTAAAGGCGTGTTCAGTCATTTAGATTTCAGTGGGTGGAGGAGGGAGGATTCCATAATTGCATACAATATTGCTTGGCAGTCAATTAATGATTAATTAATTCTTGTTTGTAAATTGCTTTGAAGGTGCAGAGAACCATACACATCCTATGGGCCTTATTCTGTTCCCAGTTAATCAGAATAAATCCAGAATAACTCCAGTGTGACTCTAAGGCGTCATTTTGGGCACAAGATTGAAACTCTGTATCATTACAATAAAAGACAAGCTTTCAGACAGGCCACTGTGCAAATGACAGTCACCATAAACATGTTTCCTGCCTGCACCTGTCCCAACACAAACCAGAAACGGCTTGTGCAACAAGCCTCTGGCTTCTCTGCAGAGTTTCAATTTTTTCACAGTCTCTCAGAGACTACCAGGACAACAAACCTCAGTATCATTTTGATCAGCTTGCTTATCTAAGGTTCTCAGGATGCATCCTACACATTCCAGTGGCTCCTATTGTTTTAATTATCATTAATCACTGAATCTATGGAAAATATTGTACTCAGATACTAGTTTACAAGGAAAATTTATTCACTACCTAGAAGCGTGCAGGAGTTAGCTGCTAGGAGATAGTACTTCTCTGCTACAAACTGCACTAGAAAAAAAGGGTTTGTATCACAGAATGATATTAGCAATAGATAACTGGGGTGTGGGGAGCCTTCTAAACTGCTGGTGATAGTGGAAAACATTACTTGGGGAGGTAGAGGAACCATGGAGGTATAGTTGGATAGATGTCATTTCAGAATTGATGAGGTCTAGCTGGTGAACTAGACAACTTTGTCTGATGTCTGCCTGCCCTCCTTCCTCTAACACAGCAGCGACTGAGAGAGACATATACCAAATGCAGACACCAAATTCATAGGATCAGCCTTTTCAAATAATATCACAAACTGTACTAAGGACTCTGGATTCAAAACCATCAAGACTCCTTTCAAGATCTTCCATTAGCAACACATAGCAGAATGGGTTTTTCCTTAGTTAGCATAGGGTAAATGTAGAAATATGGGTCCTAAATTTACAATCCCCAGCATTACTGATGAACAAATTCCTGACATAACCATGGTGCTCAAAAACAAAGGATGAAACTCCAGTGTAAAATATATATTCTTCACTGCCTTAAAACAGAACTCCCTATAGGCTGAAATCAAGTGGGTTTTGAATATTTGTGTCCTTAAAGAACAGAATACTCTACAGGCACAATACTTATTTCAGAGATATTAAACACAGTTTTTCAGTTAGGCCTGCTGAGTATGACAGCGATGTGGCTGTATGGGAAATCTTAGTTTCACTGTTAAATAACAGAACAGGCCACAGGATGCAGACAGTAGACAAGATTCACTAACATTGCACTGGAAGGTGTATACCCATACTTTCCTGGGTCAAGAAAATTGCTTGCATGCCAGAAGGGATTTCAGCCTAAGGGTGGAGAGGATTTCACTGTACTCACCAAAGGAGGTTTTTCTCTGCTGGTAGAATCAACTGATAAGAGATGTAAATCAGTGCTAATTCTGGTGGACTTCATCACTGAGGTCCTCTGGTGAAGGTAATCTGTCCCTTTTACACCCCATGTTTCCTCAAGCTCAAAAAGGGGTTTAAAAAGACAGGCCTGAGCTCCTACTGGGGTGAAAAAAAACCCAGAGTTTAAACGAAGTCTGATACTCTCCCTTATCTGAGATGAGCAATGGCTGCACGCGGATTTGAGCCCCATTCTGCAACTGAAGATATAAATAGTGACCACGACATAAACTCAGATTAAAAGTTATATTGATGCTTTTAGCACAACACAGAGATATTGTAATAATTTTCCTGCAGAGCACTTTTCTTAACCATCTATGTCAATAGCTTGCTCAATTAAACAAGAAAAAAAATCCTTAACCCATGAATAGTCTGATAAATTTCAAGGTATATGCACACCAAATGGGCAAATCCACAGTCTAAATTCCCTCATTCAGAAGCACATTAGGGCAGCCATTATGTGCCAAGCTCTCAGGGAATGTTCTGGGCAAGATCAGATCATTGGAGACATTGCTTTGTAAATGACATATGGTGGGGAAAAGGGGGAAGAGAGAAAAAGGAGTGTGAAGCTGCTGTTCACTAATCTGTTGCATGTAAAAGGTTGTTTTAATATGAAGCAAGTGGAAAAAAGTCTGTGGCCATCTTCCAGCCTTGACAGAACAATGCAATAAATCTGAAGTGAGGAAAGTCCCATGAGGTAAAACTACGATAGAGAAAAAGGTGGTCACAGATTTTATCCAAGTAAAACGGACAAAAAAAACCCCACTAGACAAAACATGTCAGATGAAAAAAAAACCCTGAACCAAAAAACCAACTATTGAACAGTACTGGGAAATTATAAGGAAACTGAAAATTTGATAACTTCAGCTGAAAACCACATTTGGCGAAAAAAGAGAAATTCTGCAACACTTTTTGAGTCACTTAGATTTTTTTTTTTCTCCCAATGATGAATGAATCAAGCATGCAGTCCTGTAAATCCCATATTCTTCACCCTTTATCATCTGAGGAGAGCAGATACAGGCCCTAAACCCAAAAGAGATGCACTGAAGAGGTATATCCACCAAATGAACTTCATTTTCACACCTTATTTAGAAATGACGTCAATTAAACTGCGCCTTCTTTTAAATTATGCTAATCGGGAAATTAAGGATTCCTTATTATTTTAATTTTAAAGTAATTACATATTATATGTGATCCTGCCACCTTTATTTACTCAAGACTTTGGTTGCATAGTTAGATCTCAAATCAAAGCCCAACTCACTCCAGAGAAATCTGCCCAATGACTGCAGCTGGCTTTCCATCTTATGCCAAATTTCTTCAACCTCAGTGGGAAGTTTCAACAAGACACTTTTGTTCTTTTTGGTTAAACTACACAGTAAAGTACTTCAGGTCTACCGTGGACTTTCTAAACAAGAAAAATAAAGTGGGTTTTTTTTAAAAAAAACCACTCTTTTTCTAGTTTCCTAGAAATATTTTTTAATATCAACTCTTGCAACCACATCTCTCTTCAGATGAAGTGTTATGACCTACAAATTTGGTGAAACATGTATTTTGATGTAGGTATAACTTGAAATTTGCTATGGCACATCCATTCAAACTCAAAGTTCTGCCTTGAGAGACAGAATTAATTTTGAAGGTGTTAACTGTTCAGGAATTGAAGTGATAAGTGTAAAAAAAAAATTAATTGCACGAAGTAATTTATAAAAATCCTGTACCTGGCCTAGATGGGCTATTGCAATAGACTTAAGAAAAAGTACTGCTCCAGTCCTGCAGTATAGCAATGTGCAGCAGTTGGGTTTGCTTACTGCATTTTGCCCTGCATTTTTATATGCCAATCTTCTTATTGTTCTTGCAGGTACTCCTGGATTTCAGCACCGGATTCCATGTAGAGGTAATATATATTTCTTTAGAAACTGTTCTTCTGATCAAAGGAATTGTAGTCAATGCAAAAACTAAATGGAAAATACTGAACTAAAACATTTCTGAACTTGAAGATTGAAAATTTATTTAAATATTAAACAGTTGTAGGTAATAACCTGCTTACTCTGTGAAGAGAAGTTCCCCTGAGCCTAAATGAGTATATCTCATACACAGGAATAATTTTAAAGTAAACATGTACAGTCTTAGAGGTTGGGACTCACAGACATATAAAAAAGCACATGATCTATAAAAATTCCTTTTCTCCTTATTGCTGGAAATTCTAAATGTCTGTATTAATTTAAAATGGATTGAGGTTACTGGTTATATGATACTGGAACTCTTTGTCAAAGGTAAAAGAATGGGATGAAAATGGAATGGCAAGATGGAAAACCTTCAGAAGACAAAAACGTGAATGGATCAAATTTGCTGCAGCTTGTAGAGAAGGAGAAGATAATTCTAAGAGGAATCCAATTGCCAAAGTAAGTAAAAAGTGCAACAGAAGCGTTCACTGACAAGGAAGTTTTTTTAAAGACAGGTTGATAAAAGCAGAGAGATTTAACAATGTATTTGCTTAGATTACTCAAAGCAAGGAATGTAGAATAAAAGAAAGATGATGCAATATTTCCAGCTCTGTTGAGGCAGTCTCACAAGGTGAACCCATGTGGCTGCTGAAGAGTGACCAAAGGCTTTCTAGAAAATTACCATCAGCCTACTTCCTGGACTGCTCCAATCATAGACTCTTCATGTACAGCATCTGTGTACTAGATCATGATATTTTCCTTTTCTCTCTGACCTTGAGAAATCCCTGAGTAGAAGTTCAAGGATAGTATATGACTTCTGCGGGCAACAGGCTAAAGAAGATGACCACTCACCATGACCGTATCCTTACTGAAGTCCAGCCGCAGGGGGATACTCTTGGAAGTTTCTCTCTCCACTTCCCTGACAGAAGATTTAAGAGAAATAGAAATCCTGTCCAGCACTTAAGGCGAGATGGATCTCTAGGCTGACTGTTTTGTAGAACCTTCCATTGGTTCTGTCAACGGAACCTTGTGATAAGTGGTTGAGAAACTGAAATTATATAGCACTTTTTACAGGAATTAGCAATAGGATAAAAAGCCCCGCAGGTGTCCTCAGTAAACTGGAATAAATTATTATTATCTATTATTGTAGATTCGATCAGATTGTGAAGAAAACCATCCAATCACATACAGCATCTCTGGAGTTGGAATTGATCGTGCCCCCTACGGAATATTTGTTGTTAACCCAAGAACAGGAGAAATTAATATAACATCAATAGTGGATAGGGAAGTAACCCCAGTATTTGTTGTAAGTACTCTCCTTTTTCTTTTACATTTATAATGATAGATCCAGGGTGGGGCAGGGAGAGCAGAAGGAGACAAATTCATTTGTTTCAGATTGTTACTTTGCTTACTTCACTTTTGGTTTTAAAATGAGTAAATCTCTTTACATAGATACGCTGCTTTGCTAAACACTCAGTGACGGGTGTAGATTTGGAACCACCTCTTGAACTTCGAGTCAGAGTTCTGGATATAAACGATAACCCTCCAATATTTGCACAAACTGTATTTACAGGATCTATTGAAGAATGCAGTATGGACAGTAAGTAACTATGTTATGCCTATTATAGTATCGGTAGTGAAGGTCCCAGAACACAGTTAATACAAACCTGGAGTGCTCATTCTACTTCTTCTTAGGTAATGACATAAAATGACCAATGCTACTGCAAAGGAAGGAGCAGTATATGCTTCTCCACATGCTATTTGAGCCGGGGCCCAAGCTTATACCCTAAAATTAATCAGTGATGCTTCCCTTCCTCCCACACATAAACACTGAATGTACCAGTTTCTAACCATACCATCATGCAACTTCTTTCACATGTGAAAATTTAAAATAAATCAGCTCATTCCTTCTCATTACAAAAAATCAGCATTATACGTACACTCATTTCCTTTGAAGGTATATAAAATATGTTTTTTTCCCACTTTTTCTGGTTCAAATATTTGTATTTGTAGCCTGAGTATTGCAGTTGCACTAAAATATTACTAAATAAACCCTTACTTAAACTACTGAAATGTTTCTTTTTACAAGAATCACAGCAATCCACACTAGACATGCAAATAGCACTGAGGCAATGGTGCCTAACACTCATTTTCTACTTTGCAGAAAGTATTATTTAAAACTGGGGAGATTCCTTACATGAATATCCACAAGCTCAGTACTTACTTTTTTTACATAGCCCCTATATTGACTCAAAGAAGTTCAGTGAAAATCTGCATTGCTCCATCTGACCTTCATTTTTAATGCATTTGAAAGTCTAACATTCAGTCAGAATCAGTACTGCAAAATGAAACCTTTGGGGTTTTTTGTAAATGTGAGTGAATAGCTAACATTCAATCATTTTTATACATCAAGTTATAGCATTGTTTTGGTGGGGTTTTTGCAGAAACAAAATAGATTTTTTTTAATTGTTATTTTTTATTTTTAGACACACTGGTGATGAAAATAATTGCAACAGATGCAGATGAACCTAATCACTTGAATTCTAAAATTGCCTTCAAGATAGAGAGTCAGGAACCTGCAGGTCCACCTATGTTCATTATGAATAAATATACTGGAGAACTTCATCTTGCAAATTACCTTGACAGAGAGGTAACATTTCCTGTTCCAAAGTTAAATAATATGATTTGGGGGGGGAGGGGGACAGAAAAAAAAAGAGGAAAAGAGAGAAAGGTTGTGGGTTTTTACAAAAATTAAGGAAGAAATGTATTTTTTTCTATTTGTTACAATAAAATGTCTAAGGCAAATTCTGCATTAGGAAATAGCAGCAAGATATGAAAATTTATAATATTTAATATGTACAGGTAGTCCTCCTAACATGTTCATTTCTCTTTCTGTGACAGCAACATAGTAGCTACACCCTTATTGTGAAGGCATCAGACCGGGATGGAGCTGCCGATGGAATATCATCCCTCTGTAGCTGTAACGTTAAAGTTATTGATGTCAATGACAATTTCCCAACTCTTGCTCAAAGCTCTGTAAGTTTTTAATACCAAGAGCAACATCGCTGTTTCAAAACCCTGTCCAAAAGCCCAGCTGATAACAGAGCCCTTACTAACCCGTAGAATTCATTCACATTTGAATGCTCCACTGGGTTAACATGGTTGTTTCCTTGAAATGTGCTCAAAATCCAATCTACTGCTTGCACACCCTTTCTGATAACACACATATAGATTGTTTTTGTATTCAAAGAAGTCAGTCCTGACACTGACTTCTCTGTATTCAGAGAAATCCAGTCATTTCAGATGTCCAGATCCTTGCAATACAGCCAGATTACATAGATTAACACAATCTTTGTATATCTTTTCTTATAGAAAGCACAAATCCATTTCCTCTAAGCTGCCTCTGCAAACACTTGAGATGCTTCAGCTCTTCAGATCTGCAACCAGAATCATAATTTATCCAGAACACATGATTTTTATTAAATTGGCATGGACTATGGGCAGGACAACCTTTTAGAGAATCTCTGCAGTCAGCTTTGTTTTCCTCACATATATTTTAGTGTTTGCTGATAGGTATTTATATGTCATTCCAGTTTTCAGCAAGTATTTCAGAAAATTCACTCAGTTCAGAACTGCTACGAATACAAGCTCTGGATGCTGATGAAGAGTTTACAGACAATTGGTTAGCGGAATTTTTTTTTATATCTGGTAATGAAGATAACTGGTTTGAAATTGTTACAGATCGAGCAACAAATCAAGGAATCCTTAGAGTAATTAAGGTATGGATAAATATTGTGATTCAACTGTTGAAATTATAATTTTAAATAGTTTTAATTAATTGTTAACAAAATTAAATAAGCAGTAAAAACACTGTCACTCAACCTTCTAAAATAGAAAATATTTAAATAAAATTAAAGGAATTTTTATATCTAGTTCTCTGTGGTTTATCTTTTAGGAACTGAATTATGAACATCTCCAGACTCACTCACTGATTATTGGTGTCAGGAATGTAGCTGCCTTCCACCACTCTGTTGCGCATGAATACCAAATGTCTGGAACACCCCTCACAATAGAAGTAAAAAATGTGATTGAACCACCAAGATTTAATCCATCTTCAGTTGTGTTTTCTATATCAGAAAGAACAAGAGTAAATTATGTTGTGGGAACATACACAGCCATCGATGAGGACACTGGAGCTATTGCATCAAATGTTGTGTAAGCTCTGCCCTGCTTAACTACCTGGGTGGAATAATTCTGAAATGTCAGGGGGATAAGAAATAGGTATTTTAAAGGGTGCTTTTAAAAAACAACTTTAAAAATGTTAATTGATTAGCAGTAGAATAATAGCAATAGAATAGCATATTCTTCTGCCCATTTTTATGCTATGATTGTTTCTGTTTCCTGACATACTTTCCTTAGCCTTGTACACAAGACAAGTAAAACACCATTTTTTCTATCAGGCTGTAAGTTAAATAAATCAGAACAGATTTTTTTTTCTAACCCAAACTAAGAATATTTTTTCTTGAAACATTTGCTACAAATACAGAATTTGTTAGCATCTCTAAAAAGCAAGCAAAAAACCCCTAAGAATGGGAAATACTATACGATCAGGATATAAGAGGTCACTACCAGCTCATTCTATATCAAAAAAAAAAAATTATTTCTCCTGAAATTAATATTTAATGGGACCATAATTTGCTTTTTAATGTATGTAGAAACAAATACATCTAATTTACAAAGGTTTGAAAAGTTTTCTTAAAACAGAAAAATGCTAGCAAATGCAACTGCAGAATATTATAGGCAGAGCTGTAGATTTAACTACTGATATCGACAGGGTTCCAGTAAAGGTTTACAGAGTCCAGAAAGATTTTACTTTTAGACTATGATACCACTTTCAAGATATAATGGACTTCTACGCATTTATTTTATTCCTAATTGTTTTTCTAGTCTACATTTTTTTAAGTCTAAAGGAATTCTGCTTGAACACGGTAAAATGCAATAGGACCTAGCACAGCCTAAAGGAAAATATTCCCAAGTGACAAGTATTATCTGCAAAATGAATGCGTAATAAATATATTCATAACATAATGCTTACTATTTTTACTTCACCAAACACAGATACAGTATAGGACGTGATCCAGGTGCCTGGTTCAGAATTAATCAAAACACTGGTGAAATCACACTGAACAAAGTTATTAACAGGGAATCAATCTATGTAATCAATGGGCAGTACAGAGCAGAGGTTCTGGCTATCACAAGAGGTAAGAAAAAAGATCAAGTTCTCTGAAACTAAACTCTCTTTGTTTCAGATTTCTTCCACTGTTTTTTGCTGTTTCTAGTTTTCCCACCTGAACTGTGTTGTTTATAGTGTCGGTAGTCCCTCCTGACCACAAATACCTCCTTTTTACAGGGGTTCCTCGATATACTGCTACTGGCACCATTGTGCTTTCAATACAAGACATGAATGACAATTGCCCAATTATTAATACTGAGTTACGGAAAGTATGTATGCATTCCCCATCAGTGATTATCACAGCAAAAAATATGGATGGTGAGCTATATGGTGCCCCATTTACATTCAGCATACATGGTGAACCTCGAACTACATGGATTATCAGACCAATAAATGGTAAGTTAACCTGCATTTTATTACAGAATAAACCACAGTAAAAGCTCTTTTCTAAAATAACAGATTAAGATAATCTTTTAATAAAAACCAAATCTGTTATTAAGATCTATTCTAAACTCACTTAAATGTGATTTTATGCTCACATGGATCCACGAAGTTACTCTGGATTTGCATATATATGTGTGTGTATACATATATATACACATACATATATATATACACACCTCATATGAGCACTAGAATCAGAATCATTACACGTTTTAGCTGGTTATCATCCTTTAAAGGAAACTAAAAACATACTGATAAAAATAGAGCAGCAAAACTGTACTTTACTTGAGTGTAGCTATAAGCACCTCTATTGGTCTAAACGTAATGAGGTAATTCAAATGGAGTAATTTAGATTAGACATTAGGAAAAAATTCTTCACTATGAGAGTGGTGAGACACTGGAAGAGGTTGTCCAGAGAAGTTGTGGATGCCCCATCCCTGGCAGTGTTCAAAGCCAGGTTGGATGGGACTCTGAGCAACCTGGTCTAGTGGAAGATGTCCCTGCTCATGGCAGGGTGGGGGTAACCGATCTTTACAGTCCCTCCCAACCCAAACCATTCTGTGATTCTACGATTCTATAATTTTATACCTTTTTATTTCTATATTATCAAAAAAATTCTAAGCATATGACAAAACTCTCAAGTTTATTTATTAAAGTGATTCATTGGCAGAGCTTTACTTTTATAAGAGGCATACGAAAATGGCAAATAAAGATAACAGCTTTTGCAATTTATTGTACAAGTTGAACTTAACTTTTATTTCTAAGAAAAACATTTTAATCAGTGCCCAGTGAAGCTTTTTCAGTTTCCTTCAATCGGACATGACTATATTACTAAATGACAGAATTTGCATAACTTACTGTAGGCATAGAAGACTATATTAAATGGTAAATATCACAATTACAACTACTCTTGTGTCTCCTATTTGTCCTAAACAGATGCAAATGTGTAACTTTAAACATTTTAAAACTTCTGAAAAAAACTTTTGAAAAATACATTTAAATTCCTTGTAAGAGAAACAAAAAAGTATCAAACTTGCTATTTTTATGTTTGCCTTTATGCAAATAAAAAACAGTAAAAGCAGCAGTAGGTATAAAAAAGTGCATTTGCCTCTTTTATATTTCTCACGTTAAAAAGTGATGACTAGACTGATCTGGTTCAGGTTTTCAAAAAGAAAAAACTAGCATAGATGAATATCATAAATTTCAGCTTTGAATAAATACTGTAAACATATAAGGAACTGCAGATCTTAGAATGGGAGCACTTCATTCTATGAACATTACTCCAAAAATTCATTATTCATTTGTACAGTATTTGTAGTCAATACTTTAATCTAAATATTTGTCTCTTTTTCTTTTTTTTTCCAAAGCTTCCTCTGCAGAACTAATGACTCAGAACATTGACTTTTACATTTATAGGATCTATATCAGCGTAAGAGATAGCCAAGGCCGACGCTGCCTTAAACCACATGTAATTCCTGTGCAAGCTTGTCAGTGTGATAGTCGTAATTACTGCACCAGTGGGGCCACAAAAATAATTATAATTGGTGGTGGTGGCAGTGGTGGCAGTGACACTGGTGATGGCAGTGATGGTGAAAGAGATCAGGAAGGTGAAGGAAGACCAGGACAAGAAGGTGATGGTAATGATCAGATTGGACCTGGAACAGGATATGCTGAGGACCACACAAACTGGCAGGTTTACACTGCTGACTATGGTGAAGTTGGGGGATATACTGCAGCCACCGATGATGGTTATGCTGGAGATGGAAACTATGGCAGAAATCTCGAACCTTCTACCACACTTAGCGGTGCTGCCATTGGCCTGATGTTTCTTGGTGGATTAATATTTGTTTGTAAGTATAAAACTGAAAAATTGTATGTATTATCTAAAAGGTGTATTTTTTTAATTCTTCCAAAACACGGTGACTTTTCTGATTGGTTGTTAATCTATTAGCTCCCATGGGCCATTTGACAGAAAAAATTGTCTTATAAATTATAAGAGTTTCTACATATTTTATATTCCACATATTTATATACATATTTCATTCAGACATAACTATTTCCTTCCTAAGGATTAGGATTTTATTCCTAAAGTGTTATCCAGATACATTAGAAAGGGTAAAAATGTTTAGTAGAAGATACAGATTTTGGGCAAGAGCTGCCCCTGCAACTTACAACTTACCCTTTGCAATTCGTACTTCAGTTACATTACTAAAAGAAATGGACAAGTATCAGCTCCAAGCAGGGTATCAAAAGATGTAAAGAACAAGCTTCTTTTGAACTCAGAGCCAGCATTTCAGTAGTAGAACAATAAATATAATAACCTTACATTTTGAACTTTTTGGCTGTTGCTACAAAACATTGCATCTATTAAAAACAAGTAGCATTTGTGATAATAGATTCAAAACAGATCATTCATTCATATGTCCTAATATTTTTGAAGAAATATAAGTTTAGGGATAAGATGACTCTAGTTAGGTTTTATGCAAACAATTACTTCTCAGACCACCACAATCAGATGTGATTATCTTTCTTTCATGGCCTGGGCATCAAGCAATCAACATCTGAATATTCCCAGTGCAGAAATACTGACTACAAAACCAGAGGAAATTTATTTTTTTCCCCTGATTTTTTGAGCAGTGTGGTTTGGTTTGAGTTTCGATTTTTGGTTAGTAGGAATCAACTAACACAAAATTTTGAATCTGCAAAAGGCTGTTTTGTTCATAGTTCTCAGGTGATTAATGTTAAAGGACAGTCTGTCTTTCTGCCTTTGGAAATCTCTCATAGTTGGTCGTCTGGAGTATATATGTCCTTAGTCATGCAGTGTGGAGTAGCGCTCTGTACCCTATATAGTCCTTTCCCCTTTTTTCTTCAGTTGTTAAACTGAGAGTTTTAGATGTTCTGCTTAGTCTAGCATAGGCAACTGCCTCCACTCCCTCTGAAGTAGTACAAGGTTACTAACTTAGACATCTAGGTTAAGGACCCAAAGACAGCCAGATTTAATATTGCAGTGCCTTTCTAAAATACACAATGTTTTCAATGTTGGCATTTAAAGCATTTGGCAATTTCCAACACAGAGTCCTTGAAACAACTAAGCATAATGCAGCACACTGGCAAAACTGACTCACTCTATGTAATCATTTCTTAAAACTAGAGTTTGGGATTTGCCTCTACTGTTTTTTCAAATCAAGTATTATGTATAAGTGATGTAAAAAATGCAACTGGACCCATAGTCAAAGATCACTGCAGTCAGATGCACCTCTCTCCACTGATTCTTCTATGTCTATTATAGATAATGTTTATTTCTTTTCACTTACAATATCTGAAGAGACAATTGTATGCTTATATATCAAGAATGAATATCACTGAATGCTATACAGACCACAACTTGTTCTGTTTAATTTTCATATGCATGCAACTTATATTCATTCACCTGAGATGATAGATCAAAATCTGTTCCCAGGTGTATAGGCATAAATTTGGAGTAACAGCCCTACTCCACCCCCATGTTGCTCTGCAATAAATGAAGGTACAAATTATTCTGAATTTCCAAGCACATACATTTCCAAAAGCAGCTAATGATTCTGAACGCCAGACTTGGAGACTGCTTGGTTTGAAACATTTTAAAAGATGCATTTTCAAAAGTTCTTGAGCACCTGCCTTCTGGGAAAAACAGCTATTCCTGTGAGGAAGAGATGTCTTAAATCCCTGTTTCCTGTTTCTTTCCTGTTAAGTGATTCCAATTTTGATGTCAATGAGCGACTGTTGTGGATGTGGACCTGGTGCTGCAGGTGGAGTTGGAACTGGATTTGAACCTGTACCTGAATGCACAGAAGGGGCAATTCATCCATGGGGAATAGAAGGTGCCCAGCCTGAAGACAGGGTCAGTACATCCCATGTTTCTAAAACCTGCAGTGGCTTGTATTTGTAGAAAAGACTGCAGTTGATTAGAAGCATGAAAGTGATTGTAGTCCTGTGTTGTCATCTGGAAGAAGCCTGGCATTGTCAGTAATTGTCAGGTAGATATGAAAGGTGATTCTTAATAAACATTTGGAGGTGGAATTCATGTGTTTTAAGTTGTGTTCAGTTATCTTGTCCCAACAGTTTGGTAATACCTATTCCCCCAACTGAAACACAATAACTAGCAATCTTTATCAGTGCAAAGTAGGACAAGGTAATAGAAACCATCTTCACTGATCACCATTATATTAACAATGAAAAAAACTTCGAGTCTTTTTTCCTCTTTTTTTTTTTTAATGGGGATGGCAATTAACAGTTATTGTCAACAGTTTAGACTGCTAATTTCTTAACGTGCTTCACAACATCTTGGTCTTCATACAAAAATTTCAAAGTCATCATTCATGGAGTTGAAATATTGTTTTCCAGGATGTCTCACACATTCTTGCCCCAACAACTGCTGCAGGAGGCGATTTTGGTGAACCCTCTGGTAAGCAGATCCTCAAGATTTCTATGTATGTGAGTTGTCATAAAGCTATCTTTCAGAACTTCACATCTTCTGATTCACAGAGCACTTTGGTTTTACAGCTATAACCCAATCATACATCTGCAGATAGCCAAAAACCAATGCTAGCAGGACTTCCAGGATGAATAAAGAATCTGAGATTTGAGTCTTTGAGCAGATTCACTTCTGCAAACTAAATTTATTTTGAAATATCTGCCAAGGCTTTCAAATCTTGGGCAATTTTTTTTTACCATTCCACTTAGTGAATGAAGGGACTTCTCAAGGCACCAGTTTTAGTAGAAATCAATCTTGAAGACAGAAAAAGGAAATTTTCTTTCATAATTTGGTGATGAAAGGTTCAGCTCTTCCCAGTTTTCTGGCTCTGCAGAGTACTCTTCAGTACTATTATGGTGAAAGCCCCTGATTCAAATTCTACAAACTCAGACTAATGAGATTAAATGAAAAAAACCCCAATAAAATTTAGCCTATGCTTCTTAATATAATCATGGTCAAGACTACTGTATGCAATTGGTTTATTACACACTGATATTTAAGACCACTCATTCCTTGTTATCATATATGAAAAAAATGTGGAGAAGATAAAATCCTGTAAGTATGACTTTATAATTTATCTTAAAGATCATTTTCATTCTGCATTATGAACACTGGTGGTTATTATGATCCACTGTTGTTCTCCCAAATCCCCCTTAACAATCTATTGACTAGAAAATGTAAGAGATACAAAGCTATTTCTTTTGGAAAAGAGTTTAAGGCAAAATAATTTTAACCCCAAAGTGATCATAAATATACATTTATGTATTTGCATAAATATCCACAAGCATTATCTGATTTTCTAACGCAAATTCCAAGACAGTGTATATGTACACCAGACACAGGAATCTCCAGTCAATTACTCAACTAAATCATTGATTTTCTAAAGCACATATGCACATGCTCCCTAGCCTCAGGAATAAAGTCAAGGTCTCAGATGTCTGCTAATATTTAATTTTTAATTGCAGTTTCAATTTTTGGCACCTGTGCATGGATCTGTGACTAAAATTAGTCTAAAATACCTTTAGAAACTCAGTAGTGTCATTGTACTATTTTTAAAAATAGCTGGCAAATTCTGTGCAAATTTTCACAGAGCACAGAAAGAATAACTTCTTCTTTTGTTTTCAGACATATATACAAACACATATGGAGGAGGAGTAGTAGCTTCTGGTGTTGAAGAAACTACGGGGGTTGGCTATGGCACTGGTACTGGTTACGGAACAGCTGGAGGAATTTCTGGAACAGGGGAAGTAAAAGGGTCAATTGGAGGAACAATTAAAGAGTATCGAGAAGGAGGGGTGAACATGGCCTTCCTAGACAACTACTTCTCCGAGGTAACTGCCTGGTCTTCTTCATGGTGTATCTGTGAGCCTACTGTTAGAGTCTCCTCTCCAACTTACATGGTGAAAATCCAAGTTAACTCCACTCAAATTAAAACTTCTGTGATATGAGACTCGTGTGAGAACAAAGCTGACCATACTAGTAAGAAAAACTATGGCACTTAGGAGCACTGCTTTTGAGCTGCTGCCATGGTAAGCTTGATTGTTCAATGGCCTTTTTGTAAAACTGATGGACACACTGCAGGTATGAGTAGCAAGCAATTAAATTATTGCAGCTTCACAATAGACCACCAAATGTATATATTTGTCACATTTTTCAGTGTAGAGTTCAATAATAATTTTGTGAAATTGTTCACACCTACTTTCTCTACAGCTTGTTTAATAAAGTCACTTTAACCATTAAAGAACTGTGAACACCAGTTCACTTTCTTCCTTATTTTTATTGCCATTTCTGTTCCCTAAAAGACTTATTAACTGCAAGTGACACAAATATGCAGCTTTTTAATTAGCAACAAATTAATTAGCCTTTAAATATGGGATTAAAAAATGCTACATTTTTTACAGATTAAGGGATTAATGGGATATATTTTCATAATTATCATGAACGTGCATAAATACTATGATTGCATATGTCACCAAAATATCAATTAATATATAAGTATTGCTGTCCCGAAGTCTTGAACATGGACTTCTCCCAGACTACAATCTACCTGCCTAGGCTGGGAGCCCTATATATTAATTGTCTGCCAGCCATAGGCCTCCACAGATTATTCCTGCTGACTAATTCAATCTCTAAACACTGTCTCTCCCTCACGGGCCACCCCTTCTGTCCTTCCCTGCTTCCTCCAACTTGACCCCACACTCATTTTAAATTCTCCTCTTTCCTGCCCGATCCTTCTGCACTGACCACCCCACTATCCCCAGTGCCATCCCAGATCAGTGATCTCCATCCTGCTCAAAATGGATTTCCTCTCTAGGCTCACAAAGCTTTCTCCACTGTGGCCAACCCTCTGTCCCATCCCCTCTGTTCTGGCCTCTCCACTGCTCCCTTTGCCATCCTGCTTTGCTCCTCTTCCTACCACTTAATTCAAATATTTCTGCCCAAACAGCAGATTTGTTCCCCTGACTCTTTCACTCTTTTCATTCACCCTACAGTCAGGCCCACTGAAAACAGACCAAATTTGAGATGCCAAGTGTTTGCAGAAACACAAATAAAACATCAGTAACATTTGAATAGAACTTATTTCAAGGTTACAAAAATGTTGATGATATCATTTGTTCCGTTGATGTCCCATTTTTCGAGTCAGCTGGGCCTTACCGTGGTTAGGGAAACCTTACTGTGGTTTGAATCTTCATGGTTAAAAACCTGATAAAAAGTCACTCCTTTTTTCTTTCTTTATTTGTTTGCAAACTACAGAAAGCATTTGTGTATGCAGACGAAGATGAAGGTCGGCCGGCAAATGACTGCCTATTAATATATGATCATGAAGGAGTCGGTACTCCCGTTGGCTCTGTGGGTTGCTGCAGCTTTATTGGAGAAGATACAGATGAAACGTACTTGGATACATTAGGACCAAAATTCAAGACCTTGGCAGAGATCTGTCTGGGCAAAGAGATCGAACCTTTCCCTGATGTCAATCCACCCTGGCCATGCGTTAACGTTACCTTTCCCAACCCTGAAAGTGATCTAAATCTCCCGCCACCTGGAACCACTATCATTGTCAATGGATGTGCACCTATGCCTCCCCCAGTTGGCACTACAACGGTTGTTACTGAAAACACCTACACTTCTGGGTCAACCATACAACACTCAAGGCCAATGCCAGATCCTTTGCTTCACGGCAACATGACGGTGACTGAGACCTACACGTCCGGCTCCCCCTCAATTTGCATTGATCCTCTGCGTGCATCCAACGTTGTTGTAACAGAAAGGGTTGTCGGTCCTGCGTCTGCCTCTGATTTGCGCGGCATGCTAGATATCCCCGATCTCACAGATGGGTCCAACGTTATCGTCACAGAAAGATTAATCGCGCCTAACTCCCGGCTCCCAACCTCTCTGAGCATTCCCGATTTGGTAGATGGGTCAAATGTGGTAGTGACAGAAAGAGTGTTCAGGCCTGCCTCTGGCATGCCAGGCAGCTTAATAAATATTCCCTCGGAATTAACAAATGCCCACAACATGATGGTCACCGAGAGGGTAGTATCAGGGTCTGGGATGAGCAGCATGGGGGGAGCAAATCTGGGGGGGATGAGTAGCACGGGTCAGATGCTCAGTGCTGACTGTCACCTTGGCCAAGCAATGGGCACGGCATCCCCCAGCACCTCCCGGAGAAGAGTGACAAAGTACAGCAGCATGCAATACTCCAGTCAGTAAGGCCTTTGCCAGCACCCCTTCCTGCTGAAATCGCCATTTGCACCGACACTCATTAGCTGCCACCCACCAAGAATATTATTATTTCTAACTAGGAAATAGCGCTAAAATTTCAGGGATTCCTACTTGTGTAAGGATCCCTGAAGGATGCCCCATCTCAAGGTCAAACACAGGGCTTTGTCAGTGAAGGGAAAGTTGAACTTAGCTTTAAATTTTCTTCTTTCTCTCCAGATAGACTACTAGTGTACAAACAGATACTAATGTTTTTGGAGAGAGATCTGATTACTGAGTGGAGCAGTGAGAGGGGTTCCTTGTGTGCATACATCATCAGTATGAATTAATGTCATATAAAAGAATGTTAAAATACTGTACTGCTGAGTGATCTCCTACAATAAGCAGATTTGGGTTAATAGCCCCTCACTGACAAGACAGGGAAGAATGTAATTAATAATTAGTCAGCTCAAGACTAAATAAGCACTTTCAAATGCATCATTTTACATTGCATATTATTCAAGAAGTGCTATAAAATGGCACTTACAACCATTTCTCCCATCACCAACAACAGTTATAAATAATAATCATATAAACACAAAACATTTTCATTGCATTCTGAAGTTCTCAGTAAGACAAACACTCTGCCATGGCCTGCCATGCTCTTATTCTCATGGAAAAGAGCGTGACCAGCAATTCACTACAGCTGGTACTGCTGTGTTGACACTGTCACTCAGGAAGATATTGGCTTCATCTTTTCTCCATTACTGTTACAGCTTTACTTAAATCTAAAAGGACTTCAGTGACAACCAGGAGCTCTTAGTCAGATTTTTGTGCCAAACTCCGACTACCATTTAAATCTCCAATGTCAGGTTATATTAAGAGGACCATAATACACTGTGTTAATCCTCTTTTCAAATACTGACAATAAAATAAAGTCTTCGAAGCTTTGTGTTGTGGGGAAGGAAATAGCAAGTAGTGTATCACTGACACTGGTAGCTGAAGTCCTTCATGAAAAGAAAAAGCACTTAGGAGCAATATAAATTTGCTAATAAGCCATGTAGAGAATTTTTATTTCATATGTCAATGTACTTTGCATTGATATTTTGAAAGTTTATTTGAATGTGTTAATTGAAAAAGTCTTTATGATACTATAATCTTAATTAAATCTGGCTTTTATTTTCCCACAAAAACAGCTCTACTGGACTCTGTTATTCTAATAATACCTTTAAGTCTCTTTTAGAATATGATCTGAAGGAGTAAAGTGCTGAAATATAGTATCTATCTCATTTTACTTGTGTATCATATGTAAAGTAACTATAGTGTACACAACACTGCTTAGGTGTAAATACAATAGAGCTATACAGAGGGACTAGCTTTTTTTTGCTAGACCAACAAATCAGCAGTTTTCCCTCAAATTTTGCTTCTTCAGCTTTGATGGATAGGTTAATGAAAAGTTTAAGACTTGTCTGTGAACCTCCCACTCTATAAAGCGGAAAAGAAACTTTCAGTTGCATATCCAGCTTACCTTATCTCAGAAGAACTGGGGGACAAGTTTCTGAGTCAGATATCACAAAAAGGCTTTTTAAAAGATGCTTTCAGGAATGTGACTAGATCTGCTGTCAAAGGCAACCTGCAGTGCCCTCTGAGTCAATGCCACTGCCGTTAACACTAGTAATCCCCAGGAGTCATGACCAAATCCAATGCTACCTCAACAAAAGGTCCCTTCCAGGGCTTCAAGTTCTTTATAAGGCAACTGTGCTAGATGGTCTCCCCATAATATCTAAAGTATTGCTATTTTTATTTCATCCTGTAGCCTGATTATCTTAAGTATCACTAAAATTACATCGACTTCAGTGGTATTAGTCTCTCCCATATGTTATATAGCTGTTATGTACCAACTATAAGTATGGTTTATGGAAATGGTTTCTTCTTTAAAGAAGAAAATAGTTACTAATATATAAGGCTGCACCCTGGACAATTTGTGCTGAAATTCACTAAAATGCTGACAAGCTCCCTTTCATTTTGCTAGCCACCTATTTACATAAAAAAGCAAATATTTGAAATATCTATGACTCTCTGGACATTTAGAAAGCCTATGCAATATAGTCAAAGCCCACTAGAGATTTTTTTTTAATGTAAAAAAGAAAAATAAAGTCGTGTGTAAATATTTCCATAATCATCTATGCAAATCAGAAATATTTTTCCTAATTGTGCTTCAAAAGTAATAAAAGTAGTCTGTGGGATTACATGCTGAATTCTTTGTGGCCCTCTTGAACAGGGATGCTGTGTGAAGTATGAGTGTCTGAACTAACTGGTCTCTTGCATGTCTAGAAACAGAAAGGGTAGGAATTAATAGAGAAAAAATGTTGTTTCAAAGGACAGGTTTTGGTTAGGTAGTGATTGTCTACTTCTAGTATTATCTTTTACCAACTTATTAAAGATCAATAGCTTATTATTTAATACAATTCCTTGAAATATTTCTAGCATTTTTTCATATTGGTTTTTCACATCGAACAGCAATCACATAATCCCTCAGTGCATTTTCAGTGCATTTCTGCATATTAATTCCTACTGCTGTGTAATTTTTACAAACTTTCTTAAAATTTCTTTCTTAGTGAGATGCAGATATCTTTAGGTTACTACAAATTCTGGAGGAAAAATGCATGTGAAGATGTGAACAAATACTTGGTTCATTAACAATTCTGTGTGAATTCTTTTTCTAGCTTTATTATTAAAAAATAGCAAATAGTTTTATCCTGACTAGTAGATATTAGTTTTGTTTCTTTTCCTTCAGTTGTAAGTTAGAAGCCCACTTGCTGTCTACCTTTAATCATACCATTTAATAAAGAAGAATGAGTGGTTTTCAGGAAAGAAAGACAGCTTTGAGTAGTGATTATCAATCCTGCTCTAAACCATTCAAGCAAAAAGCTCTTATTAAAGTGTCAGCAGCATGCAACACCAATTCTATGGCTTCCTTGTTTTTCACTTGGGTTTTGTGGAGCAGGGTCCTGCAGTTTTACACAGGCTCGTTGAGATCTTGGCATCATGAAAAGTATACTGCCATGGAAGAAAATAGAGCCACAAGGTGAGGGTCTCATTAGATTTCTATCTTGGGAACACTGTCTGAATTTGAACTGCAGGTTTTGATACTTTTTACTCTTTCCTGATTTAGTAGTACTAAATAGCACATTTAAACTGTTGTGAGCAGCACCTATGTGCAATATGAAAAGAACACATAATTTAAGCAAAAAAACCCAAAAAAAGACTATTATTTTGCTTGAATTGACATAACAGCGTAATTCAAATGCTCCTCACTATTGAGTAACCAAATGCATTATTTTCATTTTTCATTCTATTTAAAATATCGCTAATATTACAGTGTTATTGTGTTTTCATAAATAAAAATATTAGAGCTTTGTTTGTAATAATTTCTGAATGGCACTAAAAAAATACAATAAATAATCATTTGGAACATCATGTTTTAAGTAGAGTGGCTCAGGATTTTTATTTTTTTTTTCCATTTATCAGTTGGAAATGTAGTTTCCTTAAAACTGCTGGTTTGTACAAGAAAATTCTGGGTTTAATCTTCTTTTGGGAAGAAAAAAATAATTAAACTGAAGGTCTTGATTTAGAAAGGGCATTCCAGGGTGAAACTATTTCATGTGTCAAATTGACTACGATACTATGGTTTAGGTTATCTAGCAGAAACTTGTGTCAGGTCTCACAAGAATTCTAGCACAATTTCCTCAAGTCATCATTCTCTGCATTGTTCTCTTTCTTTAGACTGCCTTTTCTGTGGTACAGTTGTGTCCTGCAACTCTGAAACATTGCTTCAGAGGAGCTATAGATTAACACTGGAGCACAAGCCATAGAGAAGAAAGAGAGCACAAGACACTTGAATTACAGTATTTGGGCAGCACAGGCATTGCAGGTACATTCAGTGCATACAGGTCAAGATGAATTGAACCAAGGAAAACCACTTTACTTCTAAAAGTAAAAACTGAACATTTTGATTTTTCTGAATCAAATTTCTTTCTAATATTCCAGGCCAGTATTGATGATAATTTTTTTTTTTTTTTAACAGAGATTTTAAAAAAAGGTTTATCTGAACTCAGTAAAAGAGTAAAGATTTGATTCAAATCTTTAATGAATGAGTCAAAATATAGGCAGAATAAATAGTAATTTTGTACCTGTAGGCTCTGATCTTACAGTGATCCAAAGCACCAAAGTACCAAAGATCTGAGTGAGGGTCTGTCCATGTGCCAGTCAATGCAGGCTCAGGTTGTCAGGGAGGTGAATCACCTTATGACTCAAAAGAAACAAAGATCTCGGTATAGCTTATAAGACCTTGGTAAACTGTTTAATTTTTCTGTTTTCAATAAATTGTCTTTGAAAAATGGAATGGAAACTTAACTTAATCTCTTCCTCTTAGATATAAGATGATAAATTCATCAATGCTTGTAAGATGCTGAGGTGTTAAGGTGTTTTGGTAATACCTATAAACACACTGTGAGCAATACACCTGTAGCATGCATACAGAGGACAGTTCTCAAGTCTCTGATGCTGAATGTCTATTAAAATAAATGCCTTTTAACTGTAAAATCCACTCTAGATCAGTTATTCACATATAAATAACAGCTATTGGACATGCAAAGTTTATTAATAATAGTAGGAAAGTAATGCTTTTCTTATGTTGTTTCTGCGTTTGTACCTCTGACTCAATTTCTTCAGTTAATATACTACCGAATAAAAATTACCACGGTAGGCTGTAGGTGCACCATCAACAGGCTGATCAAGGGACTGAGAAATTCATGCGTAACAGGTCTATAAATACAAACTAAATAGCCTCATCTGGGTGAGTACTAGGGGATGGACAGCAAACAATGGCCAGGCTTGAACATGCTTTCTAATGGCATCTCCCATTGCCATTGTCAGAGACAGAATGAAAATACACCCATTTTCCTTTTAAGTCTTCTCAGTTATGCTCCACTGCCATGTGATGGGCGCTTTCAATTTTATTATGCCCAGATCTGAAAATTGAGCAAGACTATTGCCAGTGATCGCACACAGCTTTCTTTATCACCTTCAAAAAGTTGCCTAGTCTGAGTTCTAGGAGATTGTCTGGGATTTGCACTTGTTACAGAGGAAACATCTGAAAGCATCTGAAATAGGCAAGTCTTAATGGAAAGCAGTCAGCCTTAACACTAATGTTAAACATTACGGTTTCCACTTTCTTACATTCACAGCTGTGTAACCATTAGGAAAAAAATGAATGCAGCCCTTGGGTCATTGGGGATTTTTGCTTTTTGCCATCAAAATCAGAACATATTTTAATTCAACAGACTGTCAGTAGTCTCAAGGTGATGGGATACACATCCTGTAACCATCCCACACTGAAACATGAATGTCCACGGCCTGGTCTGACAGAAGCTCACCAGTCTCAGCTCTTATTTTGTTCTATCACCATTTGTGATTTGCAGAGTAGCTCTGTAATTGTTTTTATTAATACAATTTCTTCAAAAAGAAAATATCACTAGCATCAGTGTGTGAAAACTACTATGGTGTCTTCCTTAACATTTCATTTCTCTAAGAAAAGCCTGTGTAGATAGGATACACTTTTAATAGCTGCATAAGCCCACTGGAGAATAAAGTGACAGGTCTAATATGTGACAGACTTGCAGCACCTCACAGCACTTTACATGTGTGCATTTCAGTGTAATATACCACAAGCTGTGCCATACCAGATACCATAAATGTTTCAGACAAAATCATCTGCAAAAGTTTCATCTCAAAAGTTCCACTGGCTTCATAATGCACACCATGACCTAAGAGCTTGCAGGACAAAGTTAGCATATATAATGAAACACCGAAACACAATGTGCCCTGATTTCCCTTATACTGAGGCACCAAAAAAAATTAACTATGTCAATTTTTAATTTTGCATTCAATTGAGCTCTCCATCAAAATCATCTGTGACTAGATTGACTCACTGGATGTTTTAAGGTTCTGAAACTATAGCTTGTTACTTCCTCATTTATCCTTAAGATTATTTCCATGATTAAATTTAGCTAGAGTTAATATATTTTGACTTGGAACAGGCCTTTGACACTAATATTTGATGACAGGGATGAATTTTCTTCAAGGCATTACTTCTTTCTTCTTTTGTCCTCAGTAAGTACTTTTAAAGAGAGTCGGCCATGTGGAACCCCTGGAGTATGAACATAAAGAAGTGAGGAGTATAGGATTCACAGTAAAGCACACAAGCAATATTCAAGAGAACAGGGCTGAGGTGAAAAGTTCATGTAAAACCGGGCAATATGGCAAATTCTTGGCAATATATTTTGCCATGTTTTGATTTGCAGGTGAAAAGAGAAAGAGAAGGTGAAACTGCACTAATTCTGGGAAGTGCTTTAGACCTCAGCACCATTCATTTGAGTCATTACAAGAAAAATCCAGTGCACACAAAGTTATAGAGTTAGATTCTACATCCCCAATGATGAACAGTACCTGACTACATCAGCAGCCCCTCTCAGCTCACCAGGAGATGCTGAATAGTAAAGCCTAGTGGTTTAAAGGACTGGACAATGCAGTCTCATCCAACTTGTGCATTATTCAGTCAAATTGCCTCTGTTAATGAAAAAGGGAACTGAAGGGACTCAACACAGGATCAACTCTACTGCTATATTGCCTGACAAATGGCCATTCTAACCCTAAGACCTCTCGGTAATGAGGATTCAACAGCCTCGCAGCTGATGCAAGTCCTTTAATTGCTACTGGAAAGTTGAAATTATAGTTTTCTCATTTTTTTGCATATTCTCATCCTTTGTAAATGCAGAGAGCACATAAGCCTTTTTTAATGTACCTTTTAAATATCATAGGATGGGCTGCGTTGGAAGGGCCCTTCAAAGATTATCTAATCCAACCCTCTGGGCTTCCAATTCATCCTGCCTTACTGAAGTTTATTGGATTCTGTGAGGACATGGGAACCAAGATTTCCGCTACTCTGCTCTGGTGAGACTCCACTCGGAGCACTGCGTCCAGCTCTGGAGTCCTTAGTACAGGAAAGATATGGACCTGCTAAAGAGAGTCCAGAGAACGGCCACAAAAATAGTCAGAGGGATGGAGCATCTCTCCTGTGAGAAAAGGCTGAGAGAGCTGGACTTGTTCAGCCTGGAGAAGAGAAGACTCTGGGGAGACCTTACTGGCCTTTCAGTTCTTAAATGGGGCCTATAAGAAAGATGGAGAGAGAAGTTTTAGCAAGGTCTTTAGCAAGACCTTGTTGTGATAGGATGAGGGGTAATGGTTTTAAACTGAAAGAGGAGAGATTCAGGCTGGACATGAGGAAAAAAATCTTTAGAATTAGAGCGGTAAAACACTGGAACAGGTTGCCCAGAGAGGTGGTGGATGCCCCATCCCTGGAGACATTCAAGGCCAGGCTGGATGTGGTTTTGGCAACCTGATCTAGTTGAAAATGTCCCTGCTCATTGCAGGGGTATTGGACTAGATGACATTTGAAGGCCCTTTACAACCCAAGCTATTCTATGATTCTATGATTCCTTTTATCTTCAGATTGACTTGTTTATCTTTAGTAGCTTGAAACATGTAAGTCCTCCTGAGTGCCCTTCTCACTTTATTAATCAAAGACTTAGAAAATTTAAGAATATGTATATAGACTGTATCCTGCGGGTTTTGGTTTTTTTTTTTTTTGCTTTTTCAGTTAACTTTATTTATAATATTACTATTATCGTTCTTGTTATCTGCTTATAATATTTGCTTGGCCCAATACACATTCTCATTTATCCTGCATAAAACTTTTAGAGAACACTAGTAATTTTTTAGCGTAAACACAGCTAATGGCACTCTATTCCATTCTTTTCATAGTTCGGCTATGCAAAGTACCTCAGTGAAAAGAACAACCCAGCTAACTTCACAAGAATGATTAACGTAAAAGCCAATTCACAAAGTTCTGCCACAACAGTCCCTTAGGGAATCCTGCAAGTAATGATAGAACAAATTTCAATTCCGTACATTTTTTTCAACCTTGGGTATTTTGTATCACTTTAATAGATTTTTCTCTCATAAGGATTTCTCTTTTTTGTGATGAATACTGCCATAGATACATGTGAGGTAATGTCCACATGTAAGGCAAGAGCAGTTATTTCTGCTCCAAGGCTTTTCAGGTGGTCCTAAACAGCTCTTTGCAGCTGGCATAAGCTGAGTTATTTTAGGACTTCTTCTTGCTGGGGCAGCTGTAAATTGACTTATGGACTCATGTAGCGAACTTAGGGTAGGCATTTGAAGAGTATCAGCTCCAGACGGCTTAGTTTGTAATCTCACTGCAGTGCGGATAAATTGCCAGGACAATTAAAAGCAGAGGCAGAAGTCAAAGTATCATGTCTGCTATACCATCATTAACATAATTTAGTGAGAGATTTTCATGCATGGATGGTATTGTGGCAACTCTTAACTAAGAATACGAGTTAAATGCAGTGAAAGCATAACCTAACACTCAGCCAGTTCCTACATTTATTGATATGACAGACATGCACTCTCTAACAAGCTAGCTAACACTTGCAAAGAGCATGTTTTTCAACAAGGTGCTCTGCGGTGAGATGACCAAGGGTGAGGTTTTAGTTAGCATTCAGATATATATGTTGCACAGGTAACTTTCAAATAGCCCTTTAAGAAAAGCAGGGCCTTTAGTGACAGAACAATGGGCAGAAAAAGGTAGATTCAGTCTAGATACAAGGAAGAATTGCTGTACAATGTGGGTGGTGAAACACTGGCACAGGTTGCCCAGAGAGGCTGAAGATGCCCCATCCCTGGAAACATTCAGCGTTAGGCTGGATGGGTCTCTGACCAACCGGATCTAGTTGAAGATGTCCCTGCTCATTGAGACTAGATAACTGTCAGGGTTTAAACCCAGCCAACTAAGTACCACACAGCCCCTTGCTCATCCCCCGCCCTTCCCTCCTCCCCAGGTGGGATGGGAAGAATCAAAAGAATGTAAAACTTGCAGGTTGAGATAAGAGCAGTCCAGTAACTAAAGTACAATATTATAATAATAATAATAACAATAATAATAATAGAAATAACAAGGGGAGAATATATAAAATCAAAAGGGAAAGGAAAAAACCAACAATAAACACAAGTGATGCACAATATAATTGCTCACCACCCGCCGACTGATACCCAGTCCGACCCAAGGAGCAATCTGCCCTTCCAGGTGACTCTCCCCGGTTTCTATACTGGGGGGAAGCATGGGCATGACTGGGAATGACATGCTGTGGTATGGAATATCCCTTTGGCTAGTTTGGGTCAGGTGTCCTGTTTCTGCTTCCTCCTGGCTTCCCATGCCCCTCCTCACTGGCAGAGCATGAGACTGAAAAGTCCTTGATCAGGGTAAGCATTACTTAGCAACAACTAAAAACATCAGTGTGTTATCAGCATTGCTCTCAGACTAAAGCCAAAACATAGCACTGCACCAGCTACTAGGAAGAAAATTAACTTTATGCCAGCTGAAACCAGGACAATGACCTTTAAAGGTCCATTCAACCCAAACCATTCTATGACTAGATAATTCTATGATTCTATGAAAATTTCTCTGTAATCACACCCGGTCCATTAATAACTGGCAACAATAGAATGTCTTTTATGAGCTGACTGAAATCTGCCCAAAAAAACAGTTGAGTTCCTGTCCCTGCATTTCCAACTGAAATTCACCCTAAACCCCACCAATCTGAGTTCACTGTTCTTCTAATTGCCAACCTAAACTTCTGAGCAGTTGATACCTGGTTTTGTGCCTGCATTCTTCTTCACTTTTAAAACAGAGATCTCTTTTTCTTGCTAAGCCAACCTGCTGACTTTGCGTAGAGGCATACAAAATAATTTTAAGTATATTAGCTCATGGACCTAAATTGTGACAGAAAAAAAAAAAAATCACAGAATAATAATTTTCTCCTGAGACAGGAAATGCCATAGTCCTTATTCTACCATCCCTGAAAACCACACTGTACTGTAGCATCGCAGCTGACATTGGACTTGACAAATTACAGTAAGAACAGCAGAGATTCCTTCCATAGCCCCAGCTGCAACTTTTCAAAATAATCTTCCTGTTGAATACAATTCAGTTGCTCAATATTGATGCAGACTCGTGGACCAAAAAAATGCTAATATTTCTGCGTATGCCAAACACAAGTGTAAACTAGGAGAGGAGTGGCTGGAGAGCAGCTCTGGAGAAAGGGATCTGGGGGTGCTCATCGACAGCAGGCTCAATGTGAGTCAGCAATGTGCCCTGGCAGCCAAGGGGGCAAACTGCACCCTGCGGTGCATCAAACACAGCAGATCCAGTCAGTCAAAGGAGGTGATTATCCCACTGTATTCAGCACTGGTGTGGCCTCATCTTGAGTACTTTGTGCAGTTCTGGGCCCCACAGTTCAAGAAGGATGTGAAGGTCCTTCAATGTGTCCAGAGGAGGAAAGCAACAATGCTGGAAAGAATGTCCTGTGAGGAGTGGCTAAGGACTTTGGGCTTCTCTAGTTTGGAGAAAAGGAGGGGTGACCTCATTGCTCTCTACAGCTTCCTGAGGAGATGAGGTGGAGAGGGAGGTGCTGATCTCTTCTCTCTGGGATCCAGTGACAGGACACATGGGAATGGCTCAAAGCTGCTCCAGGGGACATTCAGACTTGACATCAGGAAGCTTTTCTTTACCAAGATGGTGGTCAAACACTGCAACAGGCTTCCTAGAGAGGTGGTCAACATCCCAAGCTTTTCAGTATTCCTGAGACATTTGGACAATGCCCTTAATAACATGCTTTAACTTTTGGTTGGCCCTGGGGTGGTCAGGCAGCTGGACTAGATGATCTTTGCACGTCCCTTCCAACTGAAATAGTCTATTCTGTTCTGTTCCACCAGCTGCAAAACCTTCTGTTTGTATCTACCTGAATGCTGTCATGTAAGTTTTCCCAGGAAGAGTCACCCTGCCCTGAGAAAAAGGTCTCCAGACAACTTCAGAGCAGCCTCAGTTGCTATGCAGAAAAACATAACAAAAGAGTTGCTCGGCCACTCCTTGTTACATACACATAAAAGTCAGTATTTCATGCTGTCAGACAGTAACAAAACACCTGTGTTCAGGGCAGGGATCTGGTCTGGCTTTTTTACAGCTCTGCCAAGCCTACAGGTCGCAGCTCAGCAGGCTTACTCATTTCTACAGCTGCAGCTGGCACCTAGAAAGTTAAACAACCCAGCCGCTCCAGAAAAGAAAAACCAGGCAGAGAGCAAACAGGAGAGTGAATACAGAGGAAAGAGCTGGAGAGAGACAGATAACGAGAAAGCAGCTGAGTGAGTGCGAGGAGGTAGTAAAGCAAAAGAAAGGGTGGGGAAGGGTTATTCCTGATAGTTATAAGGGACTGAACAGGTTGAATTTGTCTAAGGAGCGTGACAGAAGGTACGGAGAATCAAAAACACAGTTAACGTACAAGGGGAAAACAATTACTCCGTTCTGAAAGCGCCAACTGTTTACTTAAAGAATCAAACCCTGTTCTTAATGTACTCCTCAGTTTGTTCATTTTTCCTCCCAAGGGTCCTGGTCCTGCAAGCACTTAGAAGCTGGCAACTGTACCTAACACAACCACTCTGGTAACAAGGGCTGCTTGAGGGTTAGGAACCCTCTCTGTGATATGCATTTTTTTTCCACAGAATATGCATTAACCATTATATATTGTGAATGACTAAGTGTAATTTTGATATATCCATGCTCAGCCTCAATACATGACTTTCTACTGGGATCTTTTCCCCCAAATCAAGTGGCAGCTGGGGCCACGGTGCAGTAAAGAATCTTTAAACAACGAAGAAAAGACTAATGACATAATTTCAATGTGAAATATTTGCATGCTAGCGTCATACAAATCATACATTAATTTCAACATTTTGTTACTAAGTATATGCACTGGATTTTGCACCTTCGCACTGTTTGCTAGGTACTGCACTTGTCTCAGTTGATTTAATCGCTTGTCTAAAGAAAGAAACTGTACTTTTCTAGCAACAAAAACCAAAACCCAGAGCTGCAGTAAAGTTACCTTTGCTTTCGTCAGAAGTGGAAATGGATTCTGCCGGTCTGATCCAAAGCATGTCCTTTTCTCCACCCCAGGGAAGCCTGCAATCGCTTGGCCCTCCTATGAAGCATTACTTGGCATGAGAGGGTGTGACAGGCAGATCTGGGGGAAAGGCAAGGTTTCAGAGTCACCAAGGCACTGTCTCTTTAGCCAAGGTAACTCCGTGCAATGGTAACTCACTAGAATACCTGTGCTGACAACTATTATCCCTGCAAGCAAACACTCTCCCTCCTGAGAATAGTCAGGTTGGTTCAGATGATAATGTATTTGCTCTTAAAAGCTTATCAAAAGAATCTAGACATAGATGTTTGTACTTTGAAGAAAGAGCAACCTGGTGCATGCCTCCCACCTGAGGAAGCCCCTTTCCTCACCAGGCGCTGAAGAAGGGTGCAGCTGCTTTTATGGTTTGAAAAGCAAAGATAACTTCCTCTTTGTTCTGTTTGGTGAACTCTGAACTGCTGCTGTCTCCAGGGGGAAAACAAAGATACAGCGCTTCATGTATCCTCCTGTTCAAACTGATTGTAGGGGCAGAACTGCGGCTTGGCAATAGGAAGAGCAGTATTTAGCAGCTACCAGGTTAAAGCAGAGGAAAGGCAGAAAGAAATTCGACTTCAGTGGTCAGTGATGCAATTATGTCATAAACAAATTGATCCTGTTTGACGATTATTTCATAAGGCAAATTATTTCTGTAAAATATGAGTAATAGAAGTTTTCTATATAACAGAAGTAAATAAAAAAGCCCCAAACCTTTCTGTGATGACTGAGGGTCTTGTAGGATGTGCAGAACATGTAGCTGACTCACATCACAGTTACATAAGCTACATAAGAACAGATGTCTAAGTTCTGGGAAAATAATTTGCAGCTATTGAGCTGTGTGAAGAAGAAATGATTCTACTCATTCCTCCTGTAAATACATAGGTAACTTCGAAGGGAAATCATGCTAAGGATTTTTCAAAGGAAAATAAATTATATTTTTACTCTATCATATCAGCATTAAAAATCAGCTAATAGTTGTAAATATATATGTTTACTAACACCTCATTAACAGTGCATTGGATAGGCAACCAAAAACTGTTTTAGAATTCCACAAAGCAATGTGCAGATTGAGAAGAAAGTTGACAATCAAGGTTGTTCTCCTACAGCCTTTTGATGTAAAGAAATACTTTCAAGATATGCTTAACCATCAGGCTAGGAAATGTAATATATAGATAGAATCAGAATCTACTTCTGATCATCAAATCACCAAATTTAAAGTAGTGTAATATGAAGGCTCTCTGAGACAAGCTCTGCTTCCTTTATCTGAAAAAGGAATTACTAAAAGCGAATTTTACAGTACTTTTAATAACATTAACTGCACTAGCAGCATTGTGTGTTAAACCTGTACCAAACTGCACCCCTGCCCTTGAGACCCTGAAGAAAATCCTCAGAGGATCTCAGGGTGTATTATTGTGCTTCCGTTCACTTACACAGTGATCAGTCCAGCACAGTGACTCAGTGATGAAAACAAGAAAGAATAAAGAAACCCTTAATGCAGTGCATTTCATGTATGCTTGCTTCTTTATTTCGGGGTTTTGTTTTATTTAAATCAAGAAAATGATACTTATGAAAGCATATCAGCAAACTCTGTAAATCGTGATATTCTAAGTCAGTAATACAAATAGATACACATAACTGTAAAGGAAAGCTTTTTCCCTTTGTGACCCCCATATAAATTACAATTGTTGCAACTGACATCACACATAATGTGACACTATTTATCATACACTGTTATAACATGTAATAAGGGGACATGATTGTTCAAGGCCAGGTTGGACAGGGCCTTGGCCGACATGGTCTAGTGGAGGGGGTCCCTGCCCATGGCAGGAGGGTTGGAAGTAAACGATCTTAAGGTCCTTTCCAACCTAGACCACTCTATGATTCTATAATAATGAAATTGGAAAGATTCCCCTACAGCTAGTTCCCTCTCCAAGCCCTAATAGTATCACACATAGTCATAACCAGCCACTTCAGAAATTATTTACACAGAGTGTAATCTTATAAAGATTCATTAAGTAACTTCCCCAAAGAAGAGAGGATGTATGGGAAGTATATTTGATTGTTTCGCCATCACAAAGAATCAGTTATGCCTTCCTAAGCACCAATTAATCAGGTATACCCAGAAAAGGTCTGTAGGTAGGAAGGATATGGCTTGGAGCATATTAAAAAGATTACGGGGAAGGTTATTCTAAAAAAATCACCATTTTATATCCCCCCCCCCCCCCCCCCATCAATAACTCCTTAATACATCGGTCTGTTGTCACAGTCGCTTTGCCTGCTTCCTACTCGCTGCAGCTCGCTTTTCTTGGGGAAGGGGGAATAAAAACCAGACTTTGAGCGCCCTGGGGGAACCGCGGCCGCCCGCCCCGCCCCGACGGGCTGCTCCGGCAGCACCACCGCTGCCCTCAGCACCTCCCGAAGGCTCCCGCGGGCGGAGCCCGCCGGGGCGGTGGATGGGGAGTCCCGTCGCGGTCGGGTCGAGCCGGGCGGGGCTGGGGCGGGCCAGGCACCACCTGCCCTCTCCCGGCGCAGCGCGGCGCGGCGGGGCTCGGCACACTCCACCCACCCACGGCTACTTGTTCGCCCCTCGACGGGCCGCCTCCATTTCCACTCGTGGGCGGCCCGCGGAGCTGACCCCGTCCCGGGCGGAGCGCGGAGGAGACGGCGGCCATGTCGCGGGACCCCGCTATGGCGGCGTGGCTGCTGGCGCTGCTGGTGAGTCCGGGCCCCGGCGGGGGGCCCCGTGACCGGGGGCAGGCGGGAGGTGCTGCGCGGGGAGCGGCACCGGCACCGCCCGGCCCCGGCGCCTCAAGGCAGAGCTCTGCCCGTCGGGGGTTGTCAGCCCTCCTGCCGCCGGTTGCTTGGGGTTGGGAACGGGTTTTCTCTCTTGCTTTGGAAAGTAATGGTTGTTTGCTGTCCGAAACCAGGTAAAGGTAGAAGAACCCGGTACGAACGGTGTCTGGAATGGGTGGGGTTTTTCGAGACGCCAGGAGGAACAGGAACGCAGAGAGGAGTTTGTATTGTTTCTGTCTTCATGCTCAACATACTATCTGTGTTAATAGATTGCATTACCTTGATGAAGAAATAGTGCCAGAAGGCAGAATGGGTCGTAAAGTTTAATTTAATAGAATTCCTTATTGCCTTAGAGAAATGACACCGAATTCTTAATAATCCAAGACACTGCAGGCTTTGTCCTTCCCTGTCCTCACTCTTTAGCCATCAGTCTTCAGACTTCTTATCCTATAAAATACCTTTTCAGGCTAAAAGCAAAGTGCGTTTCATAACAAATTGAGACCAAAATGCCTGGATTGTTTGATTTGGGCTGATGGCTTCTAGCTGATTCTAGATGCTTTACAGGGAGCTCTCCGTCACATCCACGTCATTGTTCTTTAGTTCTTCACCTTTCCAGGCTGGCAAAATGCCTGCGGAAGTCAGGCCACCGCCGCTCAGATGAAGGTGAAGGTGGAGGCCAGGCCATG
This sequence comes from Strigops habroptila, assembly GCF_004027225.2. Lineage (NCBI taxonomy): Eukaryota > Metazoa > Chordata > Aves > Psittaciformes > Psittacidae > Strigops > Strigops habroptila. The sequence goes on along the minus strand of NC_044277.2, from coordinate 44,718,192 downwards.
GGCTGCGCTGGGGAGCTGGGCAGGTTTCAGGAACAGCTCGTTGCAGGGTCACCTGGCAGGTGCTGTGCATCCAGACCTTGCTCCTGGAGCTCGAGATCCTGCAAAATCAGAGTTGTTAGCTGGAGACCTGTTGTCCCAGCTAACCCATAACTGACGTAGACTTGTGGTTGGCAGCAAGTTGTCCAGCAACAGTTAACCCGGTTCTTTGCAGCACGCTGGGAGTTACAGTTTGGTTGGAAAATGTTTTACCCTCTTTTTACCCAAAAGAGCAATGGGAAATATGCAGAGTGATACTTGTACAGAACTTCTCGCCAATTCTTTCTGTAATACCAGAAGTCACACCGTTGTCTGTTTTGGTGGGCTTGCGCTGGCTCAGGATGCTGTTGGGTTTGCTTGAAGAGGAAAATTATTTTCCTGAATCCTCATCATCCTCAGTCTCAGCTAAAGCTGGGGTTAGGGTACAGTATACTAAGAGTGAAGTTGTTTTGGTGCTTAAATGCCTCGTTGGATAGAATATTAGAGCAAATAAAGCTGCCTTGGTTGATGTCAGGAGAAAGAGCGGCACTGCTGGGCTTTGCCTTTTTGGTTTGTTTGGTATTCCTTTTCCCTACGCTGCACAAAGCCATTCTTGTGGCAGAAGGTCTAGTTGCCTGTTTGAGAGCATCAGATTAGGGTCATTTATATCTTATGACATGCAAAGATAGCACTGATAACTTCAAAACCTTAAGAAACTACTGAAGACAAAACCAGCCTCAGAAAGTTGTTTCTTCCCCAGGCATCTTCTACCTTAGAAGCATCGAGAACTGCTTTCCCCAGGTCCCTGCCTCCAACCGTTTTCCAGGTGTGTCTGGGCGTGCCGGACGATAGTGCACCCGTAGGGCTGGGCTTTACCTGGCGTGTTGCCAGGTGCACACCCAGCGCCATGGGCATGGCTGTCGAGGATTATTAGACCAGGAGGTTTCTTGACCATTTCTGAAGGAGGTGGACATCACGTCTTCCAGAGAGGAAATCTTTGGCACTTCCTACATTTCAGTGAAGAGTTGACAGAGATGTATGAATCTTATCATGCAAGTAGCAAAACTGATCTTTTTTTTTCTCTGAATGTGTACTTGCTTGATGTTCAGGATGTTAGGCTGGGTATGATGAAATTCAGTCCAGAATACATGAGATCACTATTTTAATGTCAGAGCCAGGAGCAATTTCCTTTCAAAATTCATAGAAACAAATATAAAAAAAAAGTAAAAAATAAAAAAGGAAAACCAAACAAGCCAACATCATGCTTAGTTTTAGAAAGAACAAAGGTGAGATTATTCCAAGCAGCCTCGCTTCTATTGCCAGTAACATGTTGAAACATGGTAAAAATATTTACAAGCATCTATGCATTGATTCAACAACTTAATATTGTTCCAAAAGGGGGAGAGGGAGGGGAAACCAGCACTATGGTGAGATATGAAATCAGGTTAGAAATACATAAGATCTAGTATTTTATCCATCCTGTTGAACTAAAGTGGTGTATTATTTTGGACACCAAACTTCTAAATAAAGTGAATCCACCCAGAGGAGACTACAGGAAGGCAAAAATTGCGATCTAAATTTGGGTAATCCTGTTTTATGATTCCTGAAGTGAGATTAATGAACTGGGTACTGAGAAAAGAAAGTGGGTAAGATGCGTGCTAAGTTTTCAGCTATATGAAGGGTAATTGTGAAGAAAAAGGAACTACACTGTTCAATGAGGGCGTTATTAATGTGGCAAAGAGGGAAATGTGGTTTGAGGATAAGACATTTCGGTACAGGTGTTTGAGTTTCTCTTGTGGTAAATGGAGGTACAGTGGATGCAGAATGCACCTATGTGGTTGGATCAAATTGTGCTTTCGAAGCAAATCTCCAGAGTGTGTGAATCTGATCCCTCCTGGGTGAAAATGTGTTGAGAGGTGCATCCGCCTGCTCGTGGGTGTTTGGTCTGTGGGACCAGGCTAATTCTAATCTGAAGTAAACGCCATAAAACATGGGTTGTGTAGTGTTGGGCTCTCAGCAGCAACTGCTTTGCTCTACAAATCCTCTTGGTTTTGGCTTACAAACTAGACATAGCTACAGTCAGTGGAGCCCAGAGAGAAAAAGATGTGGGCTGGCTTTGGGGCAAATTGAACTGCTTTTCAATCTCGTTGTCTGCTTTGTCTACATTTCTATTTATTATAACAGAGGTTTAGGCACTTAGCATTCATTTAGATGTGTAAATTGGTATGCATTAATCTGAAACTGGATCTCATCCAAACAGCAATATGATCAACTTATCAGGAGCTAAAAATTAGGGTAATAAAATGAGGATAAAAATGAAAAAAAAAAGACTTTCCATCTGTAAGACAATCCAGGCACTGCCTTAGGTTAGCTAGTGAGGCTGTGGGGCCTCCATCCCTCCATTTTAAGAACAGGTTATAAATAGTTGTCAGGAAGCACTTAGGTGTAGTTCACCCGCCTCAGGGCCAGAAGATGGACTAGTAGATAACCTTGGATTGTCCCTTCAGCCTGTCTCTCTTAAGTGTGGAAGATCTTCGCTTGCCTGTTGTCTTCAACACCAAACTGGCTCACAGGAGGTGTGAGATCCAAGTCTCCTGACACACAGCATACGTGAAAGACCATGTTTCTAGGACTTACTGTTTCATACTGTAGCAAATATGGGCACATACCTTCTTACTTACTCAGTCTTTATCTTTACAGTATAAAACTAAACTGAGTGTTCAAAATCTGTCCTTTAGTCACGTCCTGACTATACCTGAACATGGATTTGGGCAAGAGCAGCCTTGCTATATGTGGCAGTCACTCCCTTCTTTCTCCTGCCCTCTTGCCTACTCCTGCTGCTTTCCTGTAGTGTCTCATTCCATTTTTATTACTTCAGGCCTTAGGTTTTCCACCTCATTTTCTGTAACCACCCAGTCAGACACTTCTGACAATGCCTTCTCAGTTCTGTGTCATCAGTGGATGTCATCAACAGATGTCTAATTTTTGTGCCAAGGCTATGATCCACATCAGATGACTGGGCTTTCTTATTAAGCCAGTTAATAGAAGGCAGCTCTAGGATATTGAAAAAAAGGGAAAATTCAGAATTCAACACCTGTTGGATATGTGACTTTTCACTTTTCCTTGAAGAAAATGTCATTGAAAAGTGCTTTTCCCCTTTTTAATTTTTGGAACCTTTACAAATTTTCAATATAGATGCATGATTCCTGTATATCTTTGTTCCACATGTATTTGTCCAAATAAATAAAATTGCCATTCTTAAACACCTTTTGAAGATATCTTAGAAGTCCCTTATGAGATTGCCTGTGGACTACAGGTGAAAAAGTACAAGAGCAAAAGTATTTTTTACTGTTTTAGCAATAAAACAATGTTTTGAGGCTGCTTTGCTACTAAGCAGACAAACCGATTTTTGCTTTTAGTTGTTTTAATGAAAAGCTTTCTGTTTATAATGACTAATGGGATTTTCTTTCTTCGATACGCATCTCAGTGGAAGACCTGCTTATTCCTGAACTTACACCACTTCTGCTTATACTGCGGTTCTCAGGTTTCCAGTACAAGGAAACTTCTCACTTTGTGTCTCGTTTCCATTCAGTATTGAGACAGAAATACTTTTCCCTTCAGTTTACCAGTAAGAACAAACAAGGAAGGATGTTCACAATGACATCTTGGCAATTATTCACCTTCTGAAAGAGTTGCAGCTTCTGTTGGAAAACCTTTTCTAGAAAACAAAATTCTCCTGTCACTCTTGGTGGTACAATCTCTTTAATCATAGAAATAAGTTTTTAAATTTCATATAACTAGTAAAACCAAATAAGACTACAAATATTCATGAAAACAACTTGGTTTAAGGTGTAAGATCCTGCAGCTCTCACCGTGCATATCCGTGGGGGACTTAGTGTTTGCTGAATTTTGTCTTCAGAATATACATATTGGGCAAATAACCCTTTGAAAAAGAGTTGTGTTGTGCAAGTCAAAACAGCAGCCTGCTACATTGCTCAACCCTGTCCACTGCAGTGCTGCTTTGTGTGGGAAAGAGATAACATCTTAGAAAAAAAAAAAAGGCTGTCATCAATGCAGCAATCAAGTCTGAGTCAGAGGGATGAATAGGGAGAGCCCAGTCAACAGTCCAGAAACCAGTCAAAGAGAATATAAAGAAATAATCCCTGACTTTTCAGTAGGAAATCACCTTTTCTGAGCTTTCTTTGCCTTGGGCATTAGTATTAAAAAAGAAACAATCAGCGAAGTAATGAAATGTAGGTAGATGTGATAGTTTTGAGAAGGCTAAGTGTATTCTGTACGTATACAAAGCTCAAAAGTTTTATTTGTTCGTTTCAAGTGTTGTAATAACCTGCTTTTTGATGTTATTGTTTCCCAGTGCTTAGTTTTGCACTGTAAGTTTTGCCCTCGGGTTTGTTACTTGCAGAATGTTTGGCACCTGGAGAGCGGAGGTAGACACAGGGTCTCTGGTAATTTAACTGAGGCTCCAGTTCCTTCCAGCCAGGATAAGGCACCTAGCTGGGGTGTTTAAGGGCATGCATAGCTGTCCTGAGCTATCCTGGTGCACTAAGAGATTGGCAGTCCCAATATTGACTGCTGGCATGTAAGATTTTGTCAAAGCAAGCATGATTTGCTTGTTAGATGCACATGTGTCTGCCTTCTTAAGTAAGGGATGCACGTATGCCATTTATCCTCCCAGCAAAGTGCAAAGTAGAGAGATGCTTCTGTCATGTGCACGTCAGCAGATGTTTTAATTGGTCCTTGCTTTTAAACATTAATTAACCAGTTTTGTTCTCTGAGGGGGTTGGTAACCCACCACAGCCTGTATAATCCAAAATTTGCCCAGAAGAGGGAGCTTATCCAGAGTGTTGCTGGTAACCAGTGCTTACTTCAATCAATGAAAAATTCCTGATGTTTTGGAATAGTGAAGCACAGTTCAACACTAAAAAATGGTTGTTTAAAAATTATTATAAAGTCTGGATTTATTGAAAAAACAAACAAATATTAATTGCTTATTATCTGTTTCCTGCTGGGGAAAAAAGTGCAAAACTTAATTATATAATTATAATTTCTTACAATCTAATTATGTATTTATTTAATTATATAATTATAATTTAATGTGAGTGGTTATGGATGAATTTTTTGGAAGCTATTATGGGTAAATAGCAAAAATTTATAGAGGTCAGATGCCCTCTTCCTTATGGCTTTGCTGTTTGTATGAAGGAAGTCATGTCAGTTAAGTTTTAATACTGCTAAAGTGGCATAGAATTAATAATGATTATCATAACTTCCATTGCAGATCTGTGTGAATTATGGAAATGGACTCTATGTGAAGGTAGGAAATAATGGAAGACTTATTTTCTTTGTCAGTGCCTGAAAAAGGTTTCTCTGAGCAAAGTGTCAAAGGTGTAACTTACTTCAGTTGATAAATATTTTGAGTTTTACCATTTTCTGAAACAATGAAAGCTGTGTAATGAATAATGAAATTAAAGGTGAAATGTAAGTGAACAGATTCCTACATCCATCAAACTGGGTGGTCTTCAACTTTGAGAAACTTACCCTAAAATATAAAGTTTGCAGATATCTCTTTTTAACTCTGTGTAAATCAACTACTATTTTATGGAAGATGTTAATTGGAAACATTTCCAGATGTTAGTCTGGAAGTCAACAGGCACAGTAGGGACTAAGCTGGACAGAAGGATGAAGGGTGTAACACAGTGTAAGAATGAGGAGTAGTTCAGCAAGGAAAGCAGAGGCAGTGGATGGGTTGAATGAATGTTTCATTTATTCTGTTTTGGAGAGAAGGTTGAGTAGTATTGGTGAGTAGTTGAAGCAGTATTGGTGGGATGGTAAACAGGGCAATAAGGCAGAAATGGTGGTTCAAAACAGCCATAGTGCCAAACATCTTCCCACATCTGATGACAGGTGCATTTTCACCAACCCCTAGTCATGGGAACTTGCTGATGTATTTAAAGCCTGTCTTACCTAACCATGCCTTGATGAAAAGACTAATATAGTTTTCCTCTTCAAACAACTTGAGGAGTGTATAGCTCTAAGATTGTGGCTCGGAATGCTAATGCTGCTCCATGATTTTGAAGTTACTAGCTATTGAAAGAGCAAAAGCTATTTGGAAGTCTAGGCTGCAGCAGCAATAAAGCATTCATCTGAAATGGCTAAGTGTAATGCTGACATTCAGTCTTGTTTCTTCACAGGTTTACAATCAAAATGGCAGGAGTGGCATGTTGTCTCATCCCAACAGCCTAGTCAGACAGAAACGAGAATGGACAGTCCCTCCGGCTTTCATACGGGAAGAGGAAGACAATTCCTATAAGAATCCGATTGCTAAAGTAAGCCCAGAAAATAAATAAATACAGAATACACATAAAAATAGAGACAGAAAAGTAAAATAAGGGTGTGGCTTCCATAAACATATGCACAAATGTTTATTTAATTTGAAAGGTCTTTTGAATGTCAGTTGAAGATTGACACATTTCCTTCTGTTTCCTTCCTTCAGCAAATGAGTTACTCTTGCAGCCTGATTTGGCTCAGTCTCTCATCCTTTCCTAAACACCAGTTTTTATCAAACTTTGGGGAATGCAATATCTTTGAGATTTTTACTCCATCACCCCTACTCAGCTATAGTTGAACTTGGCAAATGGGTCCCAAAACTGCTGGTGGTGATTGGGCAGAATGGAGCATAATTATGTATGCCTAGGTTTTTTAGGAAACAGAGCTAAAAATAAGCAAGGTGTTATCCTTTTTGCAAGAGTTATAAGCTTTTGGTTCAGGACTAGTGTTAAAACCTGAATTCACCACACCCGTCATATAAAGTACCACACCTTCAGCATATAAAGTAGCTGCTGATGGTAGCAGGCTGTTACCCTCTGCTTGGGCTGCCCCTTGATGGTAATGCTGGTACAATGCACACCTCCTTTTCCAGATGTTTCAGGTACTTGCTGACAGCAGAGGAGAGGAAGGGTATAATCTCTAGCCTACGCAGCCTCTTCTACCTGTTCCTCTCCAGGTTTCACCTTTCTTCCTCCACACCATCACTTCCTCTCAGTCCTGGGCACACTCACTAGCTTAGGTCCAATCTCCCTTAAAAAGTTGTTATATATTATTTCTAGGCTTTGCTCAAGTAACTTCAGTCTCCCCTGCTCAACTGGTTCAAGATCTTCTTCCCTGACTTCAGCTTTTCATCTTATCACAGTGGTTTTCCAGCCTTTCCATGCAGTTTTATTCTGTCCCACTCTCTTTGTACAAGCAGTCCCATTTTTCTTCTCCCACAGACCTCTGCACTCCATGGTTCCCAGCTGCTGCTCTGCCTGTCATGTTCCTCATCTCCCTGCACCAGATCCTCAAACAGAACATGCAGCTCTTCCTGCATTGATCTCAACGTTTCCATGGTCAAAGATGTGCAGGGAAATGTGTTTAATATTTATTTGTGTTTGTTCATTGCAAAAATAACAACAATATTTTCTTTGCATTTTTAAATGTAGTTTTATTTACCAAATGCTATTTAATCTGTTATATTCCTGCTAGATACATTCTGATCTTGAAGATACAGGGATAGTGGTAACTTATACTATATCTGGTCAAGGAGTAACAGAACCCCCTTATGGATTATTTGTTATCAATGGGAAGACTGGAGACCTGAACATAACAGGAAGGGTTGACAGAGAAAAGACTCCAATGCTGCTTGTAAGTTGAGTGGTAACTTTTTCCTTATAGGTGTCCTGCTATCCATTTTTATTTATTTTGTTCAGACATGTTTGCTGTGGTTAGTTTTAATGTTCCTGGATACTTGGCTGTGTATACATGCTGATATTTATAAGCATATTATGTATGCTTATATGATGCTTAGATTTTTTTATATATATATTTCACATATGTATTTATACATATTACAGTCACCTATCAGATTTGCTTATTGTTTCTGTCTGTATTATTTCAGCTCAGAGGTCACGCGCTGGATAAGACTGGAGCAAAACTGGAAGAGCCAATAGACCTCCCAATTAAAATTGTGGATATAAATGACAATTTTCCAGTGTTTTCACATGAAGTTTTTGCTGGTTCAGTGGAAGAATTAAGTGAAACAGGTAACATTATTTTAAGAATTGTTTTTTTCGTTCAGCTTTTCCCAACATGCAAGGGCACAAGTTGAATATACTCTTTTCAGCAGCATATCTGCAGTGACAAGAATACATTCTCTTGCTTTACATAGACCAGGTTATCCATGTGTGAATGCAAGTTTTTATTCAGGGCTAAGCTGTGTGGTGTGACTAAGGGAAAGTGTTGACATAAAGACAACAAAGAACAACATTTCCACTTATGGCACCTTTGGTTTGGTGTCAAAGCTACTGCAAATCTAGGAGTCAGAGTCCTTCAGGAGGAATTTCATGAGAAATGCAGTATACCTTTTGGCCTTGCGATCGCAGCTGATTTGAGAGGAACTCCACTCTGCCACGCTCATGGAAAGCCCTGCTTTGTCTATTGTCTGGAGAGGTACTTCAGTGTGAAGTGCCTATGGCCGTGACCTAACCTTCAAAGAATGAGTTAGTGGCTGTTTTCCTATTGATGTCAGTAGATATAAGAGCAACAGATTATTTCCCAGAAGATAAGAAAAACTGGAATAAACCAATGCAATAAATGCCTGTCATTGTGTCCATTTCAATGTCACAATAATCTGAAAAAAAACCCAAATTCTTGACCATACACTTGGCTGAGGTATTGAGTTCCCTCAGCTCTCTTCAAGTCAGTAGCAGTCATATGGTAATTGCCCTTTGTCTGAATTCCAGCTAATGTTCAAACTCAGGCACTGGATGCTAAGGTACACCCTTTCCCAAAGGATTGCACCATGGGGCCACCATGGATTTTGAGTGAAGCTATTGGAAGGCATCAGTGCAGACCAATTGTTTTAATAATGCTCAGGTGGAGGAGTCAGTAGTGCGCCCTTCAGAACAATGTGTGAGGGAAATGTAGCTGCTTGTTCAAAAACGTTTTCGTTCTTCTCTGTATGATAGCTACAGTTTTCTGTCAGAATTTTGGAGAGAATTCAGCCTGTTGTTTAATTCTGTTGCACTGAATTCTGTGAGTTACATATGTGTGGATACAATCCTTTTGTTTGCTAGAGGGTATACTTTTAACATATGTACTGTTTGGATTTTAGGAGTGCTTCTTCACCTCTATTCATTAAATAAATAAAGGCAAGAGCATCAGAAAATCAGGCAGTGCATCTTGACAATCTTGTAATTGCACATCTTTAAAAAAAAAATACTTCACAGTGCATGGCAGTGTAAACAAATACTGTATTTTGTTTATCTTTTCCAGGTACAATTGTAATAAGGATAAACGCCACAGATGCAGATGAGCCAAATAACCTAAATTCCAAAATTGCTTTCAGGATTGTTTCCCAAAGCCCTAGTGCTGCATTCAGTATGGATAAGGATACTGGTGTGGTTCGAGTAGCAAAAATAAACCTTGACAGAGAGGTAAAAAAACCCCTCCCGTTTTTAATGTTAGCAGCAGTCTTCAAATGCCTCTGTTGTCACCTTCAGCCCTGCGTGCTGAAGAACTGGCCCTCTTGCCTTCTTTCACCTCCCTTGGGATTAAAGCCTTGTCTGGCTGATTCATGTTTTTCAGGAATTGAGGGGTGGTGTGTGTGATGGAGTGAAGCTTGTATTCCCTCTGTCACCTCCCTAGCACATCACCAGCCCAATGGCCATTGCTTTCTGTCTCCCATACAGCCAGGGCAGCAGTTACATGAAGCAAGGGGTTGTTTCTTCCTGCTGGAGAGCTTTTGGCAAAGACCACCCAGATCACCATCTGCAAAACTGCTGATTGCATCTAGAGTTTTTGTAGCCTGCTATGCAAATTGAGGTGCGGAGAGTTAGGACAGTCACTGCTGTGAGACAGGGTTGAAAGCTACATATTATGAGCAGCTTTATCTGAGCTTGCATGAATTTTGACTGGCCAGCAGATGGTGATCTGGACGTTAGCTCTGCAGGTGGGGACAACATCTCTGCCTCTAGCGCTGACATGCAGGTATCATTGGTCCTGTCCCTGAAGTTCTTTCATTTGCCACCTAAGTACAGTCTTGCATGTGGGGAACATGCAGTAGTCCCAGATCCTTTTCAAAGCCTCAGCAGAGCCTGTCAAGGTAGTTGTGTGTGAGATTGACTACTGGCTAGAGGGGAGTTATAATTGACCATGAGAGGGATTATGAAAATGTAACAGAGATAATACAGCTAAGGAAATTTTTTTGCCTGGTTTAAACACTTTTTTTCTTATGGTGACAGACACAAAGTAGTTATTCTTTGGTGGTGGAAGCAAAAGACCGTGGTGGTGAATTAGGTGGGAATGCTGCAACGTGTTCTTTAGAAATCAAGATTTTGGATGTTAATGACAATCTGCCTGTGGTTGAAAGTAGCACAGTAAGTAGATTTATCACAGTATTTGGCATGTTCCTATACTTGCCAGTATCCCATTGCTTAATACAAGATTGTGCAAACTTTCTTGCACTGGTGAAATGAGGTAAATCATGACATCTTTTTAAAGTAGAGTGTTTTTCATTTGCAGTTTGAAGGAAGCATTGAAGAAAACAGAGCAAATGTGGAAATTCTGCGAATAAAAGTATTTGACAGAGATGAAGAGTTTTCTGATAACTGGCTGGCAAACTTTTCATTTGTTTCTGGGAATGAAGGTGGCTTTTTTCGTATAGTAACAGATACCCAAACAAATGAAGGAGTTCTGACTGTTGTGAAGGTTAGTATATTCTTTAGAGAGTCATCTTTGAATATCAGAACAATTTATTCCCTTTAAGTTGACATGCAAATTATTTATATTCAGTCAATATGTAAACTGTAAATTTAAATGGCAGACACTCCTCCTTTGGAATGTTCTTTGTTGGTGTATTGAGTAATTCTGTGCAAAATAATGATTTTGTCCAGCTTTACCATTAACATGTGGGATCTCAAGTACATATATCTAGTGGGCCAGAAGTCCCCAAAATTTCTGTGTTGTTTGGGCAACAGTTATGCTGTACACTTTTGCATATATTTTCTCTCCTTGATGATCTCAGTTTCAATTTCTGTATCTCCAGTGGCCACAGATAATGTTGCAGGCAATGCCTACACCATGAGTCATGGGCTACAGATTATTTTATGAATTTCCATAAATTGAAATTATGAAAATATTTTCTATACATCGAAATTTCCATTTTATGAATTTCACTCCTCTTTAGTCCACAAGCATTGAAGATGCATAGTGCCCCTTTTTTTTTTGCTCTGTTCCCTTATCTGAAAACTGATAATTGTAAAAAAAATTAATAAGCATTATTAAGTAAATTAATTGGTTTTAAAAAAAAAAAGAAAAAAACAACTCACAGAACAACAGCAAAAAATCCCCAAAATTTAACATTGGAAGAGCCAGGTAATATGGAGCGCTGGAAGTAAAGACAGAATATATGGGTAGGACTCATCGCACCTACCTTAAATTAGTTTAAATTAAATAATATAAAGACATACCTATGGTGCTATCCATTAAAAATAAGAATAATCTTCCTACTATAGTAGTTAGAAGCATTATGTATTGAGAGTAACATGTTAACCATCAGTATTATTTAAATAGTATTATTTAAATACTAAATGTATAAATGTTGTCTAGATATATTCTATCAGATTCAGAGTGTGTTGTTTTTTGTTTTTTTTTACTGCTTTAGGAGCTGGATTATGAAACCATGCAAAGCCTGAACTTGGGCATTGTTGTTACAAACAAAGCAGAGTTCCACAAGTCAATTAAACACAGTTATAAAGCACAAACAATTCCAATCAAAATTAATGTGATTAATGTGCGGGAAGGCCCTGTATTCCCTGGTGGCACAAAAATTATTGAAGCAAGTGAGAAACTTCAGATAAAACAGGTTATTGGACAGTATCAAGCCTATGATGAAGACACTGGAAAACCAAGCGAGAAAATTATGTAAGAATCTTTTTATAACCATCATAATTAAGTGTGCCAGATAACATATCTTACTGTAAAAACTTGTATATTGAACTGCAGTAATTTCAAAGGCCACCATAGAATCATAGAATAGTTTGAGTTGGAAGGGACCTTCAAAGGTCACCTAGTCCAACACCCCTATAATGAGCAGGGACATCTTCAACTAGATCAAGTTGACCAAAACCACATCCAGCCTGGCTTCAGTGTCTCCCTGGCAGTCAGTCGTTTTCTATTACATGTAATTCACATCTAGAACAACATTATCATCATCTTCAATATTCTATTATGCAGAAATCAGCTAATGTGAAAATCCTACTTGTTTTGTTGCACATGGTGGGACCTGAGTGTTTGGGCTGAAGTTTTCTGTGCTTGCATGCAGTTTGCTGTGCCTGTATACATTTGAGGGTAGATATACTCATGTGATTTCATCGTCTGCAGAAACATTAGTAAGAAATAAGCAGAAGCATCTAGCAGTGAGAGAGAAAGGGTGTAAAGTAGAAAGTCTGTGTGTGCATGCTTAGATTTGGAATCACAATTCTTCAACCATGGTGGTCGAACCACCACCATGGCTTTTACAAATGGTGCAGACCAGCGGAGGTGCATACCCAACAATGGTCCCCTCTCCCTCGTCACTGTATTACCATCTCTCCCAGGCAGCTGCTGCTCAGCTTTTGCTGGGAGCAGGGATGAAGGGCAAGAGGATGATGACCATCAGTGCAACTCCCTCCCCTGCTCCAGTCTCACTCCCTGAGTCTACTTTTTATAATGCCTCCACACCTAAATCCTGACTCTAGAGGGAGAAGCAGGTTTCAACATTCAGGATAGGTTTATGACCTTAGGTTTATAGTTGAAACCAATTTCAGTGGCAGGAGCATCAGACCTCAAACCTAGGGATTTGGTCTCTGCTTTAAACGAAGAGTAAGCATACTGTGAAGCTGCTTTTCACACTGATGGTTGTTTTCCTCATTATAAATTTGTATTTTTTTATATGTGATTTTAATCAGATACATGAAGGGAAGAGATATGGCAAACTGGATCACAGTAGACTCAGTCACAGGTGAAATCCGACTTGCCAAAGAACTTGATTACGAATCACCTCATGTAGTGAATGGTACCTACACTATCACCATGTTGGGTGTAACTACTGGTAAGATGAGAGGGTTTTGTCTTCGTGCTAGTCTGTTTAGGGTTTATTTTGCCTTTCTACAACTGTAGTGGGTTTAAGCTCCCTATCTTTAATTGCCTAAAAGGTGCCTAGTGCAGTTTCCCATAGGCGCTGTATTTGGAGGAGAGACATGGGCATCTCGTTGAAGTAGAATGAACCTTGGAATGGGTTCCCAAGGTGCCCGTTTCTCTTCTTTGGCTAGATGGAGGTGAATTTTTACAAAAAGTTTTGCAAAGACCGAGTGTGATAGGAACATCCCTTGTCAAGGTGGAAATTACCACTATCTCCATATACTAATTAGCAGACTTCAAAGTCCTGAGTTTTCTTGAATGCTAAGTAAGAACTCCCTGAACTTCTTTGTATGATACATGTTACTGTGTAACCATACACAGGAAATACTTTTTTTTAAGTTAAAGTAGTAAACCACCTTGCCTTCAGAAGAACTTTGCCAATATGTTTATTAACATTAGGAATGAAATACATAAGCTCCAGGGAGAGCTCTGTCAGCTTACGTAAGCAATGTTTGTGTTTTGGAAAATATTAAGGGTTTTTTTATTTTAAGTTGAAGTTTTTGCACTTTTCAAATCAATATAAATTTTCATATTTTAAAATCTTAGATCTTCCCAAGAAAACGGTCACCGGCACAGTCGTTATTCAAGTTAAAGATGAGAATGATAACTGCCCAGTTATTGTGAACCCTGTGCAAACTGTGTGTTCAGATGCAAAATCAGTTGATGTTACAGCTAATGATTTGGATGGTTACCCAAACAATGATCCCTTCAGTTTTACTGTCATTGATGAGCCAGAAGGGACAGCAAATAACTGGATAATTGGATTCAGCAATGGTAAACAAATATATTTTTAATTACTTTTAGTACTTTAGAGTCCTACTGTTGCAATTTATTAATTCCAGTCAAACTGGCAGTTTGGCTGATCCAGACCAAAAAGCCCTATATATATGGAGTCAGGCATGAAGACACATAGCTTGGTGTTCTGCTTCCTTCTTTCTAATGGCTATAAAAGCACAGTCATGTCTTCTGGAGCCTGTTGTCTTCCCTCAGTTGGACCGTCTTTGCCTAGCTCGATGACCCATATGTGGTAACCAGGATTTCATGAGTAGTGCTGGGGTCAAGCCATTCCCACAAAAGCATGCAGTGACCGAGGATGCTTTTTGTTAAAACTGAGCTTGGCGGTAGGGTTGTGTTACTGGCTGCAATTGCTCTAACTTCCCCAGCTGGGAACATAATGTGGGCATCTGTTGCTTAGTTGTGTCCTTGACATGACACAGCCACAGGAGCAGGTAGTATGTTGGCTCCCTGGTCTCTGCCTGTGGCTTACAACAGATTAACCTGAAGGCTGAAGCTGTGTTTTTGTGAATTCAGCCTTTACCTATCCAGACGACATGACATATATAGATGATTGGGCTGTCTTCTGTGATAAATATTCTGGTGATGTGAAACTCTTCACAATTTCCTGAGACTGTAAGTGAGCACGGCTGCTTTGTTGCCAGCATGAATTACTTGATAAGAGCACATATGCTGTAGCAGCAGCTGATTAAACTTAATGCCATTGTATTGACTGGACTTACTTGGAGGGGGCTTGTTGGGAGGCTGTGAAGGTTTTATTTCCCTTAGTTTACGGGAGTCAGCTTTCTCTCCACTCATTTCTTGTCTTTTTTGCTTTAACTCCCCCCTTCTACGTCAGGCACCAGCATACAGCTGGTACCACAAAACCTGAAGCTGGGCAGAACTGAAGTTCCCATCTTAATAAAGGATTACCAAGGGTTCAGCTGTGCTCAAACACAGTCTGTGCAACTGACTGTTTGTAAATGTGCGGATGACGGCATATGCAGAGAGAAATTTATTGGCGCTCAGACTGTGGGTCTGGGACCAGGAGCGGTTGCACTAATCATCTTGGCATTTTTACTTTTGCTGCGTAAGTAATCCTTTCATATTACCTCACAAGCACTGTAAATATGGTCTGCAAGGCATCAGGAAAGAAACAGTCCAGCCCCCAGGTTTTATCATCTCGGTATGTTCTGTGTAAACTCCTAGTCTGTGTGAAGTCATGGCAAAGCCCCAACTGATTTTGGTAACATCAGCATTTTGCCCTTAAAGGATTTCAAGCTAGGCATTTCGAAATTAATATGTACAGCTTTAATATTTGTTTATGGCGCTGTAAATAACAGGTGGGGAAGCATTAAGGAATCCTTTCAGTGTTCCCACACCTCTCCATATGAAGCCTATCTCTTCCCACTCAAACCGCAGCACTCTCTCCACTCTCTTCTCCCTCACTGCAGACCCCAGTCTGGTGCCTTGCTCCAGGCAGCATGTGACATTGCTCTTTGAGACAAAATAGAAGCTTGAAAGTAAGAGAAGAATGGTTGTAGTCAGGGTATGGCCATGTATACCAGTGATACATTTAAAATGGCAATAATTTATTGCTTGTACTGGTAACAATCTAGCTGTGGTAAAAGAAAGTTCATGCCACACAAATACGCTCTGCTCTTGAAACTGGATTGTTCTGAGTTTCCCAGGCAACAATCTGGACATGTCATAGGAGTGGTGAGGTGGAATTTACATGACACCATGTCGTTATCTAGCAGTAAAAGAACAGGAGGAGTTAGAAGTGCTGAGGTTGTACAGTGATATTTAGGGCTTGGTATATGAGATCATCTGTAGAAGTATAGCTGTGCACATGTGTGGTCATCTGCAGGATTGAGGCCCTGACAGGTTAATTGTCAGTTTACCCTTTAGAAAGCCAGCCTGCCATATGTTTCTAGGAAATACCTTGAGTATTTGGGAACCTGTCTTCAGTCTTTATCTGCTCGCATACTTATCACTCATTACAGTTTGGTATGGTACCTGGCCAAACTTCAGTACTGGCTGTTAGCATGCTTTGACCCTATAATCACATAGTTAATGGCAAACTTCTGCTTCCCCGTAGTTGTTCCGCTGTTAGTGCTCCTGTGTCCCTGTGGCTCAGGAGCAAAGGGATTTGCTGCAATTCCGGACTACAGTGAGGCGATGTTGCGTCAGTGGAACAGTGAAGGAGCAGCTCCCGAGGAGAAGGCATGTATCCCTAATAGCATTTCTCTTTGATTTCTATCCAAGTGTTCAGTTCAGTGCTTAGCGCCTCTTCCACTTTACAGGCTGATGTTTCAAAGCTGATTTTAACCACATATGAACATTAATTGAAATTAAACCTGTGAGCCTCAGTGAAGGATGGGTAAAAGGTGAATTCCACCAGCAGCTCTAGAAAAAACCACCATAGCGTTTAAATAGTAAAGGGAAAGCAATCAAACAAATGTTGATGGTATCTGAGCAGAAGATAGGACTGTGGGAAAAGATGCTATAAAGAAGGAAGCATTTGCATTTGGAAGCCTGGAATGTTCTGCACCCCTTTGGGAGCATGGTAAAGCAGCAAAAGAATGGGTTCTAAAGCTTAGCTCCTACTCACTAGTTTAAAGTTTCGGGCTGCATTTTAAATTATTTCCCTGTGTATTTGCTTTCTTAAACAGAGGAAATTCTTAATTAAAAAACGAACAAAAAAAAGTCAGAAAAGACTGTAAATCAATACAGGGAACAGTGAATGTCAGGAGAAGTTTGCCCTTTGTTTTTATGCAACAAAACCGTGTTTTCAAAAAAAGGGCATGACACTGACATGCTTCTGCACAATAACAAAGAAACAGAAGGTAAAAGACTTGGATCTGTGGCCAGTGCTCACACCAAATTCTTGTTAAAGGCAATTAACAGGGAAGCCAAACGGCTAGAAAAGAAGAAAGGGCCTGGCAGCACCATAGAGGCAGCAGGCAGTGCACACTCCCTCCTCCACTTTGTGTCTGAGGAAAGCTGGGCAGAGTCTTTCTTGGAAAAGCTGAGCTCCCTGGAATTTCACACGCCTTTTTTTAGTGTTTGGGGTTTTTTTCCCCTGCTTTCATTCCCAACCCTTTCAAGAAAACAATGATCTACAGAAGTATTTCCATGATCCTCCTTGGGAACGCAGTCGTGGAAGCTGCACCCTGTTTCAGGAAGCCTTTTACTCTTCGCAGCAACATGTATTAAGTGCAAATTCAAACAAGTCATAAAATGGCATCCTCCCAGGTCCCACCCAGCCCCACTGCTGGTTTGGTGAGTTCCATGTGCTTGCTAGACAGCGCAGCTTTCATGTCGCATTCTAATCTGTGTTATTCATGTAGCCAGTGCTAAGCTTCATCCCACCCACTGGACTGGGGAACTCCAGAGGAGCAACTGGTGTAGCAGTAACAGCAGCGGCAGGAGCAGCAGGAATGAGTGGAGAGGAAAGTGCAGCAGGAGGAGGCAGCTCTGCCTCTCATGTAAGAGAGCACTGCAACACTATTACCAAGGAAAGATGGGAAGAACAAAGACATCTCCTTTCTGGTGCTGAGTATGGAGCCATGGCAGCTGGAGGGGTTGAAGGCATGGCAGGTGTAGAAGGCAAGACAGTGGTGGCTGGAGGAGGAGTCGCAGTGGGATCAACAGGAGCCATGAAAGAAGAATTTTTAAGAGACTACTTCAATGACGTAAGCATATGATCCAAAAATAATAGTATTTTGATATTTACACTTACCATTGCAAAATGCTTGTCATGTTATTACAAACACAGATGAGTAGGTATGTGTATATATAAGCAGTCCTGATACAGTGGCTGATATTGTGTGCATGTGGAGTTGGGGGCATTAAGGATTTTTGGATTAGGCTGACACATGGGACTGGGAGCATGATAATGCTCAGTTTTGTAGCACTGGGTGCTTATAGGGTCTCTCACAGCCTCTTGAGGGATGTGCGTGGAAATGGGATCCACAATATTCAGCAATGACCAAGGATCCCGTTGCAGAGGAAGAAGCCATGAGAGAGACTACATGATCTAAATCTCAGGGATTTAAGCGCATTAAACCGGCCTGTTAGGAGGCATCTATGACTCATGATGAGTCACAGCTACAAACTTCACCATAAAGCAGGTTTTTGAAAGATAAGCCATAGATGTCATACAGGAGAGGGTGGGTCTGCATTTTCAAAGCAGCTGATGAAGTAAGTGGTACTGGACTTGTCTCTTTGCCCAACAGCCTGTGTAAAGGGCCATTCATCAGAAGCATATGAGGCACATGTTGCAATCCCCTTTCTTTCTTCTATTTTTTTTTGGTGACCTAACCATTGCCCAGTAGGCTATTCCTACTCACTGCAGCTATTCCTCTTTGCATAACCACGTCATTAGTCCTTAGGCTGGTGAGCTCCTTATAGTGAAAGTTTCATTTCCATGTGCCAGGGAGCATACAGATTGTCCATCACCTGTACAAACAAAAATATCTTCACACCCCATAGCTGCCTGATGATAGGCTTCTGCAGGGAAGTAGCTGTGCAGGTTTGAATCACCACCTCAGGCCAGGGGAGGATTTGAGCTTAAGATACTTGTATGTCTTCTGAGTGCTCTAGGTACTGGTGTTCTGGGTAAACAGATGCAACAGTAGCAATTCCATTTTCCTTCCACTCTTTGTGCTTCCTAATACTAAGGCATACTTTAAGTATAGCTGCTGAAGTCCTGCGGGAGAGCTTAGTAAAGGTCATACTACAGTAGTCTTTAAAACTTCTGGGAGGCTAACATATCTCAGGTTATGACAGTGGGGGGAGCCCAGACAAGTAACCAAACCAAATAGTTTCAGATGTGTGCTGATTTTTGTAGGGGCATCTTGGGTAATGTGCCTACTTCCAGGAGCAAACGCAGAAAAGCACACGGAGTCTCTTTGGGTCTGGATATATACCACATTACACAGATGCCTGAGCTAATATGCACCCTAGAACTTCAAATGTGGCAGAAGAGTGGTTCTGAGCACAAGCCAGCAACCATATTAGGTAGAGCTGGTTCAGCAGGCCCAGAGGATTTGACTGTCTTCACTCCTGGAACTAGAGCTGGTGCAAGCATGTACACAGATACTTGTGGTGGCATTGTCAGCAACTCTATTGCAAATACTGCTTTCAGGCTGAGCTGGCCCTGAAAGAACTATAGTGTGAATCTATGAGCTCTCCTTGTTCCAAAGTGGCCTGCATAACACTTAAAAATTTATGTGCTGGACTATGTTCCCATACTTATCGAACCATTTAACTTTGTGGTTTGTTTGCTTTTGGGCTCCTTGGGTGTGATTCTGCAGGTTATGCTAGTGAAAAGGGCCATAGCAGGTGATAACATCAGCATGTACTCATTATATGTGCGTTTAAATGTTAAGATACTCTTGGGCATGGTTTTGGCACTCTCCCAAACACCTAGTTAGAGGTGAGGTTCGCTCACTGAACCAAAATAAAAGCAATCTCTTTGTGAAGATGGAGCAGTATGACAAATGGCACAGTTCCTGGTAAGAATAGCACCAGATGGTGACAGTCCCCTAGGTTTTCCATTTAATCTCAGATTTTTCTTCTCATCAAGTGTACTCTCAAGTTCAGACTAATTTCAAAAAAGCAAAAAGCCTTTTAGGTACTGCCTTTACTTGGTTGATGGTTTCTGTGGGTTCAGTTAAATTTCCGTTTTTTGTAACCTTTTTGATCAAGCATTCCTGATCTTCAAATTTGTTAAGTTTAGAGCTGACATTAATGAACTTCTGCTTGCTTTTGTTTTCTGTCTGTAGAAAGCTGTCTCTTTTGCGGATGAAGATGAAACCCAGGCTGCAAACGACTGCCTCCTGGTTTATTCCCAGGGAGAGTCAGGCTCCCCCCACGGCTCAATCGGCTGCTGCAGCTTTATTGAGGGCGATCTTGATGACCACTTCCTTGATGATTTAGGAGACAAATTTAAGACTCTAGCAGAAATATGCATAGGCAGACACATAAACATGAAAGACAGTAGCTCCAGGAATGAATCAAGTTTCAGTCTTAATGACTCAAAGTCACAGTTCTTAGATCAGCAAAATGCTTCCAGCTTGGAAGAAGCCTTTGCCTCGGGAAGCCGCTTCCAGCCTGCCCCGCCAGTGCACGGAGGCAGTGGTGTAGAAGAAGACACCCTGTCCAAGGAGGTGGTCACAGAAACAACCTTCGCCTCCCGCTCTGAGCAGCACAATGCCCAGCCCTTTCCCACGGCCCACTCAGAGACCAATTTCACCATGACAGAAATGTCCTATTCTGCAGGGGCTCCTGCCCGCTCGACCACTGTCTTTCTAGACCCCCAGTTTAAGGAGAACATAGTGGTGACAGAGAGAGTACTGGCACCAGCGTCAAGCTTGAAGGGTATGGTGGAAATCCCTGATTTGCCACATGAAAGTAATGTGGTGGTTACAGAGAGGATGGTGAAATCGGAGGGAGCCGGGCCAGGAGCCCTGACGGTTGGAGATCTCCCTGACTCCCAGTATGTCGTGGTGAGGGAGCGGGAGAGGGTGCTTGTGCCTGCTGCAGAGCAGGGCTCACTCCCATTCCCTGCTGCAGGAGGGGGGCGCAGCATGGTGGTGAATGAAAGGGTGGTCACAGCCTCAGGGATGCAGAGCAGAGCTGAACAGGCAGCAGATGCCAGCCTGGGAAGGCAAGACCACGTCTTGATCGCAGACTCCTCACTTAACCAGGCAGGCTCCAATGTAGAAGGGCCTCCTTCTGCCAGCGCCACACTGAGCAAGTCTTCCAGGGTCACCAAGTACAGCACAGTGCAGTACACTCGCTCCTAGCCTGGCCCCGTGCAGGGCCGTCTGTGTCTGGCACTCTTGTGTCCACATGTGTCTTGCCTCAGGCTTTTTCTTGAGACCTGAATTTACTGGCGCTTTCAGAATGCCATGGACTCCCTTGCAGTAATTTGTATAAATAAGGTTTATGACCAGGAAGTTACTAAGGAAGTCTGCTGCTGCTATGTAAGATTGGCAGCGATGCTTTTGAAGTGGAAAGATAGGGGAAATATTTTTTTTTCCCCCCTTGTTTGCTGTTTTTGTAATTGCTTTTTATTACTCAGTGTACGAATACCACATAACCATAGCTGCATAATTAGGGGAGAGCAGAAATCTAAAATCTAGTGATGGACGTAGCGTGCAAAGCACAAGCTAGGCTTCTGAACTGTTGTTTAGTGTCTAAGGAAGTTCTTTACCGTGAGGGTGGTGAGGCACCGGCACAGGTTGCCCAAAAAAGTGGTAAATGCTCCATCCCTGGCAGTGTTCAGGGCCAGGTTGGACAGAGCCTTGGGTGACATGGTCTAGAGTGAGGTGTCCCTGCCCATGGCAGGGGGGTTGGAACTAGATGATCTTTTCCAACCCAAACCATGCTATGATTCTGTGATTCTGTATCTGCTGAAGTCATCCCTAAGGGGCATCAGTTTCTCATTGTGTTTTGCTGTCTGTTACCTTGTGGGCCAGGGCAGCTCCTTCTGAGCTGCAATTGCTAAGAAATCTCTCCTTCCTGAGAAGCACAGGCCACCAAAGCCTGTACATCCTCAGGCAGTTGCTCTGCTAGAGGGATGTCACAACTTTGGGTTATCAGTGTACCTTAAGCAATCAATACTTGCATATTAGCACAGGGATTAAAGAAAGCAAGTAGCAAAAAAGCTGAGAATGCAATTTTTTTGGTACCTCGATATAAAAATTCTTGGACTTGGCTCTAGGCTGACATGACAAGTAATCATTTGCATCATATAGTTTTTTCACTGGTTCCTAATTGGCCTATTAACAAGGTATGAGAAACAGCCAAAACGTTGGCTTTAGAGCTAGACATTCACGTAGTGGCTTTGCTAGCAAAGTTTATGGCCCTTAGACGTGTAGGATCTGATTTACAAGTGCAGTTAACTAAGTGACTTTAATTCTGTCTGTGATCTCTCAGATACAAGCACAGAAATGCAGTCGGATGTGTGTGTGTGTGTGTGTGTGAGATTCTGCTAGCTCCAAGCACCACAGCTCACGTGACCTGTGTAGTGCCGTATGTAGCTCTGAGAAGGCAAGAGAAAGCTCCCTCTATGTCTGCACAACTTAAGATTACTTTTCTTTCCATGTACTGTGTGGCAAAACCTGAAGACAATACTGCACTGTTTGACACTATATGTATATATGCACATGTAAATATTTACATGCGGTTTGCAACATTTTAAAGTGTATTTTTTTAAGGAAAAACTGTCATACACTCATGTTTTCACAGAGTAGGAAGTATTTTAGATTAGGTATTGGTACTATGTTTATCTTATACCTGTAAAATCAGCAAGCTGGTCATATGGTACTGCAAAGCCCTTGCACCTGCAGAGCTTTCTGGTTGTCTCCATCCCTCCTGGATTTTTCCTGCAGCTGCAGTGTTGTTTTCCACTGCTATGTTTTGCCTTTGACTAGAAGTGCTTTCAGAGTATTTGATTTTACTGATAAGGATGTAAAAGTTGATTCAAAAACACAGATATTCAAAGTAGGAACCATGGCTATGCTCAACAGGACCATTACACCGTTACATTAAATGGATAAGTACTTCCAAGCAAATCAAACTACTCCCTCGCATGGATATATTGGTTATTTATCTCTTACGCTTCATTTTTAAAGTATGTTTATTTACTTCTAAGCAAACATGCAGTTTTAAGTGGTCACCACTTTTTCCTGCAGTTGCAGGGAGTGAACTTACCTCTGACTTTTTAATGGAGTATTTTTATGGTTTTATGCAATCTTAAAATAAAGAACTCTCTGGGTTTTTTGGTTTTTTGGTTTTTTTTGTCTTCATTCAGCTTTAAGACAGCTACCCTGGTGAAAACACCGACTTTTCTACTGCAAATAAAAGGTATAAAGATAGAATGAGGATTGGAATTTCCCAAACAGCCTGAAGGAATATTTGAAAGATGCAGTTATAATAAAAGTTGGTGTACTACTAACCTATTCTGAAAAAAGATTCTGAAAAAAGTGAATTCTGCCTGCTGGTTAAGCACATTAAATTCTGGTAGAACTTCATACAAGACAACAGCATCCCATCCACAGATTTACTGGGCTTTGACTCAAACTTTTCTAATCAGACTCTTTATACGTCCAAACAACATGGCATAAAGTATTGTCTCAGTTTTTTAGTTGTTAAAACACAGTTGTTAACGTCTAGAAGAAGATGTAAGAAGTAGGGCTGTGTGACAGTAATCCTGTGTTCCTTGCATATTGTTTATATGTAAACTCTTATCACAGATTTGCTAGGGCTGTAAAGAGTATTTGAATAGATTTGTTAAGAGTGAATCTCCATTATTTGGCTTAGTCTCCTACCAAGACTTCAGATGCTATCAGTGTGTGCTAATGCTGGCAGAACAGCCATCAGATAAAATAAGTCACTTCTAATGGAGCTCTGTTTTGTAAATGATGGTGGCTTGTGGGAGGAATGTACAGGCCCAAAGTGATGGAAACGCCTGGTTAGCATCTCACCACTAGATAACCCTGAGACCAGGACTAGCCCTAGTCTCTTATCTTTGCGAGAGATACCTCATTCTGACTTCAAAAGTAAAAACAAAGTCTGTCATTTTCTCATCTAAAAATAACAGCATGGTTATGCTGAAGTACCAGCATGACAGGGACTGTAACCATGCTGCTCATCTGATTTATGTTTCCTGTGAATCCTCACTAACTGCATCAGACTCCACAAGCATGAGCCAGCCTGCTGCAACAACGACGTGGCCATCCCCAGCAGGAGGGCAAGTGGAGTGCCTGTCCCAAGCCCCCGTGAGAAAGCATTTCCTTTGTCATGCCCCAGAGTATACTTTGAGCCAGGGTAGGCTTTGCAAGATGGGATCATCTCCTCCAGGCTCCATTCTTTCCTGGGAGTTTGACTATTATCTATCATCAAAGGCTTAAAAGCTTGTCAGGGTTATCAGCAGTAAATCAGTGGTTTTTAAAGTTAAATGAATCAGCTGCTATCCCCAGGAGAGTGATGGTAAGTGTTTATGGCCTTGAGGCATCCCAAAAATGCATCAATGTATTGTAGTAGGGAGCAAGTGGCTCTGGCTATGTCCTCTACTGGCCTCATCTCCCTCCTGTGGTCTTTGAGCTCCACGTGAGCTCAAAACAATGTGACAACTGTTTGCTTTTCCTGCCTTGTGAGTAGGAAAGTTGGTCTCTGCCTGGTACCAGTGCACCTTTTCAAACACATTTGTCCAGCTGAACCAATTTGGGTAAAAACTGGGAGGGGGAGGAATCAAACTCCTTTTGCATGTGAGGACAGGAGGCTGGGCTGAACAGGATCCCCAGGGATGCTCAGAGTGCCAGTCGGGTGTAGTTTTTGAGCCCATCCTCTAGCATACAAGCTAGGAAGCTCAGTGCCCAGGTGCCTGAGGTTCTGTAGGTGCTCAGCTCATCATGCAGAATCATCCAGCACACTCTGAGCTGCAGGGCAGGCCATGATGGGACTTGATTTTGTTGGCTCCTGGATGTGTGTAGGCTTTGGCCGAGGGACTATGCATGGAGGTGGCAGAGGGACCACAGCTAGCTAGCACACATACCCCAGCCCAGCCCTGCCCACACCAACCTGGGCTGCAGCCTGGTGATGGGGCTGGCACTATGTTGTGTGTTATAGCTGGGGGTCATGGGGTGGGGGGGGGGGGCAGAGCATGGCCAAGGACTCAAGATTTTGGGCCTTTCCTTGCGGGATTTGAACTCACTGCTCTCCCAGCCCAGGATGCTCCATGTGGGAATGTCTACTGCTCCACAGTCCACACTTGTAGCTGAAGCACAAAAATGCTGCTGCAAGTAATAGCCTTTGCGTGGATTCAAGGCATAAGTGCATGTAAAAGCAAGCCATTGGGGTTACTGAACACACAGAAGTGGCTTCCAGCTCTGGGAAAGGCTGATAGCTGAGAGTCTTGGTGTGAAGACCCTCTTCCATAGGCATCCCCCTCTGGTGGCTGATGATGATGATGATGGGATACTGGACAAGAAGTGATCCAGGAGAGGCTCGATATTGAGAAGAGGACAGCAGTCACCTGAAGCAAAAGGACAGCAGATTAGGGAGGTCACTGGATGAGGAGAAATAGGGTGTTTTGTTTTCCCTGCAGAGAAGGCAACCACTGAGTAAAAAACTGATGCAGGGCAGGGCCATGATTGTCAGATAAGCCATGCTCTGTGCTCCAACCCTCTAGTGAGAGTCTGCCAAGAAACAGCTGTAGCGACCCTTGAACCACACAAAGCAGTTGCCATCTGCAGCTCCCAGTTTCTCTGGGTGTCCTCACCTCAGGAGCCAGCACTGCAGGTGGTCAAGTCCCCTGGCATATCCTATTGCTGGGCACCCTGGCTGCTGAAAATCAAACTCGGGATGGATACCCCAAGAGGCGGATAGATGGCAATACAGTCTAGGCAGAACAGATGCTGAAAGCTGCTTCCAAAATGGGCACTTTACAGGTGCTGTCACACAGGGCATCATCAGGTCCATGGTTTTCTGCTGCCTGCCTGCCACAAAGGACAACCCTCTGGGAGTACCGAGTGCTGGAGGGTCTTGGGTTTTGCAATCCAAGAGGATACAGGCAAAATAGTTGTACCAGTAGTTAGCAACAGTGGCCCATGCCATCCTCCTCACTGCACCGCTTTATTTTCACAGCTGGAAAACCCACCAAAGTAGTCAAAGCTGCAAATGTAATTTTGAGGCAGAGCAGGGCTGGGTACCTGTTCCCCTATTGCTTGGGGGTGAAACATGGGGAGGTTACCCTCATTTTTACAGCCCCCTATTCATGGAGCCACTGAGGCTTTAATGAAAGGGGGCATGAGGGTAGGGGCCATAGCCAAAAATTGTATTTTTATTTAATACTAAACAGCCAACTGCTGAGGAAAACTTCCATCATTACCTTATTAGCTGGGGAAGCCCAGAGCGAGAGGGATTCACACTGTGCAGATGTTCCCTCTACTTCCTTATTTTCTCTTAGTTGCTGGAATATGTGTAAAGTGACAGCACTGGTTTTAAAATTGCACTGAAACTCCTTTCCTTGAAATATATAACAGAAAGTGTCTTCAGCCAAACAGTGGGAATGCCTCCAGAAGGTGCTGTGGGCACGGTGGAACACCACATGGCAGTTTGTTCTACAGGGTCCTGGGAATGAGAGGGTTTATAGCCTTCCTGCCTCAGCTCCAAGCTGGTTTCTGACCTACTATTCCAATGTTTCATCAGATTATTTCTCTTAGATCTGTTATCTCTAGTAAATAAAACTCAGAGATGAAATATTACCTCCCAGTGATTAAGCAACAAACTGCACTGATTCCCTGGTTAATGGTTAGCCAAGATCTTTGGAGTGTGGCTAATGTTTAAACCCTGGGGGAGTGCAGGAGCTTGAGAGGACAGTGCTGGTATCAACTGATGGGTCTCCCTCGGGCCTTGAATCCAGGCTCCTGGAGCAGATGACTACCCTTCTGCTGGGGATGGGACATCTGGGAGCAGCGGTGGGACATAGTATGGTGGCACTCAGTGAGCTGCTGGGAGTGTCTCGGTGGCAGTGACATGGCACTGGGCAGCAGGAAAGCCCTGGGCTGGGTACCAGGGACAGTGCTGCAATAGCCCCCTGCATGACCTCCAACCTGGTTGGTTGCCTTTGCTGCCTTCTTTTGCCACCGATGCTGGTCAAACTGGTGCCTTCCTTGCTTCCTTCCTCTCACGAACAACTCTCAGCATTGCCTCACTAACAGAGTTAGTTAGAAAGGCAGATTTTTTTTCCTTTTTTTTTTTTTTAATCTGCAACATTAGCAATCACTCCTTCCATCCTTCCTTGAGAAGAAAACTAAAAGCAGAGCTTCCAAGTAGAAGGAATTATGTACTTATGGCATCAGCTTTTAGATGAAGCCAAATCATGTCTCCCAGATGATGCATTGCACCTGATGTAACTCACATCTAACAACACAGCTAGTGCTGGCAGGAGATTGGCTCTGTGTGTGAGGGCACTCACTGTTTTGCCATTTATCATCCTGTGGCAGAGAACACTTTTGTCCTGCAGCCAGCAAGCTTGACTTTTGCAGTAGCAGGAAAGACAGAAAGCCTCTCACTCTCACTTTGAATTGGGACCCCAGAGAGGTCCTGTCAATATAATGGATCTGTTAAAGAAAATCTTGTCATCTGTTCTACATTTGTTTTGCTCCTGTAAGATGTGGGAGAGCTGAAGTACAGATCCATACACATATTTACTTCTCCATAGTCCTGGTAACTTGGGGAGGGGCTATTCCTCCTCCCTACACTCTGCCTCACCAGAATAAAATGTTTTTCCCTAACACAAACCAACCAAACCATATCTATTCAGAGTTCTGTGTGAGGGTTCTCAGGCACCTCTTAAAACAGACAAGCAAATTAGACTTAGTGTCAGATGGGTAAAAATGTGGTTGTGCCCTAAATGTCCCCCAAATCCCAGGTTAAATACCACCTTAATGGGTGGTGCCAGTGGAATTAGCAGTTGAGCTTATTGCACTTTGGCTAAAGGGCTGCCAGCTGGGGCAGATGAAGCCCAGACTGCAGCAGGTAAACAGCTGGAGTAAATCTCAAGGACATGTCCTAAACAAGAGGTGGAGGATCATTCTCACGCCCTTGTTCTTTGAATTAATAAGCATTTATATATTTGATACCATCTGAAACAAGTCCAAGCAGAGTGACCTCACAGCATCCTTGAAGCTGTTAGGATACTCTTACCAAAGACAGAGCAGATAGATACGGTAGAACCGAATATGGATCTTCTCTCACATTAAAACTTCCCTTACAACTTGAATAGAGGCAACCACCATTATAATTTCTGCTTAATTTTCTGCCCCACTCTGCGCATGTTACTTCGTAAGATTAATTCAAAATACTTGAAAGATATTCATAGAATCATAGAATCATAGAATCATAGAATCATAGGATAGTTAGGGTTGGAAAGGACCTTAAGATGATCTAGTTCCAACCCCCTGCCATGGGCAGGGACACCTCGCACTAAACCATGTCGCCCAAGACTCCGTCCAACCTGGCCTTGAACACTGCCAGGGATGGAGCATTCACAACCTCCCTGGGCAACCCATTCCAGTGCCTCACCACCCTTATAGTAAAGAACTTCTTCCTTACATCTAACCTGAACTTCCTCTGTTTAAGTTTGAACCCATTATCCCTTGTCCTACCACTACAGTCCCTAAGGAAGAGTCCCTCCCCAGCATCCTTATAGGCCCCCTTCAGATACTGGAAGGATGCTATGAGGACTCCACTCAGCCTTCTCTTCTCCAGGCTGAACAGCCCCAACTCTCTCAGCCTGTCTTCATACAGGAGGTGCTCCAGCCCCCTTATCATCCTCGTGGCCCTCCTCTGGACTCGCTCCAACAGCTCCATGTCCTTTTTATGTTGAGGACACCAGAACTGTACACAATACACCAAGTGAGGTCTCACGAGAGCAAATATTGAGAATCTTTTTAAAAAAAAAAAAACCAACAAAAAAACCTTACCTGCCTTTAAATCCTCACCCTTTCCCATTGTGTTCTCCTCCTTTCAAATCCAAGAAAATTCCTGCAAACTTGTTTAAAATTGAAAGAAGATATAAGTATCTTGTATGTGTTGAGCATAACACAGGATTAGCAGCTGGGAAAGTAAACAAAGTAAAATTGGACTCATAAATTAATCCAGGTCAGTTATAGAAACAACTGTTCAAGGATTAAGAAAGTCTTTTAAATAAGATATTTAAGCAAGCATTCTGCTAAAAGATCCTGAGAATTCAAGGCCCCCACTGACCCACTTATAAGAGAGGTTTCAGTGTATATTTTACCAAAAATCTCACCATTTTATTATGATCCCTTTCCCCTAGGGCATTCTGGCATCCTACTGTACAGGGTTTGGCTGATATAGAGTTAATTTACTTCCTGGTAGCTCCTATGGTGCTATGCTTTGAATTTGTGACCAAAACAGTGTTGATAACAGAGGGATGTTTTGGTCATCGCTGAGCAGCGGTTGCACAGTGTCAAGGCCTTTTCTGCTTCTCACATTGTCCTGCCGGTGAGTAGGCTGGGGTGCACGAAGGGTTGAGATGGGGCACAGCCAGGACACTAGAGCCACAGTGCAAAACCCAAAACAAAAAGCAGAACATGGTGCTGTCCCATGTTTTTCAAATATCCTATACAGGTTTTCCACTGAGAAGGAGTATTCTGCCCTGTGACGAAACAAAAAGAAGAATAATACTTCTGAAGCACACGATTGGAACAGAAACATTCTTGATGTGATCTGGTGTGAGGAGCAAGAAAATAATCTGAGGTAGAAAGCTCCAGAGCAGTGAGGTACTGCTGTAAACATGATTTTAGGCTCCTGGAAGCTGATTTATTGCATCAGCTGAAGTTTGGAATTAACAGAAAAGGACAACGTGGCACAGTATGTGGTGGCATGGAAGAAGCAGAGAAGCTGTTCTTTTTAAAACTGTTTCTGGAAGACAATGTGCTGAACATACCGCTCGGTCTGAGTTTACAGAATTATCTGCTGTATGTTAGAGAGAAATAATCCACGAGGAATGTTTGCTGCATGGGAAGGAATTTGTACCACAAATAAATTAGCAGTTAGTACCACCAGGGTTCCTTTCAGAGAGAGCCTCCTTTGAAAAGCCCTGCCCCCCAGATAACCCCTCTGTTTCTCTCCCACATCTACCTTTTCCTGCTGAGCTCTATAGCCAGACTAAAGGATCAACAGGAATTGAAATACTCCACTGTGCTCCCTACTCATCCAGCAAACTCGGTGCTTTTTTTTGTTTAGATGAGTCGCAGTTTGGCAATATCTGACCTATCTGAGTGAATTAAGTTTGTTTGTGGGGCATTAGGGAAGAAATCCAGCCTTTCAAAGGGAAGAGAAATCTGCCTTCAGCATTTTTCTTCTTTACTTTGGTGACAGACTGATTTTTAGGTTATTTATGGCTGACTCTATCTGCCACAACAGATAAGCTTCTGAATCACAGCAACAGAGGAATGGCAGGCATTTTCCCTGGTCTCACCGTTGAAAAGAGAATTGCTTTATTATCTTTATTACCAACAGATGACTGGCTACTTCCCTAGAGGCACCAAGGGTGAAACACATTTCTTGGAGCAGATCCATTGAATCTTTCCTTCTGTATAGGAAAGCTCCTGCTCCACCTCCTTGGGAAAAAGAAAAAAGGGGATTTTCCCGGAGTTGGTGAAAAAACACCCAAAACAGGGTGGGAGGCGGAGGCGCCTGAGGCCGCCAGGGGGCAGCCTGCGACCGTGGCGTGGAGGTAGGGATGCCTCTCAGCATCCATCCTGGGGGAGAGGG
The DNA here is from genome assembly GCF_004027225.2 of Strigops habroptila. Taxonomy (NCBI): domain Eukaryota; kingdom Metazoa; phylum Chordata; class Aves; order Psittaciformes; family Psittacidae; genus Strigops; species Strigops habroptila. The sequence goes on along the minus strand of NC_044277.2, from coordinate 44,687,847 downwards.
ATGCTGAGAGGCGCTGCCAGGCCGGGGGCACCCGAAAACCCACTATTACAGCCGCTTCTGCAAGGGATGGGGAGCAGAGCCTCTGGCACCGAGCACCGCCACGCAATAGCCAGCGAGGCTTCTCCAGCGTCTTTGCCGCTGAAAGGTACTTGGCTTGGTTAGAAATGCATCCTTACTGACATTAAAATGCAAACAGTTGTGCTCAATAAAGCCCATGGGAATAAACAACAAGGTCTTCGTCTGCAACACAGCCTCTGTTTCTAGTGGTTCCTTTCCTTTTGTGCAGGTAACAAATCCCTTCCAAAGAATAATGATTTTTCTAGCTTTGTCATTGATCTCTTAAAGGTGTTCTCTGGCAACATACCAACACTTTCCTGTTCTCAAAGGACAAGTCCCTTAGGTAGCACTTATGGCATTTTTCCTTCAGAAGTTCTGACATGTTTTGTAATGAAAAGAAAAACAATAAACCTGAATAATACAACTGCAGCAAACAAAAGGCACCCTAGAGGAGCAGTAAGTTTCCTTGTGTATCTTATTATCAAGTAATGACAGAGAAAAGTCTCTAGCAGCACCTCTCCACCCCCTTTCCTTCATTCTTCTTCCTCTCAACTTCGTATGGTTTTAACCAGAGCAGCTCTACCAGGGTGCTGGGCTTATACAAGTGACAAGTCAAGCGACAGCGGGGAGGAGAAGACATCCCAGGTCACTGTGTGGTGGTTTCTGTATGGCTATCACCCTAAGGTAAAAAGGAGCAACCAATCAGTGACACTTTTAGAAAAGAGACCTATTATGGATGTTTTGTGGTTGTGTGGTTTGGGGTTTTTTTAACAACAAAGAATAGGAAGGGATTGAGAAAAAAATTACCCACCTCCCTCAAAAATCTAAGACTTGTTGTGTGCTATGAAACATGTACATTTTTCACCCCTTTTCTCTCTCCTTGCTTGGTAGGTTTTCCCCAGAAAGCTGTTTTTCTTCTGCCAGTGCTGCTTTCTTTTGTGGTCCATCATTTCCATCCCACTATGCTGGAAGAGTCATGTCTCCTTTGCCAGGGGCTCTGTACAGGAGGATGTCAGTCAAACACAAGGCTTTGTGTAGGTGCGCAGGCACCACATGTTTAATGTCAGCTACAGATTAGAACACAGAGACTGCCGCAGAAAAAATTATTTCAGCCTTGTTTAGTTTTGAGTTACTGCTTCCCTGAGAGACTCAAGCATAAAAGACATTGAAAGTACAGTCCCCTGGAAAGCAGGCATATTGAAATGCTCACAGAATTGCTTTTCTGAACATTACTACTTTCTGTGTTTTATTTGCATCACAGTCTGTGTCCATCACCTCATTAAAGTGTATACTTCTGTTTACCACTCTGCCTCCACACGTCCTTCCCTTCTGTTGTTATTGCAGCTCTTGTTTCTCACAGTCCCTACCTTTTACTTCCATTTTAGCTGGGCAATTCTTCTCCTCCCCTCCCTGCTCTTACTAAATGTCCAGTTCACATTCCTTCCCCTCAGTCCCAGGGACACATCCCCGTGCAGCTCTGCCCTTCTTTTTGTCTCCTGTTCCTTACATGGTTCTCCTCAATGCAGCTTTTTTACTTAAAATAATCTAACCTGCTTTCCTACATGAAGAGACCTTTGCTTCTCATGCTTCTTTGAATGCATGTGCTGTGCAACACCATCCCCTCCTCCCAGCTGATAAATTGCCTCTCCTTCCCAGACCCTTGTTCTGTCTGCATCCCTGACACTGGCCAGCTATGCTGTTTCCTGATTTTTCTGTGCCCTTTTCACTGGTTCCCTCCCAAACCCCACTGGAAGCAATTTGTGCCAGAGGTTCACCCTTAACATTTGATAATAACCTTGGCCACTCAGGCGTGTTTCCTCATCCACTTTCTGAAGCTGCTTGACCACTTTTTCTTGAGAAAGTAGAACCACACTGGCTGGGAAAAGAGAAAAACAAATTGAATATCTCAATGAAGGAAGCAAATGGATGACCTCTGAAAGATCTGACCTCTCCAAACCATTTTATACACTCCTTCCTGCTTTCTCCCCAGATAAGCCATTCAGGAGGGCTAGGTAGGACTTAAGTTTCTGAGACACCCCCCCTAAGAGCAGAGGAGACCCTCGGGGTACCCTTGAAGGCAGAGCCACCCTGGGGCACAGAGGTTGAACATGGAAGAGAAGGGCCAGTTGTTCAGAATCCTGACCAGCCCCTGAGGATGTATGGATGGGTGAGGGTGGAGTAGGAGCACAGCAGCTAAAAATCAGTTCTCAAGTAAGTAACAGAAAGGTAAAATTACAAAGGAGCACTGAATAGAGGTTTGTGTTAATCTGTGATCTGATAATCTTCTTTTGTTGCCACTTAGCAACAGAATTCCAAACTGAGGATGGAAAGCCAGGGTGAATTAAAATTCCTCTTTTTGCTGAGCAGAGAGGAGAAAAGGTACCTTTCTGGGCAGGCACAACTGATTTTCTAGGTACTGGCCTGTGACTTTCAGCACTATTATGCAGACACCTGAATTTCAAGTTGCCCAAAGTCTAGATCAGGTGGGCAAATAGAATTGTTTATGAGAATCAGCAAACTTTACTCACAGAAACACAAGATTAATCCAAACAAATACATACATCCATAGGCTGCATTAAATCACACATCAAAAGCACAAATGCAGGCTGGGTGGAGACTGGATTGAGAGCAGCCTTGAATGCCTTCCAGTACACAAAGGGGCCAACGAGAAATCTGGAGAGGGGCTTTTTACAAGGACATGTAGTGACAGGACAAGGGGGAATGGCTTTAAGCTGAAAGAGGTTAGAGTTAGATTAGACGTTAGGAAGAAATTTTTCCCTGTGAGAGTGGTGAGGCACTGGCACGGGTTGCTCAGAGAAGCTGTGGCTGCCTCATCCCTGGCACTGTTTAAGGCCAGGTTGGAAGGGGCTTTGAGCAACCTGGTATAGTGGAAGGTGTCCCTGCCTGTGGCAGGGGTTTGGAACTGGATGACCTGTAAATTCCCTTCCAACCCAGACCATTCTATGATTCCATGATAAGCGGAAGGAATATAGAAGGGACTGGTGGGCCAAAACTGCTGCACTGGAAATTACTCTTAACTGGTTGATAAAAATAACTGTCAATCTTTTGGGGTTCACAATGTCGGAGAGATGCTCACAGTTGTGCAGGAGGGTGTTATCCTACTGCAACAATCCCTACCCAAAGCCACTGCCCTTCCTCATCCTATCTTTGAGAGACACTGCACCTGACAGTACCAGCCTATCTCAGCCCTCTCCCATGTTCAGTTGTTTTCATGAACGTCACAAAAAGTGTTAGATTTAGGTGCCTACCACCATGCTTTTTACATCTCAGCCTCTTTTTTCTATCTCCTTCTTACCTCTTTTTCCTTCTTCTCTTACCTTTTTTTTTTCTTTTCTGTGCTTTTTAACTAAAGAGTCTGTAGCAGTCAGCTGAGCCATCATCTTTTGCAACATTGCTATGAATCTGGGAGCAGAGAGGCAGTTAAAGGACATGCTATATGCTGCTTGACAGCCAGGCACAGCCACATCTCAGAGCAGCTAGTAAGACTGCACACCCTGCTTGTCATTTAGCAGATTCTCCCCAACAGCCCAGCTTGGATGCCTTTTTCTTTCTGTGTCGTGATCCTCATAGACTAGACTCCAGCAATGACAGCTTCCTCCCACCTTGAGCAATTTGGTCCCCATTCTGCAGAAGGGATAGCCTCCCATTCCAGCGGTGCTGCCCAGCAGCAGAGGAGAGAGGGGAAGAGCCAAAGGGTAACAGACCCAAGGGTGCTGTTAAAATGAAAGCTTAATTTAATATTTACATTCTAAAAGGATTAACTTTGCTTTGCTGGGTCTGTTTATCCTCAGCCAAGGACATGACTTTTTTTTTTTTTCATTTTTACAGTGATGTTTTGCTCTGAAACTGAGCAGCCAAGACCTGCCTATGCCAGACCCATAAACCTTGTCTAACAGTGTCGTTTTGTAACATGGTATGACCCTGCTCTGAGTTGCTGGTGCCATTTATTCCCAGGCCAAACCAGCCATGGTGACATAGGTCTGGCCAATGGGGCTGCAGAGGTCCATGGGGTATGGTCCCTTGTGAAGGAGCTGAGAGGCAGGTGAGGAGGAAGGGCACAACAGGGCCCTCTGCTACCTCTCCTCTACTTTTTGGGGTAGTTGGGTAAAAGGAACAGCCAGAGGACTTCTGGCTTTTGCAAGAGTGTGGGGAGTGGTTTCTCAAAGCAATTACATGTGTGTTGGTAGTTGTTACTAGAATACTTGTGGACCTCTGCAGAGGAAATTATCCCACCATCCACAAGCCAGTTGCATGTATGCAGCATGCTGCTGTTCATGCCACTTCAAGCAGAGGAGGGGAAGGTCTCATAAGCCATGTATAGCTCAGTGCTTTCATGCACTCAGTTTTTCCTAACTTAACTTCTGCATGCCAACCCCAGGTTTAATAAATAAATAAATAAATAAGTAAATAAAGAAGTAGATTAATAAGAGACGAATTGCTTAACAGGAAGGAGTGTGACAAGCAGCCACACACTTCTGCTATTTACAGCTTTCCTCACATAATGGTACAAAGAAGGAGCACTATGTGTTCCTCTTTTTATGTGACTTTTCATACTTTGCAGAGGAACTTCAATAGACTCATCAAGCTGATACTAATAAAAGATCTACAGCTCTGTCTATAGTCAAATGTTCCCCAGATAATAGTTTGGAGTTCTTTGCTGGTTTTGCCCATAGCAGGCTATGCTTCTTTCACAGTTTTTTCAAAGACTAAAGCATCTACTTGTCGAGTATCATCTTGAAAGAAAAAGCTAAAATTTACTTTTTCTCTGTCACCAGGAGCCCAATAGCTAATGATGTCAAGTTCATGCAAAATCATCAGTACAAACTAGTAGCCAACAGTGTTCTGAAGTCTTAATACTGAGGACAGAGGGAATTTTTTACATCCTGTGAAGGAAAGCAGAGTGAAAAAAAACATCCAAGGTGCATAAAACTTTTGTCCTCTGTTGGGGGAAGAGTGCTAATTAGCAAGGGTGGATAAGGATTTCAATCTGACATTTCAAAGCATTTTGAGGGATTCAAACTATCTTACAGACTTGTCTATTTGGCCACACTTGCGAATTATTTAAGGTAGTATGTGACCATAAAGCATGGTAACTCATCTGCTAGGTGTGGACAAGCTGCTGGCCACGGTGCTTTCTCTGGCCTACGTGGAAGGGGATTAAAATTCCTTTGAAACATACTCAGAGGGGAAAATTGCAGAGATGAAGGGAATTAAATTAATTTAGTTTACTAGTACATATTTCCCTAAGCTGGTTTCCAGTGGCTCCAATATTAGGGACTGTGATGCAATTTCAGGAAGACATGGGATGCTGTGCACTGTGTTGTAGCAATGGTACCATAGTGCTGCCTTACAAACTGGAAGGGCACTACCTGGCAGATGCCTTTGGGCAGGAGGCCTTGTGGGGCCACCAGATGAGCTTTATATGAACGCTGTGGTAATGAGGAGCAGGAGTAGCCCATGAGCTCTGGTCTGCCAACTGCGTTTAGAAGGGCCACTATAACAAACACAGTTCATACCATAAGGACTGCAGATTTTCTTTGATCACTTTAGTCAAACAACACTGAATTCCTCAGAGATTTGAAAAACCCAAACTCAATCTCTGGAGGAAAAATATGTCCCAAAAAGTAAAAAACAACTTGGGCATGTTTAACTGATACATTCTACAGCATGATCTGTATTATAAAAATGATATAGATTTTTGATAGATTTAAAGCCAAGCAATGAGAAGGGTTTAAACTAGTTCTCTGAATATGAAAGATCTGTTGTCTTATATTGAAGTTAAGTCATTGGTATATAGCATCCAGTGGACAAATATCCACCATCAAGGGATCCTTTGGACAGCTCTACTAATAGCCTGAATTGCTGTAAGAGAGGAAAATGAGCCTTCATACAAAGTTGCTTGATACCTCCATGTCCCATGACAGTGAGCAGTGAGAATAATTCCCTGATAGCTCCATGTTCATTCAGCACTGTAGATCACTCCACCTGCACAGTGTTTTTTTACACAATATTTAAAATTACTATGTGGACTCCAGGTTTGTAAAACAAGCTGTTGCTAGTCAGAAACTCAAACTTCCTACCTCTCTGACTTGAGTACAGGTATACATCTTCTTTTCCTAACTATAGCAGAGATCTGACTGGCTGTTGTAAGCCAGCTACTGTTTCATCCCTGGAAACAACATACTGCTTGACACTTAGAGGATGTGATAGAGTTGGATAATGTGTTTGTCGTTCTGCTTGAGTTTGTCCTAAACACACAGCAGGTGTCTGCTTCATTATTGTTATTGATAAAGCATCTCTGGATGCAGAACAAGTCCTGAACAGTCCTGTGACTAAACAGTTTCTCAGCAATTGTGTGTGGTGGGCTCATACACCATGCAGGCCAAGAAACAGAAGCTATATGCTCCCCAGGAAGAACATACACAGACACAGAGCAGGGATAAAAGGCATAGCCCAACTACAAAAAGAGTATTTTATAATAGCTGTGATTGTAGATCTAGAACAGTGGCACAATGGCCATGCATACAGCTAAGTTGTAGCCTCAGCTGATAAACATTTTACTTTTGTGCTACAAGAGGTGTTCTGAACCTAGTCCAGAGATAGTGAGCAAAGAATCTGCTATTTTTATCCTCAGCAAAAGTTGCACTGAACTATTCACTGCTTGTACTCTATAAACTCATGTACTTGTTACATGATCAGAATTCAGCCTCCCAGCTCAGCTAGCAGTAGATAAAGGAGGTTATAACCACCGAGGTTTCATCAAGGAAAAGTACACACATGTTGCTTTTATCATCCACTTAAAGCAGCAATCTGTGTTTGCAGTTATTTAAGACAGACAGCACTTCATGCAGAATGCGTACTGGAGAGTTCATGTATTTACATATATGAAAACATACACACTCTAGATCTTCCCATACAATATACCAAGTCATGACTGCCAGTTAATCTCTTGTTGACTCATGTAGCCCACAGTATTTCAAAATGAACAAATTATTTTTGTCTCGCATAGTACAAACCCAGCTCAATTTACCAGCAATGTGGTGAGAAGCACAGAACTACTCATTTTTTTTACGGTATTACTTTACCATGTATTTTCTACACAGAGTTAGCTTTCACATCTACAATGGGTATAACCAGCAATCTGAGCAACTTTTGGCTCAGGTAAGCTATTCTAAGAGCAGTTACAGGTCTACAATAGATATTAAATCTTCTTCTTATGCACCACACCATTTGTTGGTTCCACAGCAGAGAAGTGTCTAACTCTTCTTCAAGTTTTCCTCCTTGAAATGTTGTAGTATCCTTTACTCTGGTTCTTAAAAGTTGAGAAAGAGCAAAAAGACAAAACAAAAAAATAATCCAGATGTTATTATTGTATTGTACATAAGGGTCATCATCTGCCCTCTGAGATACTTTTTTCTTTCTATCCTTCAAAAGACAAGGTTGTTTCCTCTCAAATCCATTTTCATGCAGTACACGTTTGTTTTTGCCAGACCAGTGACACTGGTAAATGCTTGGAAGCTGATACAAAAGTTCAGTGAAGCCCATGGTAGATACAGGAACACTGTTTATGAGATAAAATGATTACTGCAGCGTTTCCGCAGAGCTTCTGGCAGGAAGCAGGCACTGGTTCAATTAAGAAAAAGAAAGGCATAGATGTGTGACTGTCACTGTAACTTGGTAGCTTCCCGCTCAACAGCATGCTCAGTGGATTTTATTCCAGGACAGATGGGGATCTTATTCCCAGGAGGGCAGATCAGCAGGAGGGATATAGGGGCTGGGCAGCCCAAGACACATGACAGCGTGTAAAGACACTCACAGGCATGCCAGCGACAGTTCACATTCAAGCTGCATCCAGAGGAGTCCATGTGGTGATCTACGTATATTGATCTCCTCTAGAGAAAGAATTGAGTAGTTTAAATGACATCACAGGATGATTTGTGGCTGCCCCATCCCTGGAAGTGTTCAAGGCCAGGTTGGATGTGGCTTTGAAAAACCTAGTTGAGACATCCCTGCCCATGGCAGGGGGGTTGGAACTAGGTGATCTTAAGGTCCTTTCCAACCCAAACCATTCTGTGATTCTGTGATTAGCAGTTAACCAGTGGCTAATTTGGCCCTGTACAAATTTGAAGAAGCTTTTGAAAAGACTACCCAGGTGGCCCTGCATGCTGGAAAAACAGGCATTACCACACATTTATTTGTATTCAGGTACCAGAGTGAAGTGCCTTAGACTCAGCATTTTACAATCTTGAACAGCAAGATGCTGAGCAAAGTACATAACTGCAATAGCTTTAGCAAATATATATATAACCTAAGAAGAGATTATAATTTAACTCTACAGAATCTTTTTAATGGTCATAATAGATAGGGGAAGATTTTCACTGTCATGTCTGATCTAATTATTCATTTAACATCAGCAGCCCACTGAGAATAAATTGAGAATTTACGGAGATTCCCTTAAAAAAATGTCATACACTCCCAAAAGAGCCTAGCCAAGACCCTATGCAAATAGTGGCTTCTCTTAATGTTTTTTACTATCAGAAACAGTTGCATCATGTTGTAGATTTACTGTGCACCTCTTACTGTAAGAAGGGGGAAAAAAATAAATGTATAGCCTAAACCATCTAATCATTTTGCTAACAAAGAAATTGACCTTTAAAAACATTGATCTCATGGCAAATTCCCAGCATCTTTCAGCAATAGGAAAGGTTAAGGCATCAGGACTGGCACAAGATTATTCAGTTACCTTCGTGTATAAATTGATTTGTTTTTTTTCTTTTTGCAATCACTTGTCTAGACTGATGGATTGGGATGTGGACATGAATACACATTAAAGCTGAGGATCAGAAATTTGTTTCAGAGGGATCACAGGGGTATAGGGGTAGCTAACGAATAGTGCCTCATAGTGATCAGTGCCCAATGACCTTGGAGTTTAAACAGTTCAGAGCAAAAGCCTGCGGAGATCAGCCAGTGCCAAGTGAATTGATACATTACAAATGCCCCAAAGCAACAACCATCTATTTAGATGTTTCTTTTTTTGGACTTCGGGCTATGTCCCAGGATGCTCCTTGGACATAACCTTGAAATGATCGAAAACTGATTTTATTCCTGAAGCTCAACCCATCTGTCACCTAAATTGTTTCTTAAGGGTATTCACTTCCTCATTTTCAAATTAACTGTATCTGATATAGGTTACAAGATAAGGATGATTTTCTTATTTTTCTGTTTAAGAGCAATAATGTTTCCTTACTTCCCATTAAAATAGCCAGTGTTAATCCTATGAACAAAGAAATCTGGAAATGATCACTAAAACTGTAAATACAGACATAGTCCTCATAGAAATTCAAAGCAGACAGCAGGCTGACAAACATGCACACACCACACACTCCTGAAATGCCACTGTTTTTAGTGCAATCCTTTAGGAATTGAAATTCAAGCTCAAACATGAACCTCCCTGAGCACATTTTTTAATTAGAAAAGTATTATCCCTGGCTTTGCAAAGAGGGAAAATGTGATATAATTAGCAAGTAGGGAAGTCAACACAAAATCTCTCACTGGCTTCAGCAGTTACTGCATTGAACACTCACTGACATGCCAGAGGTCTGCCACAGCAACTCAGCTGGCAGTAAAACTCAATGAGTTCTTGACTCTGGTTCAGAAAAATCAAACTTCTTTGACAGGTAAATTCTTTTGAGAGGACTTTTCCTATAAGTCCCTATGGAACGTTACTCCAGAAAAGTGAGAGAAGGTGTCACATTCAGGTCTCTATATTGTAGAAAGGATTTTTTTCAGGGCTCAGGAATTTATTAATTCTTTGGAAAGCACTGTGTAAATCTATCCAGATTACTGAATGGTTTACCACCTATCAGCCCCTTTCACTCCAGTGTCACAGGATAAGTTTACAGGTCTTTATGGTTAAAGTCAGATATTCCAGCCTGTCTGAGCAGTTTGTTGTTTAGAAGCAGTTGAGTTTCTAAATAAATTCAAACAGAAGGGAATGGAGCAGAGTATAAGGAGCTTATCTATGTAAAACAAGCATAAGTGTGTGAGACTTCATGGAAGAGAGAGAAAAGTACCATAGTGCAGTTGGAAAAATCCTTGACATAAACAAGAGTATTAGCAGGACATGTTTGTTCTTGACCTGAACACTGTAATGTTTCCGAGCAGGGAACATGCTTTCATTAAAACTAGGCATTAATTCTAATTCTTCAGAGATGAACTTCAACTGATTTGGAATTCAGATAAGCCTTAAAGCATTCACATATTTGAGGATTATTGAAATTTTTCCATAACTGGGGGTATCGTACTTCTTGGTTTTCATAAGGCTGAGCTTACTGTGCACACCAGGGACTCTTTGCCATTCTCTTCTCTGGCCCCCTAATTGCCCTGTATGCTGGGTGAAGAACTTAGTGTGTGTCTTCTGGGTGTTGTGTGTCCCCTAGCCCCCAAATAGCCTGATGCTATCTCTGTATTATCTATGTAACCTTACTATTTCTTCCACACCAGGATTTCTAAATATCTCTTTCTGAGGAGTTTTCAGTGACTCTGTTTACTCTTTTCTTGCAGCAGGGCTTTTATGCTATTGCTCCATGCTAAAGCTCTGTGTTACACTTTGTGGCTTGTATCCTGCTAGCAGTCTCTGGGAGCTGCCCTGTTTCTTGCTCTTCATGGCAGCTTCCCTACTCCTTCAGAAAGCCTCGAGTTTCCCAGCTTCACCTACTCTTCAGTGTTCAGACCCTTGTTATTTCACATTCCCAGATTTTTTATATGGGATAAGTTATTCAGTATATAAGCTTCAGATTCCCACTGCACAGAAAAGATTTAACAGCAATAGACAACCACCACTTGTTGGATGCTCAGCAGTTACCCATCCCCTTTCTCCTTTTCCCTCCCACAACCAAGGGAGAACCATTCTTCTCAGCCAGCTGTTCCAAGTTCCTGAGCCGTCCCATACATTTTATGGAAAGTATTAGCATATATTAGCAAATATATTAGCATAAGTTGAGTCTGAGCATTGGTTTCACTAGGATGTAATAATTTAAAATTAGGTTCACATGGGATTTTAATAGAGTTCTGTAGAAATTCTAGATGCTCCATGCATCCTTCCAGATCAGAGAAATAACAAAGATTTTTATTTTACCTTGTCACTGACTCCACCTATACCTTAGAATGTACAGAAATAATCTAGTTATCTGCAAAATATGTGAATGGAGATTCACCATCACACAAAGTCTAATTTCCCTTCAGAACAGTGCCCCTGCTCATAATCAAAGGATCCCTAGCTAGGCTATATATGGGATGATGAGAGCTGAAAAAAACAGCAAATGAAGGACCAGAAAAAAAATTGATATTTGGGGTTAGAAATTTTCCATGCTCCTTATTCACTTTAAAAAACAGCTGCTGAAAGATCAATGTTATAGAAGAGGAAAGTAAAATAGGTAATATGGACAGCTTCAATATACTATCCCTGTAGACCTGAGCTCTCAGAAACTGCTACCTTGCAGGAAAAGCTAGGAAAAAATACTTCTTTTTTGAAGTCATTCTCCCTTAGGAGAGCAATTTCACATGTAGGCAGGTGCCAATATCATTAGCTCCTTTCTTTCCTTGCAGAACAGCTGATAGCAAATGACAGGACAGCCTGCTTGCACTAGAACACAGATAATTTCTCTTCCTCACATACAAAGCATTACTGCTTCAGAGAAATATTTACAAACAATGAGAGCAAAATAATGACGTAAAATGTCAATGCACAGATCTAAGAGCAGTATTTACCTTTCCAAGATCTGAATGCAACCCACGAGCACTAGATTGCAGCATGATTTGTTACTGCTGGGCACCTTGAATCGACTTTCATGTGCATGCAAAGCAAGTGTAGAACGCTACCTACGTATCAGCCTGCTTTGCTGTAAGTACAAAGGGCACTTTGATCTCAGTTCAGGAGATTACTGTAATATAGATTTTTTAAAAAACCAACTCTGCCTGAATAGAACAACTGCACAAAGCAGCCTGAAGGCATAAAACCCACTGGAGAATACTGTCTGTAACTTCTCTCTAGGACCTTCATCATAACTCTATTCAAGTTAAGAGGTAAAATTGCTTTTTGTTAGAATACTGTGAAGTCAGTAAAAACTAAGTGTGCCAGCTCCTGAGAACACAAGTGTAGGCTCAGGGTGGTTTAGGACATGGGGAGAAGGAAATGACAAACAGACCTATTTCTTTGTCTCTCAACTAGCACAGGGTACAGCATGAACAATTTTTATGTCATGCAGCTGGAGAAATCCAGCTACACCATGCCTGCACCCCCAGTTGACATCTTCTCTCAACTTATGTTGGGGCTGAGTTCATCCCTGAGAAACATCTTACCTAAAGTTACATTTCAGAGCATAATAATAACATTTCCAGCATAAAAAGAGTTTGGTAACTAGAACATTAGCTATACGTTACCATAATCTACCAGTCTATGCTATTTGCCTTGGCTCCTTCTGCATTGCATGGCACAAGACAGGACTCATTTCACTTTTCTGAGACCTTTGCCCAGGGACTAAGAGGAAACCTCAACGTTTACCTGAAGATTAGGCAAGATGAATCCTTAGGAATCCTTAGGATGAAAGGCAGATGTTTTCAGATCCTATCTAAAATCTGTTTCAAAAAGAAACATTGCTCCTTTTCAACAAGCAGGGGAACTACTTCAGAATCTGTCTCCCAGCATGGACCATTAGCACTACTTCAGCCAGACAATGAACAAACTCCATCACCTATATACTGAGTCTGCATCTATCTATATGTGGGAACTGGTCTTCAGAAAGCACCGAATACATTGAGAGAAACATGGAGGAGACACAGAGGAAGCATTAGGGCATGATCATGCACAACCTGAGGGCAAGGTAAAGAAGATCTCCTAGAACTGGTTGGATTTCTGGGCAAACAAAGATCATTTGCGTTATTTTCTGGAGGGCTTTCTACGAGGCTAATCTCCCCAGGCAAGGGTCATGTTTGTGTCCGTTACTTATTCTCTTTGCTCTAGTGATCCTGCAGTCCTTCCATTGACTGTAATGGCAGTGCTATTCATGGACTGACTCTAGGATTGGACTGTTTACTAAGCAAATAATCAGAATCAGCAAATTTGGAGTCATATGGGCACCCAATAAGCAGCCTGTTTTGTTGTCGGATTTGCTATAAAATCCCAAATCCCCACAGCTCCTGGCTGCTGGCACCAGGGCTCACTAACAGCAAACAGGATGGCCTTTCACTCTGTGCTCTTTGTTTTCTTAGCTGGACTGGTATTTCTCTCCGAAGCCGCACCACTGGTGAGTCTCTTTTTATTCAAACTCAATCATTAATGATAATCGAGATTTTCTAGATGGCTAGCATCCTCCTCATCCATGAAATTCCATAATCATTAGGCATTGCTGGAGTGTTATTTTACTCCAATTTTTTGAAGTTGCTTCTTCAGGATTCTTAAAACTTCTTTTTTGCCATTTATCATCTTTTCCATGATATTATGAAAGGGTCACCGATGTAAAAGTTGTGACCTTTTATTTCTGTCTGTTTCTGTCAGTTCATGACTCACATCCCGTATCTCCAATACAGAAGTAGCTTTACCTCTTTACCAAACAAGTGATTCTCTAAAGCACTAAAAAAATACTTTTTACATATGACTAATTCCTTATAGTATAATGAAGCTCAAGAAACAAATTCTTTCAGCCGTAGGGATGTCAGAGATATTTCTTTGTTGGTTTCCTAGGCTAACATACTCTGCCAGCACGTAGAACAATTTACTATTTTCTTACTTGTGACCTCATTAAAAACATCTACTTTATAACATTTTCCCAGGGCCATATGCAACTCTAAATATTTATCAAGCAATCTGTTTGTGTGTGTCTGTGTGTATAATAAGTCATCACTATAAGCTCTAAGATAGTCTGCTTTAAGAAATAGATGTTTGTGAACTACCTTTGAATACCATTTCTCAAAAAACCTGCTTTTAATTCAACGTTAATTGTGCAATAAAAATCCATCTTTTCTTTGAAAGAAGGTTTTCGCAGAGCTGGTGAACAGCTCCTACTCAACCTCTCCTGCTTTCCCAAGGTGTCCCATGGCTCTGTTGACTCCAAATGCCCTCTCATGGTGAAAGTGCTGGATGCAGTCAGAGGAAGTCCTGCAGCTAACGTAGCTGTTAAAGTCTTTAAAAAGGCTGCAGATGGAAGCTGGCAAGACTTTGCTACTGGGTGAGTTTTGTGGTCTTATGGAGCCATTTTCAAGGTGCCTCAGGCAAACAATTGAGAAATAAAGGGAATGGAGCTCTGATCAAAAAAGCTGTATGTTTTCTAGCACCTGTCACATTGTCACTGTTAACAACACATGAATTCTGGTCTAAAATCCATCAGATTCAAGTAGAATTTGTCCATGACTGAAATATATGCCAATTGCAAAAATATATAGAGATGCTCCTCTTACCTGTGTAAGGGAATAGGTTTAATAATTAATTTTTCTTCTAGCTTCAGTACTATCTTTCATTTCTATAAAAAGAAAAAAAAACCTTAAAAGCCTATTTACCAGAATTTTGTAGGTAATCCAGATAACCTACCGTTTTATGTGCAACGGATATAGAGTTTTATTTTGCAGCAGTAGTCACATACAAAATCCTCTCTGTAAGATTTGACTGTACGCATGCAAATAGTAAGTACATTAGTCATCTTCTCCTGTTTAACAAACATACTGCTTGGAAGAAACTCCTTGACCAGAAAGTTTTAAGGAGTCCCATGGTGACACAACACAGAAACATTTGTTTGTGGTTATTTCTATATATCTGCATGACTTTTGCTGGAATGACAGCTTACTACCTATAAAGCATCACTAAGGGGAAGGCAATAATACTATTCTCTTCAATCTGTGGGAGAAGTATGGTAACAGAGGAATACAGTTTACTAGAATTCAAATAGGTGAGATGATATTCAGGCATTTAGGTTTCATTGTAACAACTCATATAACCAGATTTTTAAATCAATCAAGAGAAATCTTTAGTAACAGCAGGATATTCAAGCACAGAATGATAAGCACAAGCATGGACAGGAGCCACCAGAGCATCTAACTGTCTTTTCCTAGGATTTTTATAGCATGATTTACATAAAAGCTGCAGAAAAAAAAAAAACCCAGAGAAGACTGCAAGGAGATAGATACCTTTCTCTCCATCTGAAGGGTTTCTTTCTCTAAAACTCAAAACAAAATTACTTTTCCCCATTGAAAAGGAACAAGGTCAGGAGACCGAAGGAGAAACAAACACCTCCACTCCCAAATACTGCATGTTAAACACGCAGGAACAAATTAGTCTCAGAATGGATTTACATACTATAGTGAACAGAGAAACACCATTTAAAAATGGTACATTGTTTTCAGTGAAAGCAGAGACAAGGATAATGTCTTGTCCTTAATGAGTATTTCCGCCATTATTAGGAAACCCAGATTATTTCAAATGCTTTGCAAGTGCTCTTGAATATATAATACAAAATACAATTTACAGAGGAGTAAGACAAACGTAACATTGGTGTTACATGCCCTCAGTTTTGTAACATAACAGTGTTTTCTTGTCCAATTTGCAATGCTGGTCTCAACATGCCCAAGGAGACAAATCCTGCAGTTCTGCTCAGCCAACCTCTGTCAACACTTTAGGTCAGCACACTCCTGAGAAAATCAAATCCCTTCGCCTGAAATGTAAATTGAGATTAACCCTAGGCAAGGGAGAACCACTTTGCTGGGGAAAGGCAGTGGAGGAACATTAAATCACAATTTTTATTGCAGATGAAGATTTTGATCTTTCCCTTGACTTGCGTCTTAACAAAGGTTTCTCACAGTGATACCTTTGACTAGCTGATGACACTTGTTTGAACTGAGTTTTCACATTATATTTCTTTTTTCTCTTTTTTTTTTTTTTTTTAATTTGGGGAACCCAGAGTTTCTTTGTGTTAAAGCAGACAAGAATCTGAATGCAATCAAAGAATACAGTCTATAACTACTCCTGTCAGGTTAATAACATTTGTAAGTTACAGTACCTAGCAGATGCATATGGTAAAATACATTTTGTACAAATATCTATTAATTTTTATTTTATTTTTTTACCTTTTTGTTTTTTTGTTTTTACTTTATGAACACATTTTAGGGAATTAAGCAAATGCATCTAGCAACTGGTGAATTTGGTGCAATGGTGTTTAAGAGACAGGGAGGAAGTTCGCATAGCAACAGCTAACTTTATTAAGAGGTCTATTTCAAAATTAGTCTAACCAAAAATATTCAAGGAGAGATAACTTGAGCTGAGACGCACTCTGAGGAAGGCCTGAGGGCACAGAGACTGGGAAGCATGTGATTTGGGTTCTATATGAGCTCCTCCCTAGCTTTGACCCTCTCACTCCTCACATGTTCTTGGAAATCTAGGTCGTATCGTATAGATCAAGAGTTGCATTCACCAAACATAGTTCTCATGTGACGTAGGTTGTAAATCATAAAATATGACTGCAGCATATTTGAGTGGCTCTCCCACCATCCTTCTTTTTTTAAAAAAACTCCAAAATAATAATTCATCTTCCCGAGGTATTTCCTCAGCAGTCTGCATCTTAGCACAGATTTTATCTCAGTGCAGTATGTAGCCCAAGAGTGCATAAAGGCAATGCATAGGCTGTGTAGATTTAGCCCGGTCACAATATATAACTAAGGTCCAGACAGTGAAAAAGCACATTGGGACTGCAGCCTAAGCTGGAACCGTAGTAGCTTAACCAGTGGTTTGCAATTTTTCTGCTGGAAAAGTACAGCTTTTTTAACTCGACTGTCCATCTTACAGCAGATGCTGGCAGTCTGCATCCTAGTAAGTATAAACAACCATACTATATTTACTCCTCAACTCAGAAAGAAGTACAAGTGTTGTTCAAAAGGAATCGCTTGCAGCATTTTGTTACCCGTGCTGAATGCAGGGTATCCTCTGCCTTGTGCTAATCCCATCCAGGCTCTAAATTGCACACTGTCCTGTTGGCTGTCAATGCAGCAGTAACGCTGAAGGCTTTGCTTGTGAGACCACTTGCATTGAATGACTATCACTTAATAACTAAAATGAAGTGCCATTAACTCCTGGTGGCGGGCCAGAGTCTTCAAGTGAACTCTTGTTTCCAGTTTCCCAACTGTTCTGTATAATTAACATCTGCAACTCTGGGTCAGCACTCATTAGGGAAAGCACCCTTCAAGATGCATCCACACTTTTCTCCAACTAAAACTTATTTGTTTGCATGAACAAAGATTTTGAGGTAGACACTATTTTTCCTTTTAATTGGTTTGTAAATGAACTGCTCACTTGTACTCTGAACACTTCTGCAGGATCTTAGCAAATGTGTTTCATGGTTTCAAGGACACTTCTCAATGAATTCTTCCTCCTTTTACCTAACTGCCTTTTATTAAAGCAATATAGGTTAAGCCAGGAAATACTAATTGAATTAAAACAGGTGTGTGCACTTCACAAATTGCCTGTGAGCCGTGTTTCAAATAGGGCTTCGGTTCTCTGCAGGTTCCGTCTACCCTGGATACAGTTGATTTCACTTGTATTGGACTAGTGAGACTTTTGTAAGTCTTCAAAGTGCTAAACTTGAAATATAAGAAAACCTGAAAATTAGCATGGCAATTCCAATCCTGCTACTTCTTAATTTAAGCAAAAGCTCTGTCATTCAGACTTTTTTCATCCACCACTATTAACCAAAGATAACAAATAAGATGGAGGAGGCAACAGCTGGAGAAGAAAAGCTGCAATAGCACAACTGATTGTGTCTCTGATAAGCAGTGTGTCATTGCTTTCTCCCCTGCCTCTCTTTCTCCTCACGCTTTTCTGTTTTCTGCCTGGACAGCTACTCTTGCCATAAGACAGGAAAGTTCCACTAGTTCTTCAAGTCAAGGCTCTCTTCATTTTCCTTCAAATACATCACGTGGTTACGAAGTGCTATAAATATCAAATAAATATTTTCAGGGGAAAAAAAAGGTTAAAAAAAAATCAGAAGTAATAGGAGGAAAAAGAGATAAATGGGGTTTAGCAGCTAAGTATTTAGATATTTAAACAGCTGTCAGCCAAAACTTGCTCCTTTTCAAACAAATAGGGTGCAATGCCAGCTATATTTCTTTCTTGCTTCTGGACTTCATTCATCTACATATTTTTGTTAACAGCTGAGTACATAATCTCTCTCAGCTGGGAATTCCTATTGTTCATTTACATGGCACCCAGTGAAGAGATCTGTGCTCTTTGACCAAGGCACTGTAATTCAAATTAATAAAATCTTGATGCTAAATTGCTTTTCCAAGACACTACCACTCAGGGTCACATAAAACTGCATCGAGGTAAAACCTATAGCTTCAGTGCTAATAACTAGAGAACAAAATAATTTTCCACTAAAATCTCTCTTCTCTCTTTCTTTAATTGTAATTTGAGATTTGTCATCTTGCCTTTCATCATACCAATCCTTTTCCTAAGCCGCTAACTTTTGATTCCAGAGGGCACTTGGTACAAGTTAAACCTGGTTCTTAACTTAAAGAGGATTCTTTAACTATTAAAAGAGGGTTCTTAACTATAATCTCTGCTATAGCAACAGAAATGACCAAAAAAGCCAGCCAGCTTTGATTTGTGATGTATATGAATAAGTCTGTAGCAAGGACGGGCTCTGCAATATGGAAACATACACTACATAAGAGGAGGGAATTATTTCAGATGATTAGAAACCATTCAGTGTAGAATTTGGCTGTGCAGCACCTCTGCTATTTAATATTCCACATTGACTGTTCCTGTTTAACATCTAAATGGAAGTATAAAATATTTATGTAGATATTTTACCATTACAGGAAAACCACAGAGTATGGGGAGATCCATGAGCTCACAACAGAAGAACAGTTTGTAGAAGGAATATACAGGGTTGAGTTTGACACCAGCTCTTATTGGAAGGGACTTGGTCTTTCTCCATTCCATGAATATGCTGATGTAAGTATATGCGAATATACCTAATAACCTATATATTGTGTGGTGGCATCAGTTGGAAAGAACAACTGCAGTCTTTTAACACTGGAAGAGTGGCATAATTCAGTGGAATGGTTCACTGCCCCATAACAGATCAAGGGCAGATAAAGGCAGTATATAGCTGGCTAAGCCAAAGCAAGTAGCTAATTTCTCTGCAAATACTGACACAGCTCTTCCAAATGGAGCTGTGCCCACTCACCCATTCAGAGTTGCAGGGACCTTTGTTCAAAAAGAGATACATTATTCAAAAGCACACAGTGTTTAAAAAATAAGGGGAAAAAAAAAAGAAATGAAAGTCTACTTTTATTGTTGCTGAAGGAATATAGGGATTTGGAAACCCTAATTTTATAGGAAATAAGTTATTCTTTAATCAGAGGTATTTCACCCATATCAGTCCCTGAAAACCACTGAATTCTAGTATGACCTGTAATTACAGGAAAAGACAATTCTTTCTGATTTGCCTTTAAAAAAAAAAAAAAAAAAAAAAAAAAAAGATGCTCAGTACAGAGATATGCAGTAGGAAAAAAAAAATAGGCATAAAAATATAATGAAATAACCATAGTGGGAGCGGAAAAGTTGGCTGTTATATCAACACTCAAATTTCATAAGCTGGCCAGCAATATAATCGTGCCTTGTGCCTCCCTTTGTTTTCAGCCCTACACTGATTTATTGTGTGCTCTATTCTATGCCATTTAGAACTTCCAAAAATTTTGTTTAAATTCTTCAGGCTTAATCTACCATTAAATTTAAACTTCCTCAAATTAAGTAGTCTGGAATGGCTACAGTTTGTATTGTAGATGCATTTTAAACTCTAAGTTTATGAAGCTTTGTGGAGACTAAAACAAATGACCAAGACCCAGGTCCATAAAAGTCTGAGGTACAGCTTGGATCATTTAGGTAAATAAACAATCCTCAAAAACATTCCCTAACCATTTGGATGCCTGAAAGTTGCTGGGGCCTACAGAAGGGCTTCAGCTCAGAAAATGCTTAAAATCACCTCTTTGAGACTGTTCCAGCTAGGCTGTTGATGAAGATTTCCTTTGACGTAATAGCCTACAGGTCAACAAATTAATCTAGGAAGTGGGCAGAATTCAATGACTGTCTGTGTCTGTGTACAAGGTATCTGAAGCCTACAGTCCTCGTGTCCCAGCTGCTTAGACTTTGGCAGGGCTGGGATGTAGGAGGGATCTCTCTAGTCCTCTTGTAGAAAGCATGTCATGGTTCAGAAAATGGATCAAATATTAGACTAAAGAGAGACAAAGAAAGTGGGAGCTTAAGCCTGGTGATAATACGTTCCTGGGAACTAGGTGTCCCAAGTTCAAGGGACAGATCTGGAGAGCAGCAAACCTGAATTATCTTAGGACAAGGATCTCTCCTTGTTCTGGCAAGTCTAGCTACTCAGTTCTTACTGTAAGAACTGACCCATCACCAGCTGTGTTGAAAACAGGAGTGAGGCACTGATGTACAGAAAGCAGATTTGGGCTCCAACTGCTCACCTTGCTTGGACACCTAACGCAGAGGTTGCATTTAAGGTCACTGGATGGGATTTCATCTCTCCGTCTTTCTTATTGGTTCTTTGAGATACCTCCCCCTCATCTTCCCATTCCACATCATCAACTATTTTGGCTGACTCTGCTGTAGGTCTCTCCACCCAACTTCACCGCAGCCAAAGCTGTTTGTGGACCTCACTCCAAATCTCACACAGTGCTCAGTCTTCAGCAAGTATCACAAAGTAATGGGGAGCATTACCATTCAGAAGGGTAAAATCACTGACTGGACAGAACAGACAAAGTATTTTGCAGATGAAACAGAGTGTGCTTCCTTATTCTTAATAAGGTAGTTTTGAACATACATTGCTCATCGTGATCACAAGTTTTCTCTTTTCCAGGTGGTGTTCACTGCTAATGATTCCGGTCACCGCCACTATACCATTGCCGCTCTCCTCAGTCCTTTCTCTTATTCAACCACTGCTGTTGTCACTGATCCCAAGGAATAAACATGTACTGTCGTTACACGAACGCCCTCCTCCTCTAGAACTATCGTAGGCTTTTAGAAGGAAGGTTTTTCCTACTGCTAATGCATGACTTTTTGCTACATTAGGGTTTTTTTCCATTTTGTAACCTGGCAAACTTCAGACAAGTCAATAAAATGTTACTTCTTTAAAACAATTTTGATTCTATTTGTTAAGTTTTATTGTGTTCTAAGGTGTCATGATTTGCGTTCAAGTGCAAAAGACATCTGGAAAACATGCATGGCATGGCACTTGATTTGGTTCTGTTATCTTCTTCCACTACCTTAAAAAATCTCACCAAATGCATTGGCTCAAATTAAGAAAGTTATTAAGTTGCATTACCTTGAAAAACTTTGACCAAACACACATACTCAAAATAAGAAAGTCATCCATGCTACTCATAGTTTACACACAGAAGAGACAGTCAGGCTATCAACTGGGTCATGGAGTAAATAGGAGAAATTCTGAATACCTAGCAGCAGGATAAACAATGCTGAAAGACTCTTGAAATATATATATGCAGAGAGCTGATGGAGTTAAAATCTGTGTACTTTTACTTAAAACTTCAGGTAAGCCTCAATACCGTGTTGTTTCAAGAGGAAAATTTGCTGCTTAATCAATGTAGGAAGTTCTGAAGCAATTTCAATTAGCACCATTTTTAACAACTTTGATCTTTCTTTAACCCAGCTGGCTCTTATTCAGGTGCATTTCAATTAAATCTCTAATAAGTCAAATTTCCAGCTATCATTTAGAAAAAGTCCTAAAATAGGAGCAGCATCTTAAATTTCTCTTCATATTTTTAGAAACAGGAAAAGGTAAGCTGTAGAGTGACTGTGATTCAAATAATGTTGATAAACTGACTGAAGACTTCAAGGGCTTTCACAGTGATTTCTGTAGACTTATGGCTTATTGTATTTAAAATATCATAAAGCAGAGGAATTGTTTTTGAACAGGATTACAGAAACTACAGAGATACTTACTGAAATCATGCCATTCAGAAACTATCAGCCTTCACCTGCCACTGACAGTGGAGTTTATCTCTACACATAGAGCCTTCTGGAATGACTGCATACCAAGTGAATTCACAAAAAAGCTTGCCTTTAACATTTCACTAATTGGTTACTTTGTTCCGTGATTTCTGGACACTACCATAGTTACACAACTCTGGACACTACACATACTTACAACAAAGTGCAAATAGTTTCAAAACAGCACCCATTTTAAAGCATGCAGATTTCACGGGGTCTTGCTATTCCTGGGGTTTAAAAACCAGTAGGTGTTTTTTGCAGTGGCTTATGCCCAGCCCTCAAAATAGGACAAAAGTATGCTCATACAGGTGTAGTCATTAAAAAAAACAAAACGAAACCAAAAAACTACTCTGCATGTATTCATTCATCTGGTGACAGGATAAACCTAGTAAAAGAGTGAACACATGTGTCTAACCAAAGATCAGAAAGATCTTTAATTTCAAGAAGCAACATTTCCTTTAAATGAAGCAGATGCATCTGGTGGAAGCTGGCTTGAGTTGTGCTTGAACTTGTACTGAATCCAAGAGAGAAGTGAAGCGACAAGACTGTTTAGCTATGCTTCAGAAAAGAGTATGTAGGTATCTGGTTATCATGCTAGAAATGAAAAGTATCATTTTTTCTTGAAGGGAATGCATAAGATAACCACATGTTATCCACTTACCTTTTATGAGAGGTGGGGGGAAAGCCACCACAGAGGGAAATCTCTTAATAGACAAACATGGATGAGTCAAGCCAAGCCACAGCGAAATTCTCACTGAAACTGAAATTGACAAGTTGACAAGAAATTTATATTGCTCTCCATTATATGAGGTCTATAAAGCACTAATTCCTCAACAGAGACAAATAAAACAGAATAAACATTGTTTCCAAGAAAACAGATATACTGCAATTGAGCTAGGCAATAGTCATAATATTTCCATAGGCAATGATATCAGACACTTATTTTTGCAGACAAGGTTCATGTTTGTATGGGTTACTTATTTTCCCATTGTTTACTAAGTAAATAGAATGAATCAGTATGTTGAAAGTCATATGGGTTTTCTGATAAGTAGCCTCAGTTTAGAGGCCTTGATATAAAAATCAGAGATCCCACCAGTTTCCACTTGCTGACACTGAGACTTCCTAGTTGTAGACAAAATGGCTTTTCATTCTGTATTTCTCGTTTTCTTAGCTGGCCTGGCATTTTTCTCCGAAGCTGCACCACCGGTAAGTGTCTCAGGATTGAGGTCCTTCATACTATGTAGTCCCAGCTTTTCTTTTTTTATATACTTTAATTAGTATAAGTGAAAAATAGATTATTCCATTTTATTGCAATTCCTTTGATTTCACCGTATGTATCAACTGTGGTTCTCTCCTACTGCTCTTTTTCTGGTCCTTCTTTTTTGTTTTCTAGTGACTAGTGAGAAGGTTACAGAAGCAGCACTTGTCATGAGACTCAACAACTATGTCAAAAATAATGTAAGACTTGAAAGGAAAAAAATACCATATTCACTACACAAAAGCCTTAGGCCTGGTGAAAAGAAACTAACAGCCCTTATAACACAATGAACAAAATCCTATAGTGAGGGATTGAATTTCTTCTAGTAAGACCCATGCTGGGGAAATGCCTTCTCTAGTCCTCTCCTTTTCTGCTCTACCCACTACAGTTCTATCCCAAGCGAGCAAGAAGAGGTATCAACACTCACCAGTGCAAGCAAAGAGCAGAACCAAAGCCAGGATCCCAGTTCCAGAGGGCTCATGTATTCCAGCAAGGCAAGCCAGACACAGATGCTTCAGCCTGAAATTCTCCTAAAATTGACTTGCCTCTGTCTCTCCTCCTACTCGTTCTTCCTCTCCTGCTCTGATCTTTGGGAAAATGAACACCTGACCAACCTTTGTGAGGAAGTAGACTTTCATTGACCTCCCAGGGTGTAAAAGACAGGAAAAAAAGTGCTGGCACTGAAGCCTCCCCCCTTGCCAGTGCCTTAGAACACCGGGGAAGAGCCTCTGCATTCCAGAAAGGTAATATGAGGAGTCAGGGCATACAAGCAGTATAGATACATGCAGATACGTTGGTCTGATATAGGGCAGGAGTCCTGGCCGATGGGACGCTCAATACATCACAGACTGTAAGAGGGGATGTAAGAGAGGGCTCTTAGTTTTTACCATCTACATCACAATTCAGTTTGCAATGATTAAATGGAGATCAGTGATTGCTATTTTGAGATCATCCCTGATTAGCACCTTTCACAAAGCTCTATTTTCTCACTTTTCATCTACAGACTTTGGTAAGGGAAGGTCAAAGTCCTGATTCAACTCTACTTTTGAGTAGGTAAAACAAAGGCATAACCATTGTTTGCAATGAACATGCTGGGAGTGCAACTACAGCCATCCCTTCTTGGAGGGAAGATTTTCCTCTCCTATCCCTGCACAGCTGCCAGGAACTGACAAATCTGATCCAACATAAGTAGAGGCTCCTTATGTGGTGCTTTTCAAGTTTACAGGAATATGAAGATAACTCCATGGCAACAAGACATCACAGGTTCTCAAATCCAGAAATCTGTGCTTGAATTACCACTCCAAAATAAAGAGTTGACAGATTTTTAAACATTCCTACTACCTTTGGTGAGTTAATTATTTTGTGTTGAGGTCACAATTTAGTTACAACTTCACGGTGGAGATGAGGTTTACCTAAGCCATGCAAATAGAAAACAGAAATGTGTACTCACACACAGCTGCAGTGCCTCTCCAGCGCACATAGCTATACTCCGATGGCTCCTGACATCCTCCTTCCTAGTTCTACCCAGTATCCAGCCCCCAGAAAGCTTTAGGCTACATTTCTGCAGTACACAGTGATCTTGTCGAGAAAAATATGGTATACTCTGTAGATCTAAAGAATAACAGTGCTTACTGCTTTATTATGCACCATTGAGAACCCTTCTTACAATATAAAAATTCTCTCTTCCTATCTGAAGGATTCTGCTGACTCCAAGCATCCTCTTTTTATAAAAATTCTGGATTCAGTCCGAGGAAGTCCAGCTCCAAATGTTCCAGTTAAGTTATATAAAGAAGCTGCAGATGGATCTTGGGAACTGTTAAACTCAAAGTAAGTAATACCAAAATAGTGAGTGAAAGAAGGGAAAGGCAATGGGAAGAGGGCAAATAGTTGAAAAACCAGTTTCACATTCTCTAACATGAGATGTCTTTTTTTCTTCAGAGGAAAGTAACATACTACTGAATTAATTTGCTGCTGAGTGTCTTTTAACTGTACTACAGTTTCAACTACCAAAATGGTTTTATAATGCTTTTATAATTACTATGAGCCCAAGAAAGTATTTTAAAGTGCCCTTTAATTCAATCATATCTTATCTTCAATTTCATTACAAAGGATTATATTACTTTTTAGTACCCAGCAATGAACTGCTGCATTGTTACCAGAAGAATCAGTCAGATTCTTAGGTTTTTTTAAACTAAGACTCCGGTTGAGAATCGTACCTTTGCTGGCTATTTTCCTTCTTTCTAAATGGATTTGCATTTAATTCAGCACCACAGTTTCAGAAAGAAAACATAAAACTGTTTTGAACATATACAACCCCATATTTGATAGTCGTCTTTACTTCAAGAACAAGGAATCAGCCAAAGGAGAAAATTTGAGGATAAAGCTTCCTCACCTCCTCCCCACAGAAAAGAAACTATATTTTAAACAAGAAAAAGAGTCTCCCAGATATTTAAATGTTGCCATGTCTTTAAAAAAAAAAAAAAATTGTAGAATTTCATACGTAGATTACTTTTTTAAAAAAAATTGACCTCAATTTTAGTATATACTAACACTTTAAAAACTCAAACGCAATTTTTACTCAAAGTACAATTGGAAATTAAATTTAAAAAAAATCATAGAGGGTACATGGAATGAACGTTCTTTATTCAACAAACAACATCCCACTTCCACACTTATCTCTTCAAGATAGTCGCAAAATCTCACCAGAGACCTTTTCAGGCCTGTTAACAGTCTGTTTACCTGAAAAAGAGAGATAGGGCTCATAAGGGCTAAAGCTGACATAGTGCAGGAATTTCAATAGTGGGATCCCAGATGCATTTCTAGACAGTCCATGAGAAACTGTATGCAAGTAGCTCTTTGGTATCATAAAGCAGTGGGCTGGCAGAAACAACAGTGCTCTCATACGTGTCCCTAAAAAACATAGCTACAATGAAGGCCACACATATTTGTACAAGGTAGGGAAGAACAATCTATTCATGTTGTACTAGTTAAATAGCCATCCACCCCTCAAAGTGAGAAGATAGCTTCACACATATTCTGTCACTGGAAATGCATGAAATTTTCCATTAAGAGGGCATTTAGTGTACTTCTCTTCAAATCTGAACTTAGAGGCTTTATATACAGATATTGGGCGGATCAGCTGGATGTTGACTAAAGCCATGAAAACATCCTTAACATTTGAAACAAAGAACAAAGTAACCTTAAGATAAGGTGTGCAAACACTGTGATAATGCTAAATCAACCTCTCCAGCCTTGTTAATTTGTAAATAATTGAATGTTAACACGAGATTCTGAAATAACTGTTCTCAGTTAAAGATATATTTGGATTTAGCTGAGAAAGCTTATTAACAAAGTAAACATTTATCTAACAATGATCAATCTACACAAAGAAAAAAATAGAGACATTCGAATGGATAAAAGTCTGATAACTGACTACAGAGCATCTTAGAAGTTACAAGTGTTATTCTATGACTCATAGTTATAAGCTACATTAAAGCACAAATCCTAAGTAATGCACTGGACAATGATATCAAAAGCATTAAATTCTTCATTTTTCTCTGCATGAAATTTGAATATGTTCAGAAAAGATTTGGCAGCTAGAACACAAAACAGTGGTTTGTGACTACTAAAATCAGGCACCAGCAGTGAACAACCTACCCAATCAAAAACCTAGTATTACATAACTTATTTCACAGAAATAGGTTTCAGACAAGAGACATGTTTGAGAGACAGAATTCAATATTGATTCTGGAGCTCTAAATTGGCTGGTGTTCAAAGGTGTATCATTTCAAGGCAGTACTATGGCCTTGGATAGCACTGATAGCATCTTCAAATAAAACAAAACCATCTGTTTGTTAAGGATGGAAAGCCAACTGATCAATACAGACAACAGGGAATTCCATAAGGCTATGTTGGCTGACCTACAGTAATTTCAAATAGTAGACTTCCAATTTCAAATAGCCAACTGTAAAAAAATATTTATACTCAATACATCTAAATAAGAACAGAAAAATCAAGAGTTGACCCTACTTGAACAGTAAGTACACCATAGAGCTTCTGCATTTCTTACAACAGTGTTGAAGTTTTCTCTCTGAGTGGGTAAATTTAATTAACCCCGAGACTCTGCCAAGAGTCTATGAACAATAATGCCAGCTTTTGGCTCACCCTCAAACCATGCAGAGTAGTGACATGGCAGGCAGCCATCTGCTGTGGCAATGGTGGAAATAACAAATGCCAAGCTAAGCTCTGAAGCATCCATAATACAGATGGACATAAGCCATTCCAGATCAATAGAAGTATTCATCATATTACTTAAGCTTCACAACATCACTCAAATTCAATTGCTAAGAACTGCATTCTTCTTGGGGTTTCAACCAAAATATAAAAGTGCATTCTTCTGCCATCACAGACAAACTGATGACAACGGCGGGCTCCATGAACTCACTACTAAGGAACAATTTGTAGCAGGGCTGTACAAGATTGAGCTTGGCACAGCCTCTTATTGGAAGAGTCTGGGCTTAAATCCCTTCCACCACCATGCTGATGTGAGTATTCATTTTCTCCTATACTTTAGTTGCAAAGAATAAAGACACTTCATATGTTTAGGCTTCAATTACTAATTGTGTTGAACTTTTTTTTCACTTTAAAGTGTTTCTGCATTAACATTTTAAATCTATAGCCTCAAAGCTTTTTAACATACTCATGAGAGAATATAATTACTAACTTCCTTCTAAGTCTCAATAAGCTCTTAGATTCATTACTTACAAAGAGGTTTTCCATCCTTCTACCTCTACTTAAGCCTGTGATTCTTTTCACAACTATTCTAGACACCTAAGGGAGAAAAACAGGTGGAGTATCCTGTTAAGTCTCCTGGAAAAAGAATTTTTCTGCTTTTTGGATTCAGAATTTTCACAGCTGTAGACAAAGTTTATAATTTAGATTTTTAATGATAATGGAAGCATGAACTGCATTCTGGATGCTTGGATCCTCAGTTTTCAACAGAAAAAAAGTATAACAGGCCTTTTTAGTTTGTATGGGACAGATACATTGGTTAGAGGAAGGTGGTCTAAACCAGGTACCAACTGAGGCAAACTACGGGGTTAGGGACACCATGGGGGCTCCCCCCTTTCTCTCCACAGCACCAGCCCTTTCATATGAGCTTTCAGTAGCAGCTGCAGTCCTGTATTATTGTTTGCTGGACTGTGACAGACCAGTTAACACCACCAGCCATACAGTTTGCAACTGCTGCCCAAACAGCCATTCCTCATCTCCTTGAAGAAAATATAGCAAACACGTGGGTTAAATTTTGTTTCTGCACCCCTGAAATGGATGAGAAATGACATTCTTATTCTAGACAACAATGAAGGTTAACACTGGATAGTCTTGCCTTCTATGATAACTGAAATAAAAGAGGCAAGATGAAAGATTTACAGCATGCAATAAATTTATTAGACATCAAGATAATGTTTAAGTCTATATTCCAGACTAGAAATAAATTTAATCCAGAGTGCAAGAGCTCCTTTCTTAAAAAAAAGCCTCAGTGGGGAACATCATGTTTTACTCAGTTCACTGGTTGTTTCATATGCATCTTTTTTATTAATGTTGAAAGGAGCAGAAGCTATCCACCACAGAATTATTAGACTGTATATATTTTAAAATTTGACACCCATCATCTCACAACACAAAATAATCTACTATGTAAAAGAAGAAATCAAAGGACAGGACATGAGCTGGGACAGATGTTAAAAGGACTGTTATAAATCATTCAGATATAGGGTTATTACAATGTTGTGGCCAAAGGACTAACGCAATCCTTCTCTATCTCCTAGGTATGTAAAGAAGAAACTCATTGCTTCATATTTTAGCCTGATGGTAGTGACTGTAACACTATGTTTAATTCTGTTCCTCAAAGCTCAGGACTTCATAGGAGCAAAAAAAAAAAAAAAAAAAAAAAATAAATCAAATACTTGAAAGAATGCCTTTTTTATTTTTCCATTTTTAATAAAGACAGTCAATAGGGTTCAATAAGGAACCACTTATGAGTACCAACAAGGAAACCCCTATTTGGATAATAGATATATTTGATGAAATTTTAAATAATATAAGTGACAGGGATGCTTTTAGAAAAGGATATTTAACATGTGGAATAACTGTGCGTAACAGGCAATCACAGATCACGGTGATCAAATCACCACAAGAGAAGGTATTTCCAAAGTTTTGTGGGAGGTTAGGTAAAATTATTACAATGGTTCCATCTAGGCTCATATCTAGAGATCACTTCTCATTTATCTTGTATTTGGTTTTTTTCTTTTTCCAGATGGTGTTCACGGCTAATGATGGTAGTTATCGACATTACTCCATTGTTGTTCTCCTCAGTCCCTTTTCTTACTCAACTACAGCAGTAGTCAGTGAACCAGTGGAATAAAAGCTAATATTAAGGATGACAATTTAGATGTGTAAATTAAAGCTTCCATCAATGGTAAGAACTTAGTTTCTGACTGTATCAACAGCTTTAGATTACATAGTAAATCACTAATAGTAACTTGTTTATTCACTTTGTTAATTTTAGGAAAAATATGTATTAACTTTGTTTTCAAATACTCTTCTGAATAAAAGTATTCTTTATTTCTGTATTCTGTAAGTATTGTTCTTCTGAATAAAAACTTAGGGTTTGAAAAAACACATTAAGCTTAAAAAAAAAAAAAAAAAAAAAAAAAAGCCTTGAAACTCCATTACTGGAATTCTGAGAATAAATCAAAGTCTTCCATGAAGTTAATAAACTATACTCCTTCTTGCAAAGGAAGAGAACAAAACACATCTGAAAGGTGTCTCATGAAAAGTAAGCCCACAGGAAATGGAATCCACCATCTATCATCATCTACACTTTATTACTGAAGCCCACAACAGATGAAGTTGTGTGGGACTGCTACCAAGGATGCCACATAATCACCAGATTCTGATTTTTAAGATACAGAAGCAAAAGCAGCTTAAAAGAGACAGCAAGGTAGAATAGCATTTAAGGATGCTACACATACTTAAAATGCCTTCTTCCCTGCTTTCCAATATATTGTAGCTGGCGACTCTTTCAAGAAGAGTCCATATCCAGTCCTGCAGAAAAGTATACACATCAAACATACTTAACAAGTTTATTCATGTATTTTCATAAAATTGTGCAAATACCTTTGTCCCCAGATGAAGCACTCCCAAAAATACCTTGCATACCTCTAACCATCAGACACTTTTGTAATAGCAATAAGATACAAAGAAAAATAAGGACAACTGATGATTCCTGAGAAAACCAGCTCCCTATTTAATGCTAGGAGAAATAGGGATAAATCCTTCTATTTCCCATTTTTGTAATCCATATAAAAGGAAGATTGTTCCTGAACTGAAATACTTAGAGAGCCATTAGGAGGTTCAACAGACTCACCACCCTGTCTTGGAAAAGCATGCTAAGACATGGAGTCATTTGTCCTAATAAAACCAGAAGCTGAAAGCATAAATACCAATAAAGGGAAAACAATTTGTTAGCCTATGGTTTGATCCCATCACTGCCTAACCTGATGTATCTGCTGGCCAAGTGACCCTTTTGTTGTTACTTCAAGGAACTGAGCACTAGAAGAATGAGTTCTTTGACTATAAACAAAACTCAAAGAAGATACATTCTCCACAGAACCTCAGAATAAACGAGCCAACGCAATCTTTAGAACATTATATTTCATAAAAGACAATGATAAAAAAGTACAAACATTTGCATGAACAACAAAAAACCAAAACGATGATAGTACACAGGAAATTCCCAGCATTAGTTTCAGTGCATTTTTCATTAAGCCTATCTTACATACCTCTAAAAATAAAATAATCTTAAGTACACTTCCTCTTGCTGATATGCAATGGATCCTTTCAATATTTTTAAATAACTGGCTCATTAGTTACCCACTACAACATAGTCATTAGTAAACATAATGATAGAAAAATAGACTGGCAAGATCCAAGAAAAAGGACATTTTGCACTTGCTTTTCAATATACTGTCTATTGAAAAATGGATTTTATATTATATATTCTCCTTTAATTTGAAACACAGCAAATGGGCTGAAGAGTACCGTAGCATATCAACCAGATTCCACTGTTAATATTTCTGTAACATTTTTACTTGTTAATTTGCAAGACCTTCAGGATCTTGTAAAATACTCTCTTCTCCCTCCATGCTCACTCCTTGAAGGGAAGACATCCTTAATTTGCCTTGAAAGCAATGCAAAAGCCAATGTGATTGGCTTCTCTCTACATTTTACAAGAATCATGAAAATATCAAAAGGAATGTGCACAACTCATAGTTCTGCATCACATTTATTTTGTTTGAAGGCACTGTCTATATTAAAATTTACTGCAGAATAGTACTGAGTTCAAGCAGGTAGTATACAAACACAATTTTGATGTAATTTAAGATGGCAACTTTTAAAAGTTCCCAGCAAAGTGATAAAAGGTATTTAGAGAAGAACGCTGGTTAACAATTCATAATTTAACATCTATCACTTTGGGGCATCAAACTAGAAATGTTTTACGAACTCAGTTATATGTCATAATCCATTCACATACTGGTTTAAATCACATTTTTTCAAAACCATACATGATTAATCACTTGGAGCTGTAAAGTTATATTAGCTCAGCCACAGCATATGTGTAATATAGTATGCATATATGTGTGTATATATACATATATATGCATTAGAATTTTTAAAGATCGCACAGTAATTTCACAGAATGACTAACAAATGGGCACAAAAGCATGCTTCAGAAAACAGTACAGACCTACAGTACGAAAGGATGTTTCTTAATCATACGTGTTAAATTGTAGGTGAACTTGTACTGAAAACCAGAAATCACTTCAAAATTACATTAGGGATTTAAAAATTTATTCAACAGTTCTTAAAGAATTATAGTAAGTCTGTTATGGAGTAAGACTAGTTTTATTTTGAACATATAATTGTTCATACAGTGTATTATCTCCCCTTTATCTATATGCTTCAGAATATTCTATACACTCAGTTATAGAAAAATGTATGAAGAGGTGATCAAACCACTTAAGCATGCTTTTTAAGGATGTTTTGTCCACTTTATGCTCTTTGTTATTTTTATTGCATTACATCATTCCTAAAGCATATTAGATTAACTGGTAGATTTCAAGGTAATTCCAATATGGTTTAAATTATTCTCAACTACTTAAATCATTATATTTCTACTAAATATTTGGGATGCCTACAACTAAGCTCATAACTTTACTGAGGAATTGCTAAGGGCAAAATTTTCTGCTGGGATGTCAAAGAAATAAAAGGTGTTTATGGCAAACAAACTCAAATATACAAAGCACCACACCATCTGTGGTAGCAATTCAGAAAACCAACACAGAGTAAGGAGTTAAAGTTAGCATTCTTTGTCAACACTCTTACAGAACACTCTATGGATAAACAATTCTTATTATATACTGCTTTCCATTCTTCATGGGAGCAGAAGTCAGTCTTTGGTTCCTAAAGAGTTGAGTAACTATGACAAACAGAACAGCTTAGTAGAACTTGGTCAATATCTTTGCGTTAACATAGAAAATAAATGATCTGGTCCTTTTCCTTAGTATTAACAAGGGATGTAAAAAAATATTGGAAAAAGATAATAATGCTTAGCAGTGGGATATTTTTAGGTAGCATAACATTACAAGTGAACAGAAAATAAGAAGATATGTTTTTCATTATAAGCCAAGGAAAGGGGCTAGTTATGCATACACCACCACAAAAATAGAGAAACAGAAAGGACCAATCCTTAGTTGGACTGTGCAACCTCAATCTCATTGAAAGTCATTGACTTGAGGATACTCAGTGCATCATAGGAGCACTCAGCACTCTACCAGAACAGGCCCTTAAATAGCTATATTGATTAATACATTATGAGTGGAATTTTAAAAAGCACTTTGAATTGGCCAGCTTTCGGTTCCGCTTATGTCATCATCATCATCAGCGGAGCAGTTTGACCAACACCGTGGTTCTGAAAATCCCACAATACAAGCATTAGAACTATTAGAACTATGTTTTATTATTTTCTTAAAAATCTAACTTTAATATTCTTCCAATGAAGACACATTTTTGGCTCTTCTGATTTTGGAGGAATAAAAGTGCTGTTTACTAAGTTTTTTTAAAAAAAGAACAATACCAAAATACTATACGCACCCAGACACACTGTTTTAGGCATTAAAATCCCTGACATTGACACTAGTGGCACACTTGGAAACAGTTCCTGTAGATCATAATACGCAACAACTGCAAGATTTTATGTAATACACATGCAATATGCATATAAATAGGATTTAGATGGCAGGCAGGGTATCATACAATTTTGCTGGCAATAAATAAAATTAAAAGCTTTCTTTCTAGCAAGTTCATATATGAAATTGATTTTTCTATACAGATATGCAGGAGGCCTAGAGCTCAAAACTAGTATAACAGTTTACAGTCATAGCTGGCCAACAATTAATATTTCCTTCATTTCACATAAGGTATAACCTTTTTTTAAGCATACTTACATTTTACACTTGTTCTTTCATGCTAATAAAAACATTCCTATAGAATTCAAACAAGAACACACTCAAATACATACTGAAACATAAAATATTGAGCAATTTAAGACCAATGTACACACATTAATTTACATCACATATTTACAAAACACATTTTAAAAAGAAACAAAAGCATTCATTTAAATATGGGGGAGGGAGGAGGCAGTTTAGTATAAAAAAAATTCCTGGAAGAGGCCTCTGTCCCTGCTTCCAGAGGAGCTACAAGTCTGTTTTCTGCAGTTTATTTAGTTGAGTGGTTATGATAGAGAATATGAAGAATGAAGGCTTGAACAGTAGTCTCATGCTGTAAACATCTGAGTGGTAGCTGCTGAGTTTTCTTTCAGAATAAAATGCGTGGTACATACAATCACTTTACTTCTCATTGCTAATATGCATCATCAAATGGTCAAAAATCTCTAATTCTAAGATGCTGCTTGTTGGTTTTGTTTTGTTTTACAGTGTCTGTTAGTAGCTTCCAGTGTTAGAAGTTTATTCTGGTAGGGTAGCTTGTCATTCCACTTTCATCAATAGTCTCTAACAGGAGCAAGTTCTGGTATGAGATTAACAGTTATATTTTTATACAATCTACTGACAAGTATTTTAGGAGTATATATTAAATTGTTCAACCCATCAATATACTGACGTTCTCTGGAATACCTCAGAAGTTTATATCTGCAGGGGGAGTTGGAAGAAGAAAATATGAGAAAGATTTGCAAGACAGTTCAATTGATGTTAGACATGATACTGTAACATTCATTTCATTTTGCAATATGCTTTAAATTATGAAACTACCTCTCAGCCCTTGAAATTACAAAATTGCCTAAGTTTTAAAAGAAGTCACTTTGGTTTTTTAATATAGTGAGATTTTATGTTCACATATACAAGTTAACATTAAGACTAAATAACAAAGGAATTCAATATGTATACTTTTTTTAGTCCCAAACTAAATGGATTTTTAAAGCACATTCAATTTCTTCATGTTCTTTTGTTATAAAACTCAACTATAGTGCCCAGAGAATATCTAGGAACTGTTACTGTTCAACACTATAAGCTTAAAAGTTGGAATTGTTCTTGATTTCATTCTTGAGACTCCTGCATTTGCAAACACCTAAATTCGAGGTGATTAAAAAAAAACAGAGTTCCCCTTCCCCAGATTACATACATATAATTTTAGTTCTGTATCACATATTTACTCATGTCTACTGTACCTGCCTTTATTTTAAATTATGAATAAAGCAGAAAATAAAGATGTTTCCAGAAGGAGACACCCATTGTTAACCGAACTGAGCAGTACTTCCAATTATCTGAAAAAACACACTGTAAACCCTTTATTTTGCTTTCACATGCTAATTTTTAGGTGTAGCTCATCTGCTGCATTCTAGATGCTATTCCAAGGTAGGGCAGCCAGAATCTACTGGCCAGTTAAAGTGGTTTTTGTATCTTTGTAGAAAAAGAAAGGAACCCCCAAAAGAAAAAGTTCATGTCAATATAAGCAGGAAATGGAAAGAAAGTCTCTCAGAAAAGAATGAAATATGATGGAAGAAACCAATCCTTCAGGAGTTTTAAAGCCTGTTTTCACACAAGAGTGATTTTCCCTAGACGCACTGCTTCCTTTTGCAGAATATCCAAATTAACCAGCTGATGGAGCCCTGCCAGCACTAATGCCCAAGCTATTAAGGAACAATAACATTCTGCATCAAAGATTATGATGATATCTCCTGACACACAAATTCAGTCTCTCTCATGGTTAAATAAGAAATATCTGAACAGCAAACAATATGTCTAAGAAAACACAAAGTTTAGCATTAAAGATGGAACACCACTGATAAGCACTGTTTATTTGTACTTGTGGAAGATTTCTATATGTGTAAGAAAAAATTTTACATCTTTAGCTCTAGCATTTGAACAGTTTTCTGTTTTTCTTACCGTCCTAAAAACTGGACTTCACCTCTGTGATGATGAGGAATGGATTTGTATTTCCCTAAATCTCCTTCTGGTCTTGTTACATTGTATCCAGCATAGTGAACCCTGGGGTACAATACATAAACATTTTTCTGAAGAGTAGCAAAAAGATGTTTTTAAAAGTTATAGCAAATGTGAAAAACGCACAGCAAATCTTTTAAAGCTAAGTCTTTGCATTCACTGACATTCTCTACCTAAAATACCCAAAACATTCCTAACCCAACAACCAAAAAAGCTGTCAAAAACCAATGAAGTGTGAAATAATAATAATATTATTATTTCATATTTATTATTTCCTGCTTTGTTCTTAAAGCACAACAGCATAAAAATATTAAAAAAGTCAGGAAAAAAGAATAAAAAAAATTCAAACCCTTCCTTTAAAATCTCTCTTTATATATAAACTCACGAAGTCACTTGATTTCAACAGCTCAACTGGAACATTTTACACTTGTTTGCTGTAAGAAGTTAGTAATACAGTGAGCATTGTTGTTCATTGTCCAATTTGTGTCTATTAATAGTCACAAATTAACCCCTCTTTCCAATACTGCTCCTAAGATACTTGAACTCATGCTTACTCTACATGTCTGTGGGATGGTATTCCATAATACCAGGAGCAAGAGAGATGTAAATTAAAATCAAAGCAGTGCACAGAAGACTAGAAGGAATGATATTAAATATCTGATATCTGTTGTTTATTCCATTATTTGTTACAAGATCTGTCTCATAAAAGCCCATTAACTATCCCCAGGCCAAGAAAAAAGAACATCTTACTTATCTCTTCAAATGGTATGTTCCGATATTTTTAAAGTGAATTCTTTAAAAGTGTTAGAATTTGTTCATCTAAAACAAATTGTAAAAAGGTAACATCTGACAGAAACAAAGCCACAACACCTAATAGCTCTCAAAGAGTGGATTGCACAGAATAATGAGAAAGATGTAAGCACTGAGCATTCACCTGTTCCAAAGATCGTCATCTTCTCCACCCCATCCCCAAAAGGCATTTGGAAACCCATTGATCTTCTTGAATTGTTCCACTGTCAGGCCACTTACACCACCGAAGAACTCATTGTATGGAAGACTGAAAACAAAAGACAAATTCTGTATTATTAGCTGAACTTAGTTAGGTAGCCCTCTCTTTAAACATTACCTTTCAAAAAAACAAGAATCCCAAGCTAAGGACATGAACAGGCGCTGAATGTATTTACTAAGCAAAACTGATTCACAGATCACTGACATTAAGATACACGGAAGTTGAACAAAATGTTTGCAGTACTGTCTGATTTGCATACAAGCTACTCTTAAACTAGCTCAAATCAGTATCACCACATGAAACAGAATTTATCATATTTCAGATGGCTGATTTAGACCCATAGCTGAACTGTGAAGTGAAGCTCTCAAAATATTGTATTTTAACACTATTCAACTGAAAAAAACCCAATGTCTCTGATCAACTGAAAAAATTACAATCAATAATGCATCAATTCAGTAATTTTAATTCATAACTATATCCTACAGGACTGTTAAAACTCAAGGGGAACATTTTAACAGTACATGTTTAACCACAGTGAAATGCATACTTATTTGAGAAACAATTTTCCAGGTTTTAGAACTTTTGAACCAAAAGGATGTATAGGCATGTTGGTTTAGCTTTGGGTTTGTTTTTTTTGTTTTTTTTGGTGGGTTTTTTGTCAGTAAGCGTACAGTATTTCCTAACACATATTATTAAGCCTACAAGAAATCTGGAGAGGGACTTTTTACGAGGGCATGGAGTAATAGGACAAGATGTAATGGCTTTAAGCTGACAGAGGGGATATTTAGATTAGACATTAGGAAAACATTATTCACTGTGAGGGTGGTGAGACACTGAAACAGGTTCCCCATAAAAGCTGTGGCTGCCCCATCTCTGGCAGTGTTCAAGGTCAGGTTGGACAGGGCTTTGAGCATCCTGGTCTAGTGGAAGGTGCCCCTGCCCATGACAGGGGAGTTGGAACTAGATGATCTTTAAGGTCCCTTCCAACCCAAACCACTCTATGATTCTATGATTAAATAATAAGCAGTTGGCCAACATGAATAGACACTATAGCTACATAACATAACATACTAAGGCACAGGAAATGTGACTTCCAGTCCTCAAAACACATTCTCAATCTAAAAAAAAAAAAAATAAAAAAATAATATAAGTATCTATATTTACTTCTATTAATATTGACTTGCATCCTTAACCTAGAAGCTGCCACAGTAAAATGTGTTCCTCCTTTCAGAAACAGCACACAATTTCATCAAATAGAAGTAATCAAACATCTTTCTCAGGAGATGCTTCCAAACCTGGAACCTTCAAGAAGTTAGGACTATCTACAAAAAGATTTACCATTGCTCAGGACACAATTGCCATACTGAAGGACAAATAACTCCAGAATGCAAGGGGAAAGAAAAAGAAATACACAGTCACGTAATTTCTGACCTCCATGGAAACACAGGGTTCAACCAAATCTTAGTAGTTTTCAGGGAAGGTTGTTACTATATATCCCTATTCAACTGAAATAACAGGTGTTCTAAAAACCCAGATACATCCCACACCCTGAAACCAAAACATATACCCCCCTCCCAAAAATGTCCCAACCAACAAAAACACCAACAACCCAAAACCAACCCATCAACCAAAAATAAAAACTACCAGAGTATGACAGTTAGTGGAACTGTTTGAGGTTTCTATTCGCATATATGCATGTACGTGTGTGTGGTGCACGAGCACTTTTTGTATATATACATAAATATGTATTTATTTTTATACTTTATAAATACGTATTATTGCCTACATTTATTTTCATAAACATCTTTTGTAAATCTTTATCTATTTAGACATTTTATAAATTTTTCTAATATATATGTCAATACAGAAAGTATTAAGTAAATACAGATTTTTATGTTTAATTTAGATATTTTTCAATACATATAAAATCTTTACAGGTTTGACTGCCAATTGACTGACAAACTGGAGTCCAAAAGGTGTCATGTTTTCAGTGCTTTGCTTTTGATCTGTCAGGTTGACCAAGTTGTCAAGTTGATCAATTTCACAAATAAATTTTCAGGATGGCAAATACGCACATCTAACAAGCAATAAGCTACAGCTTTATGTGAAGTGACTGGAAGAGTGTCATGAGATAGCAGAATGTTAAAAAGCAAATGAAACATCCTTAATGTAAAATGGCAGAAGTATAGAAAATAACAAAACATTAGGACTCACGATATTCATCAAATTTCAATAGAGACTGAATACAAAATACGAAATGTCCTAGCAGTAAGAAAATAACCTGTTTAAAAAAGTATAAAGCAGAAATAATTTGTATATTCATAAGAAAATGAAGACACTTTTCCTGTAGTATTTTGCTGAAGATTATCTCCCTATTTTTGTTAACAACCACTGCAAAAGCTCATGTTACCAGAGAAGATTCCTAATAAGCAAGTTTTTCCCCCCTGACATACATAGACTTACATACAGTCAACCTCACTGCAAGTTCAACACTGATAATTATAAATATCTTCAAATTAGCAACATATCAAATGTAGACACTAAACTTAAATCTTCCTTTAATAACTACATATTCATATATGTAGTAGGAGGCTGTTTTATTGGTTTCACCTACTGTGTATCCTGTCACAAAATTCATACACACTTTAAGAATGTTTCTGGGTCTTTAAGAAACAAGAATAAAGCTAATTACTTACATGTACATGTATTTGTCCAGCTTTGCTGCAAAATGGCGTGGCATTTCTCCACATCCATAATAATTTCGGTCATTTTCAGGTAAGTGATCCACATCGTGAAATATTATGCAATCCCAGACAGCATCCTTCATAGCCTCTTTGAAGCCAACATTAAAGAGCATTGCACGATTAAAAGGTTGCGTACCTGTCTTCAAACAGAAAACGGAGACATGGCAAGAATCAAGAAGAAAGAGACAAAATTTCAACACTATGAGAAATATATTCTCTACCACACACGCAAAAAAAGAAAAACATTGGCAAAGATGGCTGTTATCCCTCTAGCTAAGCAGATCTATAGCTCTGGCTAGCATCAACTACATCAACTGTATTGTTCTCCCCTTTTACACAAAATGTAACAGCGCTAGCAACTTACAGCACTAGTAACTCTGAAGTATCAAAACATGGGTGGTTTGGATTAACATATCATGAAACTACAAGTTAAAGAAATACTGATACAAACTAAGAAAGAAACACTACACTTTGTTACTTGTTGAAACAGTCAACTAGAATAAAATAGACTATTTCAGTTGGAAAGAACCTACTCTCAGCTTTGAGGCATTCCTACATGTCTTGTCACTGGATCCCAGGGAGAAGATATCACCCCTCCCTTCTCCTCCTCAGGAAGCTGTAGACAACAATGAAGTCACCCCTCAACCTCCTTTTCTCCAAACTAGACAAGCCCAGAGTCCTTAGCCACTCCTCACAGGACATGTTTCCAGCCCTGTCACCAGCTTTGTTACTTTCCTCCTCTGGAGGCATTCAGGGACTTTCACATCCTTCATGAATTGTGGGGCCCAGAACTGCACAGAGTACTCAAAATGAGGCTGCACCAATGCTGAATACAATGGGATAATCACCTTCTTTGACTGGCTGGTTCTGTTGTGTTTCATGCACCCCAGGGAGTGGTTTGACCTCTTGGCAGCCAGGGCACGCTGCTGGCTCACATTAAGCCTGTTGTCAGTGAGCACCCCCAGATCCCTTTCTGCAGCACTGCTCTCCAGCCACTCCTCTCCCAGCTTATAGTTGTGCCCAGCTTTACTCCATCCTAGGTGCAGAATCCAGCATTTTGACGAGTTAAACCAATCATTGCCCAATGCTCCAATCTATCTAGATCCCTCTGCAAGGCATTCCACCCCTAGAGAGAGTCAACAGCACCTCCCAGTTTGGTATCATCAGCAAACTTGCTAATGTTGCATTCAACAACTTCATCCAGACTGTTGGTAAGTATACTGAACAGAACTATCCCTCTAATTGAGCACTGAAGAACACCATTGGTGACCAGTTGCCAGCCAGATATAGACCCATTTTTTTGTCCTTGAATACATACAAAGACAATAGATTCAAAGAGGATGTGTTATCACCTATAAAATGTTAGCCTATATTTGAAGAAAAGCGGTATGTATCTGGCCATTGCTTAAATTTGGGACTGGAGCTGAACCTTCCTTTTTCATTCAAAGGATTAGAACAGCAGCGTAATTTTTAAATTCTGGATTCATCCAAATCTTGTAAAAAACATCAAATCCCCTTCAGCGAGGAATCTTGAAGAGTAACTTTTCAAGAAAATGCTGTTACCTGTTCAACAACATAGAAGGCAAATTCCAGCCGCTGCTTCTGCAACATAGGTATTAGATGACGGAAAAAAATTGGAAGATGCTCATGGCGATTCCGAAAAGGAATAAGGATTGCCACCTTCAAAAAATCAGATATATATTAGGCTAATGTATTAGCATTTTTAAATTTCAATGTTTCAATACAGATCAAGTTTCCCATGGCGTACACAGGCTTTTCAACTTTTACATTTAAATTGTCTCTGTGTTTTAAACATTCATTCCCAGTAGGAAAGCATGTTGGAATTTAGCTCAAACAATTAAAAAAAAATCTGAGTAAAATATAAATAAGACTTCCCTTTTAATTAACTTGCTTTTAATTATACTTTAAGCAACATACACACAGGACAAGATTGCATCCATATGATAAAATGTTTATTAACAACAGTTAATGAACCTTTAGACGTTCTTCACAATCCATTTCAAGTTTTCTTCAAGTTTTAGTCTCTTCTTGAGCACAGATAGTATAATACATATATTATAACGTACAACATATTGTCTAAAATACATAGCAGTAGAAGACTGAGTGCTTGCAATGGTAAACTATTCTTATACACCAACAGAAAAAGAAAAAAACAACAAAAATAACCCAACAGCATCTCACCTTCCATCTTGGCTTACAGTCTTTTGGCTTCCAGTGTCCTCCTGGTTTAATGTCTAAATCTTTTGAAAACAGTTGCTGAATTTCATCAAAACTAATTTCACTCATATTGACATCTATAAGGCCTCCTTAATAGAGGAAAAAAAAAATTTAATTTGAATTAAGACATCAGATCTAACACTACAATGTATATCACAGATAAATAGCATGAGAAATTTGTAGTTACATTACTTACAGATAAAAAAAGAAACGATTTATTCTATGCTCTTAATATTCAGATTTTACAGAATAAATTTTAGTATTTCCCAATATAAACATTCTTTCAATAGACCCTACCAGCAAAATACTCCTTTCAGAGGACATAGAACATGAAAAGTAATTTGAATTTTGTATTTATTACAGAGTCACGTTTCAAGTACCACTGTTAACAATTCCACATCATCTGCACTACTGAACTAATGGTCAAATCCTTGGTGTCTTCCTACCTGCACTTCCACAAAAAATGAAAATGCACCAACACAACACTCCACAAACTTCCTCAACTTAAATTCTAAATAATTACACACATTGTATGTACAGCCTTCATGCACTAATTCACCACTGTCTGCATCAAAACAACTTAGCCCAATGGAAAAAGCATTTGCAAATGGCTACTGATGACAGTGGAATTCAATAATATATTGAATAATGACCTCAATATGGTAGCAAAAAAATCAGGTTACTACTTATTACGAGAAAAATACTTAGTTGATAGCTAAGAGTTGTTGCTCATTAGCTTATACATGTGTATAAATTTCAAAACTGGAAATGATGATTCATAGTAAACGCCCTCCAAAGCAGAAGGAATCAAGAAAATTTGGGGAAAAGAGTAGTTATACTAATTAACCAGAAGCTCAAGTTGCTCTTCAGCAACTACTATGCTAGATCATCAAATAAAAAACTTGCAATAGCTATCTGACAGACACCATAAAATATTCTACTTACTTTTGTCTAAAAATTTAAGTCTTTCAGGAATGGTTGGAATTTTAAAGTCAGCAAAAGAAATTACTCCACTTTTCTCCCCTGTGCCTGCATCCCAAAGGTCCTTCATGTGTCCAAAGATTACTTCATGTTGTAACAACGAATTGACTAGCTCTCTATATCTTTTGGAAAGGTTGACATATTTGGAGCATATTAGGAATAACTGTTGTTTTCAGAAGTCAGAAATACTGAAAAAGCTATTTTAGTTTGGGATGTGATTAAACGTAGAAATACTCATAAATGCAAAATGTAACTTTAAAAAAAAAGGAAAATGATACAAAAAAAAAAAAAAGGGATCAAGAACAGCACAATAAGGAGAATGTCTTCTAAGAACAGATTTGAACACTGGTATAAATATATACCAGAACAAGCTAATCCTACAGAGCAGATAAATAAATAAGCAAGCTGGATTAGCATTATGGTTGTACCTGAAACTCTTCAATAACCTGAAAAAGAAATGTTACAAAAAGTAGAAATAATGGCAATCAACAAAGGACAAGTATATAGAGTATAAACATGTACAAATTAAATTTCAAAAAGTAAATAGATCACTAAATCAATTTCAACTACCAAGAGACAGAGAAGCAATAAGAGCCTTTCAGTTTATAGAATCTAATTGGAAAATAAAGATGAATGAAGGTCAATTACTACACCAGAAAAGGAGGCAAATAACACATGATGCAAAGGACTCGGGTGCCTTAGTCTCCTAAGAAAAGTTCAGATGCTATCAGATGCTTACAGAGTTTAAATCAAAAAAAAAAACAAAACAAAGCAAAACAGGAGGACTGGTAAAACAGTATTTGTATAAGGCAGGTGGCTTCTAACTTTATGGGACATGATGAAATTCACTCCAGACTGTTTAAAAATTACCTGTAGTAAAGTGAAAACTTGGTACTATGAAAAGTACACAGGAGATGGGTGAACAGAACCTAGCAGTATTTCCCTGGCTTTGGTGGAGGGGAAAAGGCGGCATCTCAGTAAATATCTGGGCTTACTATTCACTACTTCTAATCAATGTCCAGCATGCTGCAGTAAAACATATTTATGCATTCCACAAAAAAATGGAAGCAGAAAGGAGTTTGAAGAACAGAAAACATAATAATTTCAACAAATCAGATACATGCTGAAATCCAGAGTGAAATTAATTTTTTAAAAAGTATGGATTGCTACTGAAAGAGAAATGAAGCATACACACAAACCAGGAAATAGCTGGTATACTGCAGTATGCAGAAACATATTTTGATGGTTTATAATGGATTGCCTATTAATATGAGACAATAAACTGTAATGCAATTGCACAAAATGGCAAATCTCATTCTGGAATACATTAACTGCTGTTATA
Organism: Strigops habroptila; assembly: GCF_004027225.2. NCBI lineage: Eukaryota > Metazoa > Chordata > Aves > Psittaciformes > Psittacidae > Strigops > Strigops habroptila. Next base: position 44,643,544 of record NC_044277.2, on the reverse strand, counting down.
TGAAAAACAGAGAAGGTAATTACTAGCTTGTTTTATAACCAGGGTTTTAGCCAGTTATGATGTTCCAAAAGGAAATCCAATTAGAGAAAGTCTACAGTACAAAAACCAAGGATGACAAGAGCTTTAGAAACTATGTCTAGAAAGGCCAAAATTACTGGTTTATCTGCAAAGGAAGAGACTGACAAAGACATAAGTCTTTTCAAGACAGAATAATTTGGTACATAGATGGCAACCAACTTTTTCCGAAGCATCAAGAAGGGCAAGAAGAAATCTGACTTACTTGCAGGAGGAAAAAAAGAAAAAAGTAAATGCAGGTTGAGTATTGGGAAAAGCTTAACTATTCAGTGAACAGAACAGTAGAACATACTACTTCTGGAGACAGCAGAACTTCCTCCATCGATGACTTTTTTTTTTTAAAATACAAAATAAACTTTTCTAATATCTATTTTAAATGGTTTAGGTATATTCAACCTCAGCGTGCTGAAGTGAGCAAAGTAAAAGAGCTGGATGTTATATTTATTATAGCTCATTCAGAGCTAGTTGTTAGACAAACTGTGAAGTGACTGCTTAAAAATCCTTAACAGGAGGGTTTTATTTCATATAACTGAAAAACTAATCTGCTTTCCGTTTACCTCTCTAGTCAGTATTAAAATTACGCTGATTAAAGCTGGTTTGTACTGCTTCTATCTTGAAGTAGAGGTGTCTTGCTTATGAACTAGCACAGCAGTGCTCAACCAGTGGGTTACAAACTAAAAGACTGAGTCACTAACAAAAGCACTAGCACTAGTTGGTCCTATTTTAAGAGTGCATGTATTTGGGACAAAACACAGTTTTACCATACTCCTTTCATGATACAAATTTGTCAAGTTGATGTAAAGAAGAGTAGTCGACTTCTATAGTAACTTTAAGCTATTAAGCGGGTCAAAATATACATCATTTGAAAAGCTTTCTTCCCTTGCTATCTCAAAATAACCTACAACATTTCATTGCATTAAATAACCTTCAGAGAAGCTTTATTTAGATTATAATTAAACACACAGATGATGATTAAGAAGGTATACATGAAAACCAAAGGGTGAGACACACATTTCTTTGCAGAACAGCAAGAGTAACTGGTGAATTATTTTCTATTAACATTACAATTTCTCAAATTAAGCAGGAGAGAATAAGTACAAGGAGGTTATTATAAAACAAAAAAACAAAACAAAAAAAACAAAACAAAACAAAAAAACCCAAAACCAAGACAAAACAAAAAACCAAAAAAAACACAGGAGAGAGAGCAGCAATAAGGAGACCTATAGGCAAATTCTGGTAGAATTACATATAGCCAAAGTGGTTGATAGCAAGGATGGCAGAGTAGAATGCATCCCTACTCCGGCAATTCTAAATACCTTCAGTGCTGACAAATCTGCACCAATGATTTAAGACAACATGCGATAAGTAGGCTGACCTACTAAGGTACCTTAATATGCTATAAGTAGGTCTGACCTACTAATGTACCTTAGTACCTTCTAACTTGCCTCATCCCTCCTCTCCTAGACAGCAGACTAATACACAAGTAAAACAGGTAGCAGAAGCCAATACAGTTTTGAACTAACTAATCTAGCAGAATTCAACTCTTGAAAGCTTCATTAAAAGTACTGATTTATATTAATTTTTCAATCATCATAACCATTATTCTTGTTTCTCTGGTTATCCAGAGTGGACATTTTTCAAACTTTTTGTATGTTTCACAAAGTAGCTAAAATATTTACTATTGGAATAATTTAGTTTTATTTTTTTACATAAGGAATATTATAGGAAAGAACACCCACATGATTTTGAAAGTCAAACTTCGTCTACAGGAAGAAGATAAAAAAAAAAAACCCCATGCCAACAGCATTTCAGGCATATTATTAAATCAAGTTAAGGACACTGGCTCACATGAAGGAACTCTTCCAATCGCAATTTGTATAACTGTTTTAACTGTGCAATACCTGCTTATAAGACCTTTTACATACACTGAAATAATACTGCTACTTAGGACAACTCTAATATTACAGGTTTTATAAAAACCCAGGAAACCAAAACAGCAATGGTGCCAAAGTATTCAGTCTCTTATTTCTGCTTGACACTCTGCTGCAACTAAACACCTTCAAACAAAACAACTAAAAGTTTAGATTCTAGGCTTAAAGACAAATAAAATTAGGGTTACTTAAACAAGTTCCATTTAATAGCTTAGGATCTTAAACATCTGAGTTCAAAAGCTTAATTTTAAAATTTCCTGAGGAGCACATCTTTCCGCTTGTTATGCAAGTACTACTTCTTCATTATGACAGGGCTTTAGCACTTTCTTACCTCCATCACTTCTCACTTCACTGCACCATCTTGTTCAGTTATCCATATATTGAGGTAACTGATTAGCTGGTGAAGTTTTGAGAACTAGTTTCTGATTCATGAATCACTCTATAAGGACTACCATTTCCAATACAGAAATTTTTAACTATTCCTCAAAATATGCAACTCTGAATGGGTACTTTTAATAAAGTTAGACTATTCCTACATATTAATAAAGCAATTTAATAATAAATTTGTAGAAAGTAAAATGATTTGTAAATAAAATTTAAAACATACTAGGATATTAGCAAAGGGGCCAAAAGCTGTAGTAGTCAAATGGTTACATGCAAAATTCTGCTAAGGATTATTGTCCATTCTCAGATGCATTTTATTCATTCTTTTCTGCTATATATTTTAAATCCTCACTCATATTTAATATAAAAATAATTGTACTTTGTTTTAATACAATCCAATTAACTGGACAAACATTAAGGTCAGTTTAAAACTTACTCATGTAAGGCAGCTTCTCTGGACAAGGCTGGTAAGGAGAGTAAGTGAAGTTTTCTGGAAGATACATTGTTGTTTGAGCAACACAGTCACTAGAATTGTTTCCTTCAGGATAATCTTAAAAAGAGGAATAGATTTTTGTAAGAAACTATGTTATCCACTGAATTTGTAACATATCATCATGAAGGTGAGAACATTAACTTCGTAAGTAACAAATTCCTAGCGGCATGATTAAAAAAAAGAACAAAACAAAAAAATTACTACACTAAAGGTACAATAATTAAATCAAGATATCTTTTTACAGCTGTGACAAATATTTCCTACTAAAGTGAATTGATAAACAGTAACTATTTGGCCTTCACTTCTATTACAGAACAGCAAGACTTGGGTCTAGCTTTTCATAGTCAAGACATGCCACAAAGGCCTGGCCTTTTTTTCCCCCTCCATAAAGCTCCTTTAAAAATTAAATTAAACAAGAAATATTCTTACCTGTGCCATTCAGTGTAGTATTTTTGTTAGTGTACAATCTGATCATGTGTCCTATTGTTTTTACATTTTCTCTCAACATTATACCACGAGCTTGCACCATAAAGAGATACGTGTTTGCTGATAAAACAAAAAGCAATTTTGAATTTTAATTAAAACAAGGTATTTTTACATTAACATCCGTTCATAATGTGTTTAATATTTGTTACTATGTCTGAATCCATGGCTAATGAACATTAATCCTTCAAGATGAATATCCACAAAAAGTGAAACCTAACAGCACAAAACAAAAGAATAACCACAGGTCTGTATAAAACCCCCAAATTATAAAATTTTAATACACACCTTATATGACACTTTTATTTCTTTAATTTACAAAAAGCAACTGACAGTGCCAAGAAACAATTGAATTAAGAAAACTTTTTTATTGGTAATGTATATACATCCCTCATATATGCATCTACATATACATCATAGAAATATAAGACAAAAAAACGACTAGACAATATAAAATAGCCCCATAAAATAGTCCCCCTTTTTATTCATTAGTTAATACAACTTTCAGTGAAAACTGCTATTCATTCACTCCTAACAGCTGTTCCATTATACAACTGCTACAAATCACTGCCAATCTTAAAGTATGTTTGATAATTATATGTGAAATATTTATTATAGGCATCAAAGGTGAGTAAATCAACAATCTGAGTAATTAAGTGACTCACTAACAATAATAGCACAAAATATTCCTCTGTCTCAGCCTTGCACTCAAATCCCCAAATCTGATCTCAAGACAATTCTTTGTTCTAAACAGAAAAGAGTAAGTTGAAGAAGAAGCTGTGTTTATGTCCGAATAAGCAAATGTCTATCCAGGACAAAAAGAGCTCAAAAAGTAAAGGGAAGGACAAATTCCATTTACAGAACAGTTTTTACTCTGGGTAGCAAAGAGGATCAAAGGGATCATCTGTCACTTCACCTATGTTCAGCACCCACTTGTCTGGCAGATACTTCGGTCACTGTAACTAGTAACCATCCTAACCTAAGAAATGCTCTGAGGCTTTGGAGGAAAGAACTAAGCATGCCAGAAAAACAACCCAACAGATTAATGTCTTAAACTGTTCTAAAGAGATTAAAGAAAGTTAGAAAATTATCTCAGGAACTCCACTTCATTAGATGACCCAGCACTACTGGCATGACACAAATAACTCCAGATCAGGTGGTATCTTCTTACAGCACAACACAAAGAGACTAGAGCTACAGAGAAGTGTTCACAAAGGACTGGGTCATTTCCAGAGGAAAATGCAGTGACTAATTCTACCACATTAGCAAACAATACTATTGACACCCACAGAGATACAATCATCAACATAACCTTTTAAGGAATATTATTTGCAAATGCTACCATTTTTTGTTTGTTTTTAAGAGAATGAATGGAGACACTCTCCTAGCTTTCAAAGAAATCCTCAATTAAAACAAGGAATATTATCACTTAAAAGATGGGCTCCGAACATGTCAGTTGCTATGCATGGTGCGTAATTCTCAGGCTCTTGGCCAGCATGACTACCTGTTTTGGTTAACAAGAATTTACATGTGTGTAAATGTTACTCAGCTGCTAGGATCCTGAAGTTGTCCCAACACCCCACGGTCACGGAAACAGAAACAAACAGAAAACCTACAAACTTGGCCTGATGACAGAGATAGGAAATTCAACAAGAATGATTCTTACCGGGATTTAAGACAACTAGACACAAGACAGCACAAACAAAATTTGTTCAAACAAATTCTTTCAAAACTCAAGGCTTCCCTAAAAGTAAAACTAGGTGGACTTTTGCCTTTCAAATAGGAAAAAATTTTCCAATTAACAAGAATGACTTTCTTCAAACTTCAATAACCTGGTATCCTCCCTTCTCTTTTCCCCACATATTACTCTTTCTTCAGCTCTTTTCTTCAATATCGCCATATTCCAGCACTAAAATAATGTTCATTTTTAATATACATCAGTTAGTAAATACTGATTTCAAAGATAACCTCTGGAATATTATGTGCTATATCTCCTTTTCAACATGATAGCAAAACCCAAGATCACCTGAGTTTGTAACACTGTAGAACAGCAGGTTTCTAGAAACATAACCTTAGTTCACATATATCAGGTGTGATGTGTTGACCCAGCTGGCAGGTAAGCCCCAACCCAGTTGCTTGCTTACTGCCCTGCAGTGGAATGGGGGAAAGGCAATCAGAAGGGAAAAAGTGATGAAAGGCAAAAACAAACAACCCAACCAAACTCACCACCAGGAGACAGATGTCCTGCCAGTCCCTAGGCAACAGCTACTTTGGGGGAAAACAACTCACCAGTTTTATTGCTGAGCAAGACATTACATGGCATGAAATACCTTTTTGGTCACCTGAGGTCAGCTGTGCCAGCTGCGTCCCCTCCCAACCTCTTGCCCATGCACAGCCTACTCGCTGTGGGGGACAGACTGGAAAACAGAAAAGCCTTCATGCTGTGCAAGCACTGTGCAGCAACAGTTAAAACATTATGTTTATCAACACTATTTTGGTCACAAATCCAAAGCATGTGTCTCCAGAGACCCATGCCTAGACCTCTTTTTAATAGCCCATAAATCATTTCATTAATGGTCCTTGTTCCTTTTCACCAACAACACTACAAGCCCCTATCTTCAAACTGGATTCCTAAGAATGATACTGATATTACTTTTCTTAAGATCACTGCTTTTTCTTCTACCTACATGTTCATCAGCCTTGGGAATTTATTTCTGGTTGCTACTAAATCACATTGGTTGCAAACAATTCAGCAGTTAGATAGATGTCACTTACTACACACACAGATACAGAAATTACTGTGCAGCCAGGAGCACACTCTCTAGCATTGCTCCTGAAATGGTTGAGACAAAAGATTTGCTCCAGAAGGCCACTGCAAGGAATATTAGAAAATAATCTTCTCAAACACGTTACTGTTGAAGTCTTAGGAACATGATACAGTACAGAACTGAGACTATGAACTTCAATCAAAGCCACAAAGAAAGTCAGGAGTGCCATATAAGTGTTCTAAATTACTATGGAAAATCTTACTGTAGTCCAGATAATGCACACATACAACTTGATAAAACAAATTTTCTGCAAAAGCATCTGCATCTCCCCTTTGCTGAAGGACAACTTCCTTTTCCTGACATAGGAGAAAAATTAGAACACACAAGAACTTTGTGAGAGACAAAGCTAGAGAAGACATTTCTCTCAAAAGGAGGCATTGTGAAAAGACAGAATTAAAAACAAACAAACAAACAAAACCCAAACAAAACAACAAAACAAAACAAACACACACACACACCAGGCAAATTCTGCTGCCACTTTGGCCTAAGTATTCAAGAGCTGCTCTTGCTAACGAGAAGATCAAACCTTGCCATGTTTTCATCAGGCTATTCTTGTAGTCTACCCCAACGCAACCCCTCCTCTTCCTGGCTGATCTTCTCAACGCACTATCCAGCTCTACCCAAATACATAAACACAATTAAAAAAAAAAAAAAAAAAAAAAAAAATCTTCCTTTCTGTGCACTCTTTGTCCCAGCTACCTGAGTCTCCAACACAATCATAGTTACAAGGAGTACAGACCTGATCAGTTTATTCTACTGTCATACAACAGCTGCTTAGGTACTAGCAGATGCTTGAGTAGCCAATTAATTACTTCTTAAGCTAAAAGCATCAGGCAAAAATCAAAGATATTAATTTAGTCCTAAAAAGAAATCTCATCTACTGGCACAGGTCTGTCATCAAAGACCCGTGAAAAATAACATAATTCACATGTCACATCAACAAGCAGTGACAGCAACAAAGCATTCAAGGTAATCCACAGTGGCCAGAAGCATAACAAAAATACATCTTTTCTGTTAGTGTGGTGAGGGAAGAAAATTGACAGCAGAATACCAAGGGCTGGATGACTTCCACTGCAATCCTCTTTTCAGCTGTCATCACTGGCCATCTTCCTGAGCCCAGCACAAGTTTCCACACACCTTACTTATGCTGTCATAAATATGACCCTTAACATGCTGAGGTACCCCTCAAGTGCCTATATATGCACTCAGTATGGCGAATAAACATGATGACTTAGAGATCTGTACACAGTTCCAGGGCTACAAACTACTTGGGATGAGAGGCACAGTGGGATGGCTCCCATGACTGTAGCATTGCAGTAGAGGGATACAGGCAGGTTAGGGAGGACAGGAAGGGAAAACGAGGAAGGGGAGTCACCCTTTATGGAGCTCTGCCTGGGGATGGAAGAGAAGCCAAATGGGAATTTATGAGTTAGGATTAAAGGTGACATTATAACGGGTGCCTGCTATAGTCCACCTGACCAGGAAAAACAAGTGGAGCATGCCCTCTAAAGGCATCTATGGAAACACCCAAGTCCTCATGGGGCACTTCAGCCATGCCAATATCAGCTGGAGGGACAATGCAGACAGATAAAAGCAGACCAGGAGTTTCTTGGAGTGCATTGATGGTAACTTCCTGACACACGTGATAGAGGAGCCAGTGAGGGAGGTGCTCTGCTGGACCTCCTACTCACCAAGAGGGAGGAGCTCATTGGGCATGTGAAGATCAAAGGCAGTCTTGGCTGCAGTGACCTTGAGATGGTGGCGTTCAGGATCCTAAGGGCAGAAAGGAGGAGGAAAGGCAACTTCAGAACCCTGGACTTCGAGAAAGCAGACTTTGGCCTTTTCAAAGATCTGTCCAGAAAAGTCGCATGGGATAAGGCCCTCAAAGGAAGAAGAAAGTAAGAAAGCTGGATAATATTCAAGGATCACCTCCTTCCAGCTCAAGAGAGCACCATCCCAATGAATATAAGGCCAGTGACTAGCAGTATACCCCAGTGATCAATACTAGGTTCAGTCCTGTTTAACATCTCCACCAGTGATCTGGATGGTGGGGCAAAGTGTACTCTCAAAGTTCTTTTACAAGATAAAACTGGTATAAGTAGCTGCTATGCCACAGAAACTTGAACAGGCTGGAGAAATGGGCCAAAAGGAACCTCATGAAGTTCAACAAGGAGGAGTGCAAAGTCCCGCACCTGGGGAAGAACCACCCCATGCACCAGTACATGCTGGAAAGCAGCTTGTCAGAAAAGGCCTTGGGGGTCCTGGTGGACACCAAGTTGAACATGAACCAGCAATATGACACTGCTGCAAAAAAGGCAAATGGCAACCTGGGCTGCTTCAGGAACAATGTTGCCAGCAGGTCAAGGTGATCCTTCCCAGCCCTCACTCAGCACTAGTAAAGCTGCACCTGCAGTACTGTGTCCAGTTCTGGGCTCCACAGTATAACAGAGACACGCACATACTACAGAGAGTGCAACAAAGGGCCATGAAGAAGGCAAAGCAACTAGAGCATCTCTCCTATGATGAAAGACTGAGAGAGCTGGAACTGTTCAACCTAAAGAAGGCTCAAGGTTACATATATATAAAAAAATATATATCTATAATGGGTGTATATATATTAATGTATATAAAGGGTGGGTGTATATGTATATAATGTATATGAAGGGAGGGTGCAAAGACAACGGAGAGAGGCTCTTTTCAGGGGTGAGCAGTGACAGGACCAGAGACAACAGGCACAAACTGAAACACAAGAGGTTTCACCTGAACATCAGGAAACACTTCGTTATTGTGAGGGTGACAGAGCACTGGCCCAGGTTGCTCGTGGAGGTTGTAGAATCTCCATCCCTGGAGATACTCAAAAGCTGTTTGGAAACCGTCCTGGGCAACTGGCTCCAGTTGTCCCTGCTTCAGCAGGGGCTTTAGACCAGAAGACCTACAGAGGACCTAACCAATCTCAACTATTCTGTGATTTTCTTCCACTATCGTCTCTCTGCGTTTGTATCAATCACCACTCCTGTCCAAGTACAAGGCAATGCACAAACCAGGAAGGCAAAATTTCACATTTAACCAAAGAAAACATCTAACAATGTAACCACCTAGAACTAGTTTTATTCATGTTACATGGTCCGTGGTAAGAGAGAAACAGCACTATTGATTCAAGAAACATATAGAATCCGGACTGTCGCACAGGTTACAAGGTAAGCAAATGGGAAGTGCAGTGCAGGATCTAAAACAGCACACCCATATAGGACACACCTTGGAATAAATACCATACTCAATGATCCACCTGCAATGTGAGCATGACCTCATACCTAATACAGGTGAAATTTTCACTAGCAATTGATCCAGATCTGTATCAGCAATCATGGGGACACAGCCACACATCAGTCATCAAAAGTCTTGGGTTTAATGCTATTTAAAACTCATTCTGAGAAAGCGCGTTAGGGCATTAAAGGGATCATCCTGTATTTCAGGAGAGATGTTAAAAAAGTCAGATGGCTCATTTTTTTGTCTCCAGTTTTATAGCTCACTAGTTAATAATAGTTTTGTGTGTTAGAAAGAAAACAAGACCATTGGGGGGAGGGAACGCATTAATTTTTAAAATATAAAAAATATATGGTAAAATAGCTCAATGTTTTACATCATCCCTATTATTTAAATATTCACCCCAGGGCTATTTGTACCTGTTTTAAAGAAAAAGGTCTCATTCATAGACCACTGTCCGTTAGGGAATGAAGCTCCTTCCAAGCTGTACAACAAAAATTAAAGCACTTCTCACAATACTGCATTAGTTTATCATCCCTTAGCTTCACAGAAAAAACACAAAACTCAATTTTATATAGAAGCTTAGTAATTTACCATGCCGTACACATATACCAAAGCAAAGCCAAAACAATGTGCCATGCTCTTCGAAGCAATCAGCGTAGTAAAGTATACGATAGAACAATTAAAGGCAAAACCAGATCAGTGATTACAAACTATGATTTCTTAAATGCCAAAGAAGAAAAGATGAACAGATTTAGAGATCACAAATTTAATTTTAAAATACAGTTTTTATCAGGAAAAAAAAAAAAGAAAGAGAAAGGAAAAAAAAAAAAAAAAAGAAACACACACAGAGGAAAAAGGCCTATCTCAAGAACACTTTCAAAGCAATTAGCAAAAAGAGTTAGCACCCCCTATACTGAATAAGTGAGAAGATTATCATGAGAACAGCTGTAGCAACATTAAACGCTATACACTGATCTGCCAGGAAGATTGGGGGGGAGGGGGAAGGAAGGGGGAGTAAAAAAAAAATTAAATCAATTGAAAGTTCAGATAAGAAATACTTAATAGAGAGTCCAGGGACCCTGCAAAATTCAAATCCAATAAACACAGCTATACAGAATATAGGTCTTGCCAAATGATCATTGTCCCTAATGTTACTCATCTGCAAGTCAACAGCTTTTTTCACAGGACTTCTAAAAAGTGCATTCAACACATTACATAAAAATTGGTATGGATTTGAATGGATTAACAGAAAGTTCTCTGCTAGTGATTGTAAATGGGGAATCATCTCATGAGGACATTTCTAGAACAAGTCCCACACAGATCTCTTCTCATCTCAAGGTTATATGATACTATTCTTAGCAATACTAAAGTTATAAATACCCTATTGGCAGAGTTCATGCATGACAAATTAACACAAAAGCATTAAAGATTAAATTCTACAACTAACCTAAATAGACATTAAGTAGAGTTCAGCTGAAGATTGCTTCTAAAACATCACAGTCACAATTCTAGGAGCTAGGAATATTTTCCACAACTACGGGATGAGGACTTTAGTCTGTAAAACAGATTCATTAAACAATTTTGCAGTGAAGAACGATGCCCAAAGCAATGTAAGACTGCTGTAAACCGGCTCCTATTCACAAACTGAAATTTACAGTGAACATAGATAAATCCTATAGTAACTGTTCAACTTCCATAGGACTTTATTTATTTTTACAAATTTGCTGTTAATCAGAAGTTGTTTCTAAAACATATGCAACAACCAGAAAAAAAGGCAAAAAACAGTATGCCTTGAAACATTTTTTACTTCATTTGCTGTTGAATATTTAATATCAATTTTGCACTATTTGCAATTTAATAATAAATCCAAATTTCTTTCATAGGGATGGTGAGACTGCATTTGTGCCTGCATATGTATACCTCCTTGTAAGGAAAGTATATTAGAGATACAGATCACCTCAATCTCCTGAAAATACCAAAACCTACCAATGTTTCTGGAGGTTAATAGTGATCATTCATATGGTGCAGAGACTTCAATATTGGTTTTAGTGGTGGCTTGGTTTGGTTTTTTTTTTTTTTCAATACTCCAACCAATCTCTGTATACTCACTGCCACAAAGGACATGCCGAACAGATGAGTCCTCTGATTGCAAGTCTGAGGAATCGAATAAAAGTTAGTTCACTATTTATTTTATATGTATTTTAGATATATTATACATGGTAAATAAGAAAATCTCATTGATCAAGTCTACATTTATGGGTGAAGAAAAAAAACTTAAATCAAAAATTTTTTAGCAATATTTTTATGCATGATAAATGGTACAGTGTTCCAACACATTTGGTATTATTCTATCCTCCAGTCTCAGGCTATTAGCTGATTATATAGCAAGTCAGAAATAACTCAGTAGTTAATTCTGAAACAGTATCCTACAGAAATTTAAAACTCAGCATTGCTCTAACCACCAACAATACAAGTTGTTTATTTGGTTTGGTTTTTCCCTCCACTCAATGCAGATTGCATCAGGAAAGAAAATATTTTTACTTGAATTTCTACTATTTTAGCAAAATTTTGACTTTAAAATACATAACTAAATTTCATTAAGACATTTGTTCAATGAAGACTGTTCTAAGGCAGGCCAATTTTGAACATCAACTATTAAACGGTTTTATAGTGATATTTTAAGCCTAAGTCTTACTGATTCTTCCAGATTTTTGTTTTAATGAGTTCAGTTACTGGCAAAAATAGAAAACTATAGTATCTGAAAATCAAATAGTCCAAGTACCATCATAAATTCAATTTAAAAAAAAGAATAAGAGCACCAAGTGAAGGCAAAGAAGGACAACTGCAATTTTAAGAAAGTGAAATAACCACTGGGGATACCTAGGGGGGGAAAAAAGACAAACCATCTTTTGTACCTGCAGTTCCTGAAATCAATCTCTGCACTGTATTTCTAAGAATCTAGCACTGGATCCCACACAACGCACAATCATTGCATGCTGCTCTCATAAAATCACTGCATAATTTGAACACAAAAGATTACCCAAAACAGACTAAGAGCTGTAGAAAAGCAAGAAGTGATAGTCACTTTTCTTACCAATGAAAAGCCAGTAAATAAGCCAACTTTCACCACTGAAAAATGTGGAACTGGTTACAGCTTTGACCATGTCAGTAAAGCACTACAGTTCAAATAAATTTTTCCAGGGCATACAGCTTCTCCTCCTCAAGAGGTGAGAAGAACACATTCAAACAACTGGCTGGCTTAAGTGAAAACTGATTTCACATGAGGTCTCATACCTTGTCCTTAGCTGCACACCCTAAGTTCCTGGGTTTTTTTTCCTTCTTTGACTAAAAGCAACCACAAAATGAATACTCCATGAAATCGTATGCAGGCAAGTTCCCTGACTAATAACCAAGTATACCTAAGGGCTTTAGGAAAACTATCAGACAAAGATGCAAACCAACTGATTCAGAAAGAAATATGCATCTTTAGTCAAAGCTTATCTGTTAGTAAAAGTGAAAGAGTCATGAATGACTGAACTGCAATAATTTATTCAGCATCAGGTGGTAGGAATGACTGTGAAACTGCCTGAGTTCATGAGCTCAAGCCATTAGTCAGAAACTTCTGATCACTGGAAATCAGCGATCAACCAGAAGAATGCATAAGCCTCATGCTCCTCTTTGCACAAGAAAAAAAAAAGGAAAGACCCTACTCGTAGAAAGGTGACTAAAATTTTTCTGTGAAAGGGTTTGGTTGCAATTTGTAGAACTGAAGTGAAAAACTGTAATGTGAACAAGATAAAAGACCACTGCATCTAGATGAAATTACTCCTGCCTCCAAATGAACCCTTTAAGAATAGGTGAACCTTAGTACAGGAATATAGCTGAAAATAACTGCCAAACAACAACCAGGAGTCTGTAGTACAGACATTTCCCTATAGAAATTATGAAACAAAGAGACCGACAAGTTTCATTCGATCAAGAAACTTGTAAGAGGCTCATGAGAACAATTCTCTAGAAAGGAGTAAAAGGCGGCAATAGCAGCAAAAAAACCCCATGAACATCTACCACATCCTGCAAAAACCATCAGCCTTTTATCAGATGATATTTCCACACAGCATCAAAGGAGGAGAGTAACTAATGATTTCTGTTGTTTAAAACAGGCTAGCTGTACTATTTCTATTTCAGTGCAGCCCCTGCATTACACCTATTGCCTTGAAGACACAGGCTTTATCACAAAACCCTCAGACAAAGCATTACCATCTGTGTATTACTGAGGCAAACACATGTATGTGATCCTGTATTAGCAACAGCAGACTGATAGAAGCAACTATTCCCTCTACTCAGCAACTTGTGAAACCATATTTGGGGTACTGAGTCCAGTTTGGGGATCCCAGTAAAAGACAGACATTAACATACCAGAGCAAGCCCAGAGGAAAGCTTCCAAGATGGAGCGTATGATGTACAAGTCGAAATGGAAAGAAATGGGTATGTAGAGTCTTATGTAGAAATAGCTAAGGAGAGGATGAATTTTTTTTTTTTTCCCTGTCTTCAGCTATATAGTAGAAGTGTAGAGAGAAGATGAAATTGAACACTTGGAGGTACACAGAGAAAAGACACATAGCAACATACACAAGGTGCAAGATGGGAAATCACAAGTACGTATTACAATTTTCTCACAGTTGTCAAACAGTGGAACAGGTTTCCCAGAAAGACTGCAGAACCTCCATCCCTGGAGTTATTCAAAACTCAACTGGACATGGCCCTGAGCAATTTGATCTGGTAGGATCTGCTTTCAGAGGGAGGTTGGATCAGATGACTTGCAGAGGTCTCTGCCAATCTAAATCATTCTATGATCAAACAGCAAGTCTTTAGAAATACCACAACTGCCACAGATGCCAGGAACAAAGAATATTAGCACAAAGGCTGTGCCCGTATCCACGGGCTCAGCACCTGGAAACCTGGCAACCATTTATCTTGCTAATAGCACATTCAGCTCTTTCTTCCATTTCTGCACAAGTTCAAAAAAGAGTATTAGGAATTATTTCCCAATAACAGAATATGAAATAGATAGATATAAAATTGTGAGCTAAAACCAATGGAGGTGTTTCCAAGTTCCACCACCTAGCCTGCATATCTGCCCTTTGGTTAGAATTGCCAGAGAAGTACTAAAAAGTTTTAGTGAGAGAAGCAGAAGACCAGAATAGAGAAAACAGTGGTTGTTTTTTCCTTCTCAATGTTATTCTGCCATTCAGGATTTCTAGCTACTGATGTAAAAGACAAGCTGCATCTTCCCTGACGGCTGTTCTGTAACTAGTTCTTATGAAAATTTGTCCAAGCTGGCCAAGTTAAACTGCAATTGACTGCATTATTGAGAGCTCTAAGGTACCTTTCCACCCAGTCTGGTAAAAGTTCTCTACTGGAGTCATTAACCCAGAGATAAGTAAGAGATCATTTTCTGAGATCAGTTATATTGTGCAATGTGATTTCAGTTATGATGCTGATAGAAAATGGGGAAGAGCAAAGAAAAAAAAAAATTTCTGGCAATACTCATATTGGCTTGGCAGTGAAACAGATCAGTAAATGGTCTCTCCTGGTCACCCCTGCCTTTTTACTTTGTCTTATTGTCCTCATCTTTGGATCCTTTCTATGATGTAAACTTGAACCTAAATAGGTTCTGAATAGCTGTCAGCACCAGACATTGACTATTTAAGTCCCATTTGTCAGTACTGTTATCTACAACATGAAAAAGAATGTATTGGTGTCAAAGACGCCTGCTTTCAGCTAGCTTCTTTAGTCTCTAACTGCAGCACACATGGATATTTGTAACTTCCAGTGAAGGTTCAGAATCACAGGCCACCTTCACTGACTAATTCAAAACCAGCAACTTCAGTTTGTATCTTCTCATTTCAGGTACCAGAAAAGGAGCACCAGATGAAGTACTATAAGAAAAGTAGTCTTTCTGGAGAAGTAGCACCTGTTATCTGCTTCTGTCAAATACCTGAGATTATCACATTTAAGTATCATTTAAATGAGATTTTTAAATTTGAGACATTTAAAACATTTTCTACCATTTTACCTTGCCATCCTATCCTTTAGATTTTGCTTCAAAACATCCATTCAACTAAATAGGAAAAATGAAAACCAGAAAAATAGTTGTCTTCTCTAATCAGCCCTTAGAAATCAGTCTGCTTCTGTGCTTGAGCTCCTCTGACTATCAAAAGGCCACTGGGGTGCTAAAGTAGGGTCGCAGCCTTCTCTACCTCATCCCATCTTCTGTTCTTAGAGAAGAGGGGAAATGAAGCACATGAACAACCCTAACATAGTGTATGAATTATTCTCAACCATATAAACTTATTTTTTTTATATTATGTGGAATATTATATGTCTTAGTCTCAAAACACAGAAATTGTCTGAAAACCTGAAATGTAAATGTTTTTCCTCTCCTCATATTCTTAAGTACATGGGATAACAAGTTTCTATTTCCCAAAGAAGGAACATTCTGTGAGGCCTCTACAAAAAAAAAAAAAAAAAAAAAAAAGGTTGTATACAAGTAATTATTGTGCAAATAAAAACATTTCAAATAGAAATTATTAAACACCTTAAAATAAGTATTTTTCCCCTCTAAACAAACTGTCAGTATTCCAAGTTGACCCAAACTGCATTTGTCACAAAATCTGCAATTTCACTAAAAAAAAAAATGTGGTAACTTATTTTCTAATTTGCGTGAAGGACAGAGGGAATGTACGTGATAATGACCTCTTTGAGAATTCTTCCAGTGCTAAGAGATTACTTGTGCAGACATCTCCTCCCTTTGATAATCCATGACCTGCTTGCTAGGAAGGAATCCTGCTCTATTAACCCATAAGAATTCAAATTTTCACTCAGCTTTGACCTCTCAGGAAGCCATTCTGCTACATAACCCACTTATTTTTCCCCCTCCCACTGTCCAGTACACTGCTGCTTTATAAAATATTTGGGAGCCCAATGTCTCCCTCTCTTTTCAGTTCCTCTGACCACTAGGAAGAGAAACCAGCCAGGGAGTAGCTCCAGTTCCCTACAACACAATTAGAACTTTCCTCCTCTTTGCCACTGTGCCTTACACCTTGTTGAGGAAGTGTTCTGATGGACCAAAATACCTTCACGAAAACATCTGTACACACAAATTGGCAGACCCCACTCATTTATGATAACTGCAGAATATGTTTCATTAAAAGCTGCTAACAGGTAACGTGGCTGAACTTCCATAAGCAATCTTAAGCCCTCCTCTCCACACACATGCGCAATCACTTTTGACTTAGGTACATCTGTTTCATCACACTCAGTGAGCACACTGAAATAGTCTATTCTATTCCAATATGCAAACAGCATGAGCATACAGCATAGGATTGTTGGACGAATCATCTGCCTATAAATTTGGGGGTTGGGGTGTTACTGGGTTTTTTGACAGTCTTACATTCTTACAACTTACATTTTTCCAAAAATACTGCAAGGATGCCTGTTAGTTTTAAGATAATATCTGACCTTCTTTTCACCATTCTATGCAGTAACAGTAACATTTCCAGTAGCAAATTCGTGGGAAATCCGCATCACACCTGGAAGCCGGCAAGTTAAGATTAACAGAGTAAAAACTTTCCTACTGCTCCTTCCTTTACCACTTTCTGTACTCTCTCCCCCAGTAAGACCAGAACAGCACTGTAGCATTTCAAACTGGACCCAAGAAGTGCCACAGACAAAGAATAACTCCAGTACTGTAGAGTTTTGGTTTAAGATGGATAAGCTCACACCGCAACTGCATACAGAGTTAGGGCAGCACCCCACAGACCGATCACGGGAAAGAGCTGTAATCTCACAAACTCATGTAACTACTGAAGATTTTTGTATCGCTAAACCACAGCCTGAGAGGGCTGACTGCAATAAATACATTCGAAACAGCAAGAGACCCCAGTTGGAGTATGATTTTTTTTCCTTAGGGTGATCAGACCTAACTAACCTCCCACAGGAATACTTTTGGTGCATGTTGTTGATTTAATTTCACTTCTGGTACAAAGGAAACTGAACACACACGTAAACCCCAATACCTGAGCAGCAAGAAAGAAGCCTCATCAATAGAGGCTTCGATTCTAAACATGGTACTGCATAAGTCTTCTTTAGTAAGAGGATGTACTTCCAAGATACCCATTGAAGAAGAAACATTTAAATAATGAAGTAAAACTCCAGCTGCATACATTATGTAAGATGCTAATAGTTTCACCTACTTAAAAAGATGTGGAAGCTGTACTTTGCTTTCTAAATCATACACCAACTGCTTGTAATTAAAGTCCACTCTGATACTGCACTATTGTCCCATAGAAAGAAAACGTCCAAATAGACCCTAGCAGCCTCATTCTCTCACTTGCAAGACAATTACCTCCATTTCAGCAGGGAAACGCTGACCGACAAGAAACTCAAGAACTCCAACACATGATACATTCCCTAATATTCTTTTTGTATTTACTTTAACCGTAAGAATAATTGATAGGTATGTCAATATTGTATGAAGTACTGTAAGCATGGGAAAAGAAACTGCACCTTGAAAAGGTTTACAAGCTAAATAGAAGATTGTGAACAATAGGAAGCCAAATAGCAGAAAGATACTGGTCAACGGGAAACAATTCCTGCAGATAAAGTGGTCAAATCAATGTGGACGTTTTGTAGTAATGACTGCAGAGAGGATTTTTAAGCACTGGGGGCAACGAGCAAGATGGATTTACAGGTATTTAGGTAGCACCCTATAAGCAAGAGAAGTGCAGCAGAAAGTGTCAACGTTCCCTGGAAAAAAAGGAAAACATTGCCTCGCTGATACACCCCCACCACAGTGACATGTCACAGGGCACCATACAGGATACCACTTGCCTTAGCTCAGAGGTAAGGCTAACCAGTTCTGAAATGATCCTCCAGCGAGAAAAAGCCTGATGATGGTCTCTTAGAAACAACGCAAGAGCAAACCAAGAAAAAGAGCACCATTTTTTTTTTTTTTTGGCTGACCCAGACTTGCACAGTTTTTTTACGTAGATTTTTTCTTAAAGAAATGGCTTGTTTCCCCTCTGAAATGGTTCTTTCAGAAGTGGAAGTTAACAAACTGTAAAACCTGTGAAGAGAGGTCTCACTGACAGAAACAGATAACAAATATTCAAACTGGTTCTTAATTTCTGTTCACACATGCTTTATTATTAACGCTGCTACTAATGACTTAAAAGATGAATGCATTGAAGTGAGTCCAGCAGGCAGCTTCGCAGTTCATTCCTGGTTCCTAGCATTAATTTATAACACGACGAAACGGTGCGCTGCTTTCTTGCCCCACTTTTCCATCCTAGTAAGCCAAGAACATCATTCACCTACCTCGAGACAGCAGCTGAATCTTCTAGAGCATTTGAAATCCACAGAACAAAGATGCGGGGTTAACACACGCGTTACCGCCGCCGCGACGGCCCGCGCCAGCCGCCCTGACCCTCCCTCGGCAGCGGGGCTTGCGTTTCCACACCCCAGACGCCCCTCGCCTCCCCACCGCGGTGCCCGCCGTGACAGGCCGGGGTAGGCGGGCGGAAAGAGGGGTGAGCACCGCCGAGGCCGCCCCACAGCGCCTGCCGCCCCCCGGGCCTTGGCGCCCACTCCACCCTCACACCCCCCCGAGGGGGCGGCTCCGGACTCACCGATCCCGGGGGCCACATAGATGAAGTAGAGGCAGGAAGAGGAGAAGGAGAAGAAGAAGATGAAGGCAAGCATGGAGCGATTGGAGACCCGCAGCACCTTCCGGAACAGTGGCATCCTCTCTCCGCGCCGGCGGCCGGCCGCTCCGCTCAATCCCGGCGAGCCGCGGCGGCGCTTCCCAGAGGGAGGCGGCCCGCTCTTCCCATGGATCGGGCAGCGAGAAGGCGGCGAGGGGGCTCTGCTCGGCCCCTTCCTCCCTCCCTCAACTCCCGCCGCCTCCCCGGGAGCGGGCTTGCCGGTGAGGGCGGGCAGGGGCAGCGGAGGGGGGAACGCGGCGGCAGCGCTTTGTGGCCGGCCCGGCTGTCCCGCTCACGGCCGGCCGGCCGGAGGGGCCCTGCCTTCCTTTGCGCTGCGCCTCCGGGCGGGCTGAGCCCGCCGCCGCGGCTGGCAGGTGACGGCCGGAGCGGGGAGGGGGCCCTAGCGCTGCCGCGGAACTCGGGGAATGTTCCCGCCGCTGCTCATGCCGCCGGCCGCCCGCCCTCCCGCCTGCTGCCCCCTCACAAGCGGCGGCGGCGGTGGCGGCGGCAGCATCCCCGCTGCCGGCGGGCAGTCACCTCCGCGCCCAGCCCGGCCCGGCCCGGCCCAACCCCGCCGCTCCCGCCTCTCCTCCCGCACCGGCGGGGAGCGCGCACTGCAGCCGCGCGGCACGACCCCGGCCCGGCCCCGCCCCGCCGAGACCCGGCTACTGCGGCGGTTGGAGCGTGCGCGAGCCCCGGCGCAGCGGCGGCGGCACTGCAGGGCTGCGGCGGGCGCGCGCCCCGCCGGAGGAGACTTGAGAGCGAAAGGGGCGGGGAGGGGGGGATGAAGCGCCGGCGGTTTGTGCCGCCGCTATACTGCGGCGGCGGCGCGCGCGCGGCCCTGCGCCACGGGCCAATGGGAGGACGGGGAGAAGCGAGCCCTCCGTCCTGATTGGCTGGTGCAGGGGGGCGCGAGGCGGCCTGGCCCGGCGTGGCTGGGGTCTCCGCGGCCGTCATGTGAGAGTGCGGCGGGAAGAGCCGTTGGGGAGCCGTAATGGGGAGGGCGCTCCCGGCAGGCGAGGGATTCCTTTCCAGCGCCCCACCACCTCGGCGGCGATCGGCCGGGTCCCGCGGGCAGGAGCCCTCCGTGCCCCTCGGGAACTCGGCCCGCTTGCAGCGGCGGTGCTGTACCCCCGCTCGCTTCCCCTGCACGGTCGGTATTGCCTCTCCGCCAAGCGCAGCTGCAGGCGGACCTCGTCGCACTTCAGCTGCTGTTCAGTGCAGAAGGGTTGGAGGCGGGAGTCAGGGCTAGCAGACCCACCAGTTCTCCACAGAGCAGATCAGAAATCATTTCCTGAACATCTGGCTACAGTTGTGCTGAGTTCTAATGTGATAATTTACACACTCCATTAGCAGTTTGCTCTCACGCCCATCGCGTGACAAAGGTGTTTTTTAAAAGCCGCTAACGTAAGCGCCACATCAAGTCGCTGTTCATCTTTCTTGCTTTAGCAGCTAACCTTGGTCACCGCAAGTTGCTAGGTGATAAGGTCAAGTCACTAATGGCTCCTCTGCAGACTGCTGTCACCGATGGAAAGATGTGTGCCGAGTTGCTGGCAGCAGGCCAGGATGTGCCTGAGCGCAGCTGACATGGCTGCAGGATCTGCTTGTGTAAGAATCCAGGTCTCTATTGTTAATGTGTGTTTAGTTTATACAGTCATAAGGTACAAAGAATGCAGATACAGAATTGCTCTACCCCTCCTTCTCCAAATACAATTTTGTCTCAGTCACTATACTTGCACAATGGTTTTTATGCAAGAGGCATTTCTGATAACTTCATTTTGTTTCAGTAATAACTGAGATAAATTATGTTGTTCAGCCAGCACAGCTCATGATCAAGTAGAGTTTATCCTTTAGGCTCAGCAGATGACCTTATCACTTCTTTCCCTTCAGTCACAGGCAGCTTCCAAAAATTCTGCAGGCTTCCATATTAGTATTTTTACATCATAGAGGTAGAAAGCTTAAGTCAGTTGACGTGTAAACATCAGAGCTAGAAATACAAAATTATTGGTTAATCAAGTGAAGTACTGATGCAAGTATGTGATAGTAAGAACAAAACTGCATGTTTACTAAAAAGACCTTAAACAGTCAAAAAGAAGTTACTTTATCCTCTAATCGTGCTAGATGTTGAACGGGAACATTTCTATGTACAGTAGAACACAGTGCACACAGTAACAGTCGGTAGCCACATCACATTATTTCCTGATTGTCGCTTTGATGCAGAGCATAGACATAAGAATTTCCCAATAAGGGTTTCCATAGGAGAGAAAAAAATTCTGCTCCTTCAGCTCTGAAGCAGAGATTTGAGAGTAATATTTTGATGGATGTTATTGCAATGGGTATATCAGAGAGATGGATAGACTGAGTGATGCCTTTTGTCACAAAATTGTTTCTGAATCGCCAGTAGTGGCTATGTAACTTTATGTATGTCATTTGTTTTATTGAGCAGAGCGTAAAGCTAGCTATAAAAGTACAACATCGAACTACTATACATATATGGCTCAAATCTGAAGCTTCAGCTGACTGTAATACAGAGGGTCTCCATGGACATGAACTTGGGTTTATGAAGCAAAAATGTACTGTATCTTTATGTCATGTTACTTCACATTGAGGTAAAATTTATTTTATATGTAATGAAGTGCTATTACTGCTTTATTTTTACATATTAAAGCTATTGATTTACTCTATTAACTAATAACTGAGTATCAATTGACACGTGCTTCTCTGGTATTCCACTTTTATTAGAGGTTTTCTTATTGTACTAAAATAATTGTTTCTGTGCTGTAAACATAGAGAAGGACAGTAGAAGATCAATAAAATGACGACTTGCAGAATCTTGTCAGAGACAAGAGTGAGCTCCATGGTACATGAAATCTTAAGACTGGCCATAACTTGTGCGGAGGAACATTAAGTGGTGCCATACACATCACTGCCTGCATAACTAAAAGCAAGTGCCATGTCTTCAGCTCAAACAGTCTTAATTTTATTTTAATTCCTTAGACTGTTAGGTACACATTTGTAAGACTTTAAATGCTACTGCGATGAGCATGAGAAAAACCTGTGGAACAATATCTTAACTTTAATATATAGAGGCATTTGTGGACGAGTATCAAAATGGAGCTTCAAACGATAGATGTGTCATGTTTAATTGATTCTCCAGCAGCAGGACGCTGCAGGAGCAGCAGCATGACTCATACACACCGTTGTGGCAGGCGGCTAGGCCCCGGTATCTGCTCTGAAGAGAACGCTTGAAACATCCTCCATCTTCTTTAAATATTACTTTCTTCAGTAAAAAGATTACTGCACAATAAGCAGATCACTCCTCTGAATAAGTCATAATATTGCAATTTACTTATTATTGTAAGAAAAGGAAATTCCATGTAGTATACATTGCACCTTGCAGTATTGCATCCTGCAATGGAGGTTATGCAGAAAATTCATAAACAATTGTAGCTTACTGTGGAAGAAGATGATAGCTCAAAAAATCTCCCTCTTCATTCCTGTTTTCAATCTAACTATCTAAAAGTGTGTTTTCTGTGGATCAGCAAACACGAAATCCAACAAGATCTCACCAGAGCAACAACTGTAAAACCATCAATGTCTCCAAAGCTGCAACAACCAACACAACTGTCACTTGTTCCAAAAGGTCATGTATTTCATCAAGTCCAACGAATACTGCCATAGAAAGTACATGTATGAAATTAAACTAACATGCTTCCCATGTTGGATGGGCCCAACTGTGCCTGACAATGCTATGTCAACAAAATCTGATCTGCTGGAGAAAATTAACAGCACTTTTTTTAATAGGTTTGGTGATTTTTCATCTGGGTGACTTCTGGAATTCATTTGAAAGAGTGACACCCCAAACCATTGTGGTTTTATAATTGTGGACATAGGGCACTGTGAGACAATGGGCAGGAAGGAATGCTGGAAGACCTTGAGAGAAGCAAAAGTATCTTAAACTGCTGTAGTCACCAAGTGTAGAATCTGAGCCTGACGCAAGCATCACTGAAGCTGTGTCAGAGGTTCTACTACCCAAGGAAGAAGAAGGTGTTATTCTGCTTAAACCACTAGTTACAGCTGCGGGTTAAAACAATACACATATGAATGTGCTGCACATATAACATCCAGTTTTACAGTCTGCAATACTAATTCAAAATCTCACATTTTGTTCTTCAGATCTTTTACTGCTGCATGTTTATGTTACTTCTTATTGCTCATACCCAGTCTTTGAATCAGATATGATAAACTATTTTTCAACTAGCTGTTTTTTCTCTTCTGTGTGATAATCTATCTTGAGTCTGCCTTTCCTCCAATTAATACTCCTGTACACATTGCTAAGTTTTACCTGACTGCCTCCGTGTTCTGTATTGTTCAGGTAGAAAGATCGCATGATTCTGCCACAACTTTTCTTGTCATTCATCTGTTCAAAACCATTTTTATCAACAATGAAGTATTAAAGTACCACATAAATCTTGCAATTTTTGCATTGTCTTCTTTGTTTCTGCAAGCTTAATCATTAATACCAATATAATTTTGTCTTTCTTACACCCTACCTGTAAATTCCAATACAGTCGTGTTTATTTGCTCTTGTTGCTGACTGTCCCTTTGTCTTTACTTTCAGCTAAGCCAGTCCAGCTCCCTTGTTTAGGCTGTAGTTAGTAGCCCCAGCAATCAAAAGGATTTTTTCACCCTTTTTTTGCAAAAGCTCTCTCCTACTCACACTGTCTCTTCCTCAAACAAGCGTGGTGAATTGCAGCCAAGCCACAAACCTAGCTTGGTTCCAAGCAACCTCCTGAGCCACAGGTGAAAGCCCCATACTAGCTACTATGGAGAAAATCAGCTCTTCCATAGCCAAACCCAGCACATTCTTCACCCCTTATTCCATACATCACCCTCATACATCACCCTTTATTATTACATCACCCTCAGGTCCCACACTATCAAATACATCCTCATTACCCACCAGTCCCTTCCCATCCTTTGATACAATACACAGATATCTTTCCGTTAGTCTGTGGGTCTTCCGGATTCAGAAATTAGCCCCTGTGAAATGTCTGTAAAACATCCATAAATTCCCCCAAATTGTGCACATTGCTGTGAATACTGAGTTCATCTAAACGCTGGGCTCCATCTGTTATGGTGGTCACTCACACAGGAGGGATGGTGTGTTACGTGGAGTTACTGAACACCAAAGCCAGCTCAGGTTGGGTCACTGCTGCACTTGAATTGCTTCTTGTAAGACTTGTTCTCCATTGATTTTTGTGGTTCCTGCTGTAGTAATTCCTATAACATGCAACTCAAATCATGGATTACAAGAAGTTAAAGGTATTTCCATCACAATCTCCACCCCTGGTTTCTTTGGGCCATTTAATATTGCAGTTAACTCCTCTTCCCCTTGGTCCTAGCTTTCCTAGCAACAAGGGGTTCCTGCTATAGTAATTCCCATAACATGCAACTCGAATTATGGATTATTTTCAGCCAGAATTAAATTGCCTTGAGGTACACTTTGGGCTTCCCCGTCCTTCTGCAATACGCTGGGTACCAAGTGTACCCAGATCCTTGAGCAAAAACAGTCTCACAAATAGGTTTACCCTTTCCTGAGGAAGGAATAATCCACACTGTTTTCTCCAACAAGTTCCTTATACGTGCTGTGGTGATCTTAATCTCCTTTTGCAGTGCACAGGGGTTTTGGTTGGGCAGGGCCAGGTCAACTGGCAGATCTTTTAGTGTTAACTAGCCAAGTGGCATGTATCCCAATGCTTGAATGTGCCACCACCCATTTCTCTCAGTAGTTTTTAACAAGTCCCCTTTATCACTCAGTTTTCCCAGGGGGTGGTGCATGATAAAGGATATGACACGCCCAGTCAATGTCGTGATTTTTGGCCCACATGTTTATGAATGTTTTTCAAAAATTAGCCCAGTTGTCTGATTCAATTCTTTCAGGGGTACTGTGTTGCTGTAAAACGTGCTTTTCAAGGCCCAAGATAGAAGCCTTCCAATATTTGAAGGGGGCCTACAAGAATGCTGGAGAGGGACTCTTCATCGGGGACTGTACGGACAGGACAAGGGGTAATGGGTTTAAACCTAAACAGGGGAAGTTCAGGTTAGATATAAGGAAGAAGTTCTTTACTGTGAGGGTGGTGAGGCACTGGGACAGGTTGCCCAAAGACGTGGTGAATGCTCCATCTCTGGCAGTGTTCAAGGCCAGGCTGGACAGAGCCTTAGGCGAGATGGTCTAGTGTGAGACGTCCTTGCCCATGGTACGGGGGCTGGAACTAGATGATCTTAAGGTCCTTTCCAACTCAAACCATTCTATGATTCCAGGCAGTGACATGGGGCACAGGATATCATCCAGTAGTTGCTTCCACCATTGTAAGCACATGGTGCTTGCCATGGCAGGTTCATGGTAGCGTGATATAATCAATCTGCCAGGCTGTCCCTATTGATATTTCAGTCATCATTCTTTATACCAAAAAGGTTTTAGCTGCTTAGCTTGTTTGATAATGGTGCATGTTTGACATTCATGGATTACCTGTGCAAGGGCATCAATAGTCAAGTCTACCTCATAAGTCCATTTGTATATTGCATCTTTTCCTGAATGTCCTGCTCCCATGTGGCCTCATCACAGGTCACAGTCCCTCAAGTTAGTCTCCCACAGAACTCAAGTTCACACTGGAGTTCTAGCCTGTCTGGTATACAGCAGCGCAGAAACAGCAGCGGTGCCCCAGCCATCTGCCAGCCTAGGCACATAGCCATTGCTGTTATCAAACTGTTCCCAGGCACAGCAGAGTAAGACAATAAGCAGTACAGTGGTACAACAAGTAGCAAAACGAAAAAGCAGCCACTGATGAGCACTCGAGTCTAAGATACAGAGAGGCAAGCAAGCCCCATGGCAAGCAGAGGAGCCTGGCAATAGCTAACCAGCAATAACAGCTACAAATTCAATCTAGCACATTCCAATGAAGTCTGTCATTACCTCGAACCCTTCAACCCCATGTTGGTGATCAAAAAGGGCTGCTGTAGCTTAAGCCCAGCTGGGAACTAAGCCCCACACAGCCACTCGCTCACTCTTCCTTGGTGAGGTGGGAGAGAGAATCCAAAGGGCAAAAGTGAGAAAACCCATGGATTGAGATAAAGACTGTTTAATAGGTAAAGCAAAAGCTGCATGCACAAGCAAAGCAAAGCAAAGCAAGGAATTCATTCACCACTTCCCATGGTCAGGCAGGTGTTCAGCTGTCTCCAGGTTTGCAGGGCTCCACCACAGTAACAGTTACTTGGGAAGACAAACACCATCACTCCAAACATCCCCTCCTTCCTCCTTCTGCCCCCAGCTTTATACGCTGAGCATGACACCATATGGTATGGAATATCCCTGCGGTCAGTTGGGATCATCTGTCCCAGCTATGTTGCCTCCCAGCTTCTTGTGCACTCCCAGTCTACTCACTGGTAGACTGGTGTGAGGAGCAGAAAAGGCTGTGAAGCTGTGTAAGCACAGCTCAGGAATAACCAAAACATCCCTGGATTATCAACACTGTTTCCAGCATAAACCCAAAAATCCAAAACATAGCCCCATGCTAGCTACTATGAAGAAAATTAACTCCACCCCAACCAAAACCAGCACAATGATAGCTTTCTTCTCAACACAGGGAATTCAATGAAATGTTTTCCATGGCTTGGCTTCTTAAATCTTTGCCATCACCTCTTTAGTTTTCTTCCTTGCCTTTTCTGCTTTCCTAAATGGTACTAATAAAGGTCGATACATGAGCATAACATGGTTTCATCACTAATCCTACACTTTACTTTGTCAGCATTGTTCATAAATACCTTTGGTTTTTCATTTACTTGGATTTAGCAGCTTGATTACTACTAACAACACCTTGTTATATAGGGCAGCAGCATTCCAGGATCCTGTACAATAATTGAGATGTAATCCTTCTTACAAGATCAACAAGGAGTTAAAATGCCTTGAGTTAAAAAGCTCAGGTTAAGAATCATGAGAACAGGCCTGACAATTCCAATAAAATGCAGTCTATCTAAGATTTTTAAGGCTTAAGATTTTAAAAGATGAAGATAAAGATTAATTATGGTTAGAGATTAAATCAATTTGTGTCAGGGTGATCTAGACTAATTTAGCAAGGAAAGTTAATGTCTGTCAATGTGGCACACAAACACATAAAATTCGCACAAATAAATACTGAGAACCACAGTAACGTACTTAAGTTTTGGGTCATGTGACCTAACCTCAATACATCAGTTATAATCTCTTTATTAAATCAATTGTCAAACTGGAAGTATTTTGAGAATGTTTCAGATTTTTCTAGTAGTACAACTTTTGACCTGAAACTTATTTTTAATAACTGCTGTCTCTGAGTTCTATATTCAAAAATAAGTTTGTAAGTGTGTTGCAGCTGCTACCATTAAAAAGCATTATTCAACAGGGTTGTGAGTCTACTTTCTTTCACAGGTGGAATAAAAAAAAATTAAATATTAAGCAAGGCCTTGCATTCTTTGCTTCCAGCATTTCTCCCATAGGTTTCCCAGACTGTGATATTTTGTTAAATCATACTCTTTTACCTTAAATTAAGTTAATAGGAAACAACTAAGTTCATATTTCACTATGTCTGTTTTGTGTGTGTGCATCCATTCTACTACAGAACAAGAATGCAGACCCTTGCTTCTGCAGGGTTGGAGTTTGGTGCTCTGTAACTTTTGTTGGTTTTATACTTCAATGAAGTCTATCATCATGACAAGGAAGTCGTAAGTGTCTTATCTTTCCAGTGATGGAGTACTTGTGTTCAGCCAGTTTCTCAGAGTCAGTTCAGAGCTGTTAGTAGTTTTTATCACTGACAAACTTCTCTAGTTCTGAAAGGGACAAGCAAAGGGAAACACAGTAAATAAAAGAGTTAATTGTTGCCTTTGGATTTACAGATGAGTCATACATTTTAGAGTACCATATGATTAAATAAATCATTATCATATCATTACACATCAGCAAACTCGGAGTAAGCTTCTCACCCTTTCCCCATAGCACAGATCAGAGCCACAGAACATGTGTTGTTGTGCAGTCCTTTATTGATATTGGTTAAAGAGAGTAAAGAGAGACTTGTGCAGTTAGATAGAGGGTATAGTCCTGTCATATAACTTCAGGCTTTCGCATATAATCAACCAAGAGAAAAAAAGCACCTAATCTACATTTTACAGACTCTACTGCTGGCATAAGGAGCCTTAGTTATGGAGGCTGTGTGATTATTCACCATGTTATCAGAGGTATATGAGCTATCCAGAATCACAAATAATAAATCATTACTATGGGAAAACATTAATTATCTTAACCAATGCTGTCATGTATCTTAAAAAGAGTGAATATAATAAGGATTATCATTTTGAGTTAGGCAATTTATAATTTTTTGTGTCACAGATATAACTATTTGCTACACAATTACATCGTAAGGATCATGTGTGGAAAAGACAGTATCTTGCATTAGATTGTGTACAGATTCCTTTAAAGTCGTGCATGCATACTTATTTTAAATCTACATAGCAAGGATTATGTGCCAGTAAAAAATATTTTTATTGCTGTAAAAGTGCAGTACGAAGAGAGATTATTAAATGAATAGGTTTACTATTTGGATATTGTCAGAGTTATTTCACTGTAACTTGTACAGGTGAGAAATAAATGCAAAAGGAGATATAATCAGCACTAACTAATAGCAATTACTGTTTTTACAGAAATCAGAATTTAAATGGCCTGAATTAATGGCATCAGAATTAGTCTGAAACCTCTATTTGCTACATTTGGAGTAATAGCTGTTCCTTAAAACATTCCCGAAAAAAGACTGTGACTGAGAAATCCTAAGAGCAGACCACAGTCTGAGCTTATATTCTTGGACTGCTTCCCTAACCTCACTTCTAAACGTGTCATTCAAGTCTTAAAAATCAGAGTACAAAAGTAAATCATGCAGTTGGTCTCATAATCGCTTCAGTGGTGAAATAAATTAATAGAAGATTTTGTAGGCTTGAGGAGTTCTGCTTTGCTTAGTTTTTCATGGCTAAAATCTTATCCTCAGAAACACAATTTCTTTGCATATATAAATAGAAACAATCCGGTCCCACTCTTTCTACTGCAATTAGGAAAAAAGCAATCAGAGTTTGTTAAACAGACTTCAGAGAGAGTGGAGTCTTACGCTTAGAAGACAGATGTTTTCTGATTAAGCTTTCTATCGTGGTCTCATTTAGAAATTGCACAAGCCAGACAACTTTAGCAAAGGTTACAGTTGGTGCAATTCCACTGCTTTGAGCAGTTCTCAATGACAGCTCTTTTTAGTTTGTGACATAGTGTTTAAATAGTTTGAACCTTCTTAAGAACTGGAACAATGCTACTGCCCTCAGAAGAACTCATTGTTGTACTGCAAACCTAAAGAATAGCATCTAAAGTTTTGCTAAAATGTCATCCTGCAACTTTTCTCATTATGCTATGCTAAAAGGGAGTGCTAAAAGTGAATAAATATATTTTCATTAATACAATCTCATTTGTGCAGAGGGTCATGTACTGACAGGTATGTAGAAGTGGTGATGCTCACCACAACTGTTGTTGTTTATACTTTCCACTACAAAATCGATGTTTATTTGCTTATAATTTAAGTAACCATTAATTTGTTAGGATAAAAAAGGGGAAAGAAAAAAAAAATTTAAAAAATCAGTGTAAGGTGTCTTACCTAGGTCAAACTTTTCTCAAAGCTATGAAAAAATCCTTTCTGTAGAAAAATCAGAAAGCAAAACTCCACTAAACTTTTCATCTCTCTTGCTCTGCAAGAGAAAAAAACAAGACCACTTGGTCATCATTTAAATTATCTATGTTTTGAAAGAGAAATAGTAGCTTTTTACACCATCTCTTTCCTCAGTCGTAGGCATGAACATTTTCCCAAATGTTGCCAAATAGTAAGCATTTGAAAAAACTGCAGCTGATTTCTTAGAACAAGTAAATTCTAAAGATTCTGCCCCCACCAAGCATGTGCCAACCTCTCAGAGCTGCCCGAACTGACAATGAAAGAATGTTTGGCAAAAAGATTATAACATTATTGCAGTTACTCCTTGGGTAAAAGTGAGATTCTGGGAGGAAAGGATACTATATATATTATACCTGATACAAAAACATACAGTCTTTGAAATTCTAGAAATACTTACAGATTCCAGTGAATGTTCTAGACACCAAGAAGAACACCTAACTAAAAGGTGGTGGAGTTTCTTTAAATCGTATTTAAGTCTAGATTTAAAATAAATTTTGAATCACAATTCCAGGTTACCTTTGTTAAAGTTAGCTAAAACTCCTTCCTTCTGTGGGTAACTTTCCTTGCAGTACATTTCTATGTCTGACTGCTTATAGATTAGCAGTGATCTGCTGCATCCTTTCCAGTCTCCAGGCCATAGTATTAGTCACAAGTAATAAGGCTAAAAAAGGCTAAAATAGCCTTTGGCATAATGTACAACAACCTGAGACCCGATCTAGGACTGTACTACTATCTAAGGGCCTCCAAAGCTCACTACAGATTAGGGTTTTTTTTTTTTCTGTAGTGGTACACTTCCTATCCCAAAGACAAGGAACAAGTACCCTACACAATGCTAAGGCAGTCTTACGATAGACATCTATTCTGATTATTGATTTTTGGTATTGCAATGATGCCTAAAATTCCCAGTCACAGAAGAGAACCCTGGGATTGTCCTATGGTCTGTATAAGTGAGAAAATGAAAACAAACCCTAAATCAGGAATTTATGTGTGTTCTACATTCAGCATCCGGTGCTTTAATTGTAGGTCTTTATAGACACACACGTCTACAACTTGCAAAAATGTGAGTCGTTTCATCTACTTCTCAAAGCTGGTAATTTATCTTGATCTGATACACAATGACAAAAATAAAGTTCGTGGAGCTCCATATGCTTAACTAGAACAACCAAACTCTGCTGTGGAAATCAGTCTGCCAAAAACAGATTAGATGCTCTAATTGTGTATTGTTGCTCAGAGAGTTTTTCACAGGTGAAAACTTTAGATGAATTTTTCCAAGTTCCTGGGGTAAAAGCAGTGAGAAATACTGAATTCTTATGAGTTGTGGTTATGAATTTGTGTGTGTGTTCTCAAATATAATCAAACCCAGTAAGGTCTTCAACATATTTAAATTTATTTAGGAATAAAGATTTTTAAAAAATAAAGCAAGAATAACATCTTAGAGAAATTCTTGAATCTGAACATTTTCTGAGCAAGTGTCTGCTTTATTCCGCAAAATCTTTTGATGGAATGACATTGCAAGTGTTTAAATACAAACTTGAATGAAGATGCAATGAAAGGATGCAGGAGAAATAGGTTTTGTATTTCAGAACACTTCTGAAGAAAATCAAACTGACCAAAGACTCAATATGAAATTATATTTAAATTGAGGATTAGTAACATAGCACGAAACACACGTGAAGTCAGATAGAGACAATCTGGAAAATACATTTCGTGATAGGGAGCGAAGGTCTTTTCATTCATAAAACTTCCATAGAGGAACATAAATATTCTCTTTAGGCTACTTAGCATCTATTTCCCATGGTTAACACATCTGTTTGAAGAGAATTCTGAATTTTAATCATGGTAAGGAACAGGACTTGACAACACAGCAGGGCAAGATTACCTAATGAAGTTATTCTGTACTATGCTGAAAGATTAACATCCTTCTGTTCTGCTTTTTTCCTATTATACTGAGGATAACTTGGACATTTTATTTGCTTTGAAGTTAGAGTTTTCTTTCCCTGTTGAGGTTTTCTGCAGCTATGCTTTTCATATCACTGAGTTTCATCTCACATAATTTCCAGCAAATTGCCTAAATCAAAGGTTCCAATTCAATTCTCCCAAGGTAAAAAAACCTAAAGCCAAACAATCAGCAATGATGACCAAAAAAAAAAACCAAAAACAAAAAACCACCAAAAAAAAACCCAAAACCCTCAAAAAAACCACCAACCAAACAAAAAAAAATCCCAAGCAAGCAAGCAAACAAACAAACAAAACCCAAAACACAAAAAAAAAAAAAAAAACACCCAAACAACAGCTTCCACAGAGAGCAAACAAAAAGTCACAGAAAAACTTTATATTGGAGAAACTATGCACAGAGCAACCAACCAGTCCTAACACAGTTACCCAACATCTGATGGTCTGTTAGTTCAAGTTTCTAGTTCTTTCTCCTCCCCTCTCCTTCCCCCCCGCCCCTCCCTTTTTTTTTTTGGTCCTAGTTTTGTTACTTAGGTGTTTTTCAGTGCACTTGCTGTGATAGTCGTGTTTTCACTAATGTTTTTTTAATTGCCTTAGTTTCTTCCATTATCTCTGTTTTCCTCATTTCCTGTTCCTTTTTTCCTCCATCGTCTTTTTAGTAAACACAGACGTTCACAAATAAATATGTGACCAAAAGAAGCATTTGAAAATAAATAGTCCTGTAACACAAAATCAAATTCGTAATTTATATTTGTGGTTCAACAGAAAATACTTTCTAACATTAATTTCCCAAAAATCATACGACCATTTTAGTTATTCCTGTATTCAGTGTGGCTTACCTCAAAATCCTTAGCTGATGATTTTAGAGCTCTTTATGTTCAGCTAAGTCATTTAAGAGTTTAAATGACCCAAATGCTTTAGGAGATGATACTAAACTATCAGATTTCCAGGGCTGTTCTCATTACCCTAGATTCATAGAGGATTTACAGAAAGGTGGAGGTGAAAATATCTAGAAAATATGCTTTTGCCTTCCTGCAATCAACTTTGGGATGCTTGTGTCCACACAGGCGTCATTGATGGATCAAGAATTCAGTAGGAAAGGGGTGGGCGGGGTGTTTGTGTTGTGTAAAAGCCTTCTCTTTTCAATGGATAAATTAATATTTGCAGTTCTTATCATTGCACCGCCAGAAAGTATAATTTAAAAGGGTGTAAAGAGAAGTGAAAAAAAATAGGCAAAGCAGTGGGTGGCTTTTATACAGAGGAAATTTCATGGGTCAGGACACTTCAGTTTGGAATCTGAGAGCTAGAACAACATCATTAGTGAATGATTATTCTTTTTTTTTTTCCTCCAAACACAGAATCTGGGAATCCTCCGAATGAATTATCAGACTGCAAGCTTAAAGCATAAAACAGAAGCATATTTTCATACAATGCAGAACTAAATTTTAGAGCTCGCTGCCACCAGGAGTTATAGGGGCAAATGTTACTGTGTTTTGAGAAAAATTAGTCAAAGTCACAGGAGATGCG
Organism: Strigops habroptila; assembly: GCF_004027225.2. NCBI lineage: Eukaryota > Metazoa > Chordata > Aves > Psittaciformes > Psittacidae > Strigops > Strigops habroptila. The sequence continues at coordinate 44,610,052 of NC_044277.2, read as the reverse complement.
TTTAGTAATTACTGATGGACTCAATGGTTCTGTCTGAATTTCTGGTTCTGTTGAAAATGAAAAGTGGAGATATTTGTCACTGACATACAGCAACAATAAAGGATTTATTTGTCATTTTTGGAATTCTCAGCTCTCAAGTTTCCCTTGCAATGCATTCAGATTTTGTTATCAGTGTACAAACTGAGCATGTCAGCCTTGCTGGTGATTCAAGTCTCATTTATTCTGCTCCAGATGGCCCACCCAGGGAAGAGAAGGATAGGTAACTTCAGACACTTAGATGGTAGGAACTAGCCAGAAAGCGGATTTTCTCCTGCATGTGCTTTGTTTTTCTGACTTAATGTTTTCCAGGAAACAAACTTTGTTGCTGCCAGACCAGTTAGGTAATAGTGAGTGTTCATTTAATCCATTGCCCTTATAGTGGAAAGACCTTAGGTCTCACATAATGGCTGAAATGTCTATAACAATCACAGTATCTCAGATTAGGTCTTTTGTTCTCTGATAAAATTATTCCAGTCATTAAAAAGGCAGATGTGAGAGAGGAAGAAACAAAAACATTGATCTCTGATTTTTTTCTTTTTAAATCCTGTTACCCAATCAACTTGTTCCTGCCACGAACACAGTCTTCTCTGTGGCAGTGAACTCAGCAAGATTAGTACTTCTAAAAGTTATTCTAGAATTCTTATTCATAAAAATGTGCAGAACTAGTAAGAGCTTACAGGTTTTGGTTTTAATGACTTCACTACCATTATTATTTTATTACAATAAATTCCAGCCATAACTCATCAGTTTTTGGGGGGTGGGCAGGGGGTGTTTGTTTGTTTGTTTGTTTGGAGGAGGGGTAGGTTGGTCGTTTTATTTTCTGGAAAAAAAAAATGAAATCTGGACTTGTATTCATCATAAACTAGCACAAAGTTCTGTGAAAGAGCACATCAAAATCTAAGTTACAACTGTTACATCTTCATAATCCAACAAAGTTTTAAACCTGTTCCTCAGACACTAATTATAGGGTCATTAGTTAATTCTTGGGTGGGTAGTTTAGCCTTCGCTGGCTCCTTTTGCAGGTCACCAGTTTCTGGCCTGCAAAATGGACATCATGGCATTGCAATAATGCACATGGAGATCTTCAGATGGAAAGGCATGGTATTAACTTATATTTCTCAAAGTATTGTACAATGTTTAGCTGTCATTTCCTAAATTATATAGCAAATATTGAATTCTTTTCTGCAAACATTGCATTTTGGGACATTTCCTAGACATATGGCATTTGTTTCTCTGACAGGAAACCAGAAATCAGACTTGAAACTCTTTCAGCTGCTGTAAATTGTCACAGTTGCAGTAAGCCAAAGGTCAATCAGCCTATTCGCAGACTTTAAAAGTCAAACAGAAATCCACTCTTAACAAGGGTCAATATTTGCTGTTGTCTCAGTTTATAAAACAATTAAAAGTCATAGTGTCTAATAGAAGGGAGTAGCTTTTAAAAATAAAAAGAGGGAAGGAGCAAAATTGATCATCTTTATTACAGAATGCTTCCCAGTGAGAAAGAAATAAAACCTGTGATAGGTGCAGTACACGTATTAGGAAGAAAATAAAAAGATAAAGGTACTGTATGGCAAAAGGAGGGTGGATTCCTAAATAGCATCATTGTGCACATTCTGTTGTAGTTTCCAACAGAGATAAATAGAACATTTTTCTGCAAAGCATCAGGATAAATATGATACCCCTCTTTCAGTCGTTGGAAATAGATTGGCTTCTTAGATTAAAATATTGCATGAATAGCAGATAACCAGCAAAAATATAGAAAAAAGCCCTTGCTTATTGGACAGCTGAGAAGAGAGCGGAAGGAGAGGAAAGCATCCCGTTACTTCAGGATGCTAAAACCTAGAAATTATTTAGTGCTGAATAATCAGTGTGAAACCAGCAGCCTGACTCCATTACCTTATGCCATGAAGGTCAACTGGAAAACAGAGAGACAGTGAAGAGTATTTAAATTAAAGCTTATTTTCACTCAGCTTGCATAAATGCAAATCATACCTATGTTATTTGCCTCTTCCATGAACACAGCAATGAAGTTTCACATTTCTGGATTTATAATTCTGAAATGCTTTAAATATCTAGCTTAGAATGAGATAAATAGCCTTCAGGAAATGTTTTGAGATTTTGTTTGTGTGTTTGTTTGTTTTTCCTGTTTGTGTCTTTCTACTCACTATAAATCCTAAAAAACTTATTTAAACATTAGCAATTTAATCGTATCTTCAGAGTTTAGGATTTTTACATTTGTCATTTTTAGACTTTTCTAATAGGTGGCCAAGGAATATCAGACTTATTGGAAAAACTGAGGCAAGGATGAAAGAAAATTGAAACTGGCCAAAATAAATTCTATGTGCAACAGCTAAGAATAGCTGTTATGTTGACTGGAGTTCATTCTAGGGCCAGTCCTATCAATAGAATGAGGACTTTCTCTCACAGCATCTTCTTCTGATGCCATCAACTCCCTTGATTGCTTTCAATTGGCCTTTCTCACCTACCATTAGTATATTGCAGTACCATTTCTAAAAGTGTCTTTTATTTGCCCTGTATACTTTGTTGCATTTCAATTTCGTGTTGCAGACATCCTCTGAAAGAACACTGAATTCATGGTCACAGGTCACACTTCATAACCTCAAGACACTTTAATAGAGTACAAGGTGACTAAAGCATAAAAGACACTCTAAAAGCGCTTTATGGGGAGTTACTTGCAGCAAACGCCAGTTATAAATGACCCAACACAATACATCATCTAGATTCCACATATTAATGATCCCTTGTAACCTAGGTAACTCATTGTAATTACATTTACAAGAACAGAAATGCCAGCTCTTTAAAATGTACCACGAAGTTGGTGTTCTTAGGAATAAGTCAGCTTAAACATACACTTCAATAACAGACAACTGACCTTAAAATTTAGAGCATCTACTTTAGTTTTATGTCAAATATCCTTCTATTTATTACACTACTTTTTTCCATGAAAACAAATTACCCCAAATTAAAATTATTAACAGGTAATAAATACGTTATCACTAAAAATTGCAGGATTTAAAAAAGAAAAAGAAAAAAAGAGACATATACCTGATTTTTTTCTTAAAAATCTCAGATACATGTTTTTGAAGATTAAAGTCCTTTGAAATATTGTAATATATTGAGACAGTATGAGGGGAGGCCATTTAGATTGAATCACAAAGGGATAATGTAGGTTGACTTGTAAGCTGACCAAGACATTATCTATTATCAGCATTTATTAGAATCATGTTGCTAATCCTAACTCCATAGATCTTTATGAGGCTTCTGGAACACTTGGTGTATTTGTCATTTAGGTATCATTGCATTAAAATATGCTTGGGAGTAGAGATGGAGCAAAGAGATGGAGCTTCATCTGCTGGTTCAAGCAGATGAAGCATGTTATGTGGGCTTTTGTTGTTAAATGAAGTTAATGAAAGGTAGTTAGGGCACAATGCTTAACCTAAGCCCCAGCACTTCTGAAACATATAACCAAATGGGTATAATGGAGAAGACTGCAAACTGGCACGTAAACTTTGATGACCAAGTTAATGAACAGCACAAACTCTGGTTATTATATGAAGGTGGAAGATGTAATTAATGTTCAGTGGCACAGAACAATTCTAGTCATGAAGAAAATCATTCTGTGATTTTAAGGCATAGTGCCAAATATATCGATATCTTTCTTGTGTGGAAAGATAATCTGAGATGTTGTTTGTGCATTTTCCATAACTAGCCTACTGGTCACTGAGAAGCTTCTGACTTAGACTACCTGGGTTCCCCAGGTTGCATAGTTTTGAGTGTTGCTTGTTCTGAAGGTGGAGAGTTTTTGCAGAGCCAATGGTCTCAAAAATGATCCAGTAAACTCCTTCAGGCTCAGTATTGCCCCAAATAAGAGGGTGGGTAAACCTGTGAACAGTTCAGAAGATCACTGAGGTCGTAAGCCTGTTTCTCACTCAGTTAAACCAGTTATCCAGATTAACCCTGTATGAAAATATAACACTAGCATTTCCAACATTTTCCAAATATGAAAGGGATCAGAAAACTTTTCTCTAACCATCCATGAAAACTCTGAGAACACCAGCAATACCATTTCTCAATCACGTGTGTTTAATTTGGTTATCCTTTCTGTAAATTCAGGCAGAACAAAAAAAAAAAAAAAAATCATTCTGCCTGCTAAGAAGATTAAACATTAGTCATAAAGGACCTTGTCAGCTAGGACTTCAAAATATTTTTATGAAGGTACTGCACATAATAAAAGATGCCACATTGGTTACACAACTGGGATATTAGGAAAATTAAGTTCTGTTTAATATGCTTGCTTGAGCGTATTTTCAAAACTGCTCAAATAGGTATAAAATTAGGCTCTGTAAAAAGATCTATTCCTACTCTTTTCTTATTTCCAAGTGTAAATCAGCAAGAGGAAAGACAGAGAAATAGCATAACTCCCCCTAAGTGAAATGGATATATTTAACCTGTGCAGCAAAGTTCCTTGAAGCTGATGTTGGAAAGGAAATCAGGCTTTGTTGCCCTGCTTGTGCAATACTGCACCTTGCTTCAGTCTGCAACCAGGGAGCAATTAGGCCACAGACACAATGAAGTGGAAGTATTGCACAAGTTGGTTGCTATATGAACAAGCATATGTTCATGTATCATAAAGAAGAAAATCAATTCACATCAAAGACTAATTGACTGTAACCTTGAAATAAAACAGGAAATAATTGATGTTTTTTGTCTGGTGAAAGGTATGTCATGTACTTTAAGACAGTTACAAACTGCAGGCTTCTAAAGGTAATTATATATGCCCAACTGTTAATAGGAAGCTTAGAACTTCAGTGTCTCCTGAGCATATGATTCCCATGAACAGTCACTCATGAACAGTATATTCTATAGGAAGATACAATAGTAGTGTGCAAGACAAAAGATAAATTTCAACTACAAATACCTGACTGGAACATGAACCATTCCTCATTTGTTCTTAATTTGTTTGTTGGGGTGTTTTGGGGGTGTTTTGGGGGGTTCTTATTTTTTTCTTTGTTTTTGGTTTGTCTTTTTTGGGGTTTTTTGTGTTTTGGGGTGGGGAGTTTCTCTTTTATTGAGTAGTAGCAATTCACTGCAGATAAAGTTTTCAAGAAAAATCTATTCCAGCTAAAGAAGCTTCCTGATTTTCTTTCTAGGTTTATATCACCATCTCAACACTGCTTCAGCAACTAAATCGGCCCAGGGTACTTCTTTTAATGTAGGCGAGATAGACAAGCAAGAAAGAACCACTTTCTAGAAAAAGTGGGGTGGTTTTGCTAATGCGCCTTTTCACCATTCAGCTATTTCTCCTTTGTTCTCATCAGCCTCGTCCTTTTCAACTTTTTATATTTCTTTGTTGAGGAGGAAGGGGGTGGCTGGGGCTATTTTTAGAAACACTGATTCACAGTCTTTTATGCTTCCCTGTTCCCATCAGGCTGAGATGAGTGCTGGTTATTAGTGGAATACAGTACCTGCAATACACCACAATACAGTTACAGCATCACCTGAAATTACCTTAGGAATCTGCCAAAACAAAAAGACCCACACATTTAATTAGAATGTTGTGGTTTCTTTTTAATGAGTTAGATTCATAACTCAGAGTTTATTTTAAATAAGTATTTAGTACTTTCTTTCCAGGTTCAGGGAAAATATAATTTATGTCTGAAGGGTTCTCTTAATAAATTACCTGAGGAGATCAGGTCAGTTAGCTTTGTCAATAACCTCAACCAGTGTGAAACTAGCAGAAGAAGGAGAGACAGAAAGAGACATTGAAGCAGAAGTTATTTCTTAGTCTGCAGTATTCATTAATATTTTTATTCATTTTTGTTCTCAGCTGGTTGAACAGAATACGTTTTATTTTTATATAGCTTCTTACTGCATAAATCTCACTCCCTGAATTTCACTTATACTTAATTTATAACCTCTGGGCCAAGCTCTGTTTTCACATTCATCTTGTGCTGGGGAGCTCCATTAATTTCTGTGAATTACTCCCCATTTCAAACAAAAGAAGGATGCATCTTAATTTCATTCCTTCTCTGTTAGAGCAGAGAGTGAGCAGCACAGCTGCTGCTTGTGGTCTGCAGGGAAACATCTTCTAATTCTGTCTAACGCAGCGAGGTAGATATGAGATACCAGTAATAGTGTTACTCAGGTTAAATAGGGATTACAGAACTATTAAAAACAGATGGCCATGAAAGGTGTTGCTTGTTTTAGTAATTGTACATTACTCTTTGTAATGGAAAGCAGGGACATCACATCCAGAACAGTTCATCCCACTTACCAAAACAGAGGGATCTCTCTCTGTTACCTCCATCACACATAAGGGAATTAATAATTCTCAGCTGAAGTTTTCTCATTTGGTCCCCTTCACCAGTCAAAGGCAATTTGAGAACTAATTCCATTATCAGATTTAAGGGAAGCTGCCAGCTCTTGTGATTGTCTTCAAGTAGCTGGCTCACAGGTCTTGATTATATATAAATGTTGTCATCTTGCACGAGGGTTGCTCTTAGTCATTATACTGGAATAAAACATGTTCACTTCCCAATCACTTTGGACCCCACTATTTTTCAGTAAAACCTATCTGACTTAAAAATCAGGTATGGAGAGATGAACACTATTCATGGGGAGTGACATGTTGTCCATCTGCATTTCAGTTATTTCAGGCAAATCAAAGGAGAAAAAAGAGGACAGAAATTAAACTTCCTCATACGCATTTGTTGTGTACCCAGGTATAAATGCGCTGAGAAACACTGAATTACAGTCACAAAAAACATGTCCAAACCATGCTTGAACATGGCTGAAGAGCTGAAAAACAAGAGAAAGCTCAGGGAGCAACTCAACGTAGGGTCTGATTAGAGTATACCTATAGTAAACTGACAAATCTGCATATGCTGGCTGAACTTAATGAAAACAGATGTTTTCTAAGATTATTCAATTATGGTATTTCTACTTGACATGGGAACTAGAAAGTCACATATTAATTGCATCAAACTCCTTGAGATGCTGAACATTCTGTACAGCTTATCATGTGATGCTCATTACTGGATTTGCTATTGCTAACTTCTGTGAAAGTTTTCAAATGGCTCCCACCTGAGTTCAGAAAATGGAAAGTCATGATTTAAGACAACTGCAGGTAGGCAGCTTGCCTGCCTGTCAAGCAGAATAGCTTTGCAGTACTGCGATGGCATGGAACTGATCTTGTTCTCCTTTTAAAAAGATGAAAAATATGTAAATATATTTAATATATATGATAAGCCCAGCATACTGGCAATCTTTTACTTTAGTGTAATATTCTTGTAACATATTCCATGGCCAGTGAATAAAAAAGTTTCAGGCCATTAATTTCCTTTCAGCTTATTAAAAAAAAAAATAAAATCTGGCAGTGCAAGAAGATCAAAATATTCAATAAAACAAAGCTTGACCTGAACTGCCAGAAAGTTTTCTGATATCAGATTTACCCTAGATTCTGGATGAAGGAAATAAATACACATCATGAACTATCTGGAAGTAACTTGGACAAACCCACTCACTCATTTGCTGTTTGTGCCAGTCAAACCCCCTTAATTTTAGCTTTATATACCACACGGAGTCTGGCTGATTTCAGTGGGGCACTGAAGAGGACAGAGACCCACCCACTATGCCAGGACTATGTCAGCTCAGTATTTGTTAATATGAACATTCTGGATATATATACTATTCTCTCCAGATCTCAGTAACTCAGTGATTTGTGTCTGTCTGAAGAAAGCAAACAAAAAAATAAACTTAAAAACAAAAATGGTAAATTTCTAATAATTGAGAAAAATAGCCTGTGAGACTCTTTCCCATAATATATGTCACATTTCCATATGTTCTAGTAATTAGCATCAGAATCTTTTTTTAAAATATGTATTAACTGTGTCATTCTTTCCTAAAGAAGGGATCATGACTGAAGTATAGAGTCAGTTCTCTCTGACTACCAAAGATTGTAAAGCTTCACAAGCTAAAAGAGAGATTCATTGGTCTGTCTATAGTCTTATGTTTTTCCACCCCACTCCCCCACATCTGCACCTTATCTCTTTGTGCTGCAGCACGGTGCAGGCTTGCAGCCTCTCTGTTGCTCTGGTGTAGCAAGATGTGATCTCCCTGAACAGCTTTGCCTATAAGAGGAAAGAAGTCATTGCTCTGTAGTCAGGGAGGGATATATGCAGCCAATGTGCTGTAGGAAAGCTTTGCACTCCAAGAGGTCTTGGCACACTCCCTAGTGCAACATGTGTCACGGGTGTTCCCTCATCACTTTTTGATGACCTCATCACAGGATTCAGATTGGGTAAAGAAACATTTTACCAACAGGAGGCAGCATGATGAGGCTTACATTTTGGGAGACAAATTTGTTAAGAAATCTGGAAGTATCAGGTGGCTTGGAAGTAAAGGTTGTATGTTTATGAAAGCTTCTTCTTTCTTTAAGTATAAGCTTCTTACAAGAGCTTATATTTCAGAAAAGAGTCAGGTAAGGAACCAGAAAATCTGATGGATTTGTTCCAGAAACAGTAATAACATAGGACATTTTTTGTCACTGCAGTTACCATAGATGGAGATCAGCCAGAGATTAATTCCTCAGAAGACATTGTACTGTTTGCACGTATTTCCATATTTAACTTCTTATTTAAAACATTTACTATTGTAAAATGGAGTGGGATACAATGTCAGATCGGTTATAGGTACAATGTTGACACTGCAGTGAGCTGAATAATAGAATCATAGAATGGTTTGGGTTGGAAAGGACCTCAAAGCTCATCTAGTTCCAAGCCCCTGTCACGGGCAGGGACACTTTCCACTAGACCAGGTTGCTCAAAGCTCCATCCTACCTGACCTTGGAACACTGCCAGGGATTCAACTTCTCTGTAACCTGTTCCAGTGTACCCTCATAGTAAAGATTTTTTTCCTAATGTCTAATCTAAATTTACTCTCTTTCAGCTTAAAGCCATTCCCCTTTGTCCTGTCACTACCTGCCCTTGTAAAAAGTCCCTCTCCAGATTTCTTGTTGGCTCCTTTAGGTACTAGAAGGCTGCTATAAGGTCTCCCTGGAGCCTTCTCTTCTCCAGGCTGAACTTCATAGGAGAGCCCTCTGATCATCTTCACGGCCCTCCTCTGGACTTGTTCAAGCAGGTCCATATGCCTCTTGTGTTGGAGACCCCAGAGCTGAATGCGGTACTGGAGGTGTGGTCTCACAGCAGCGGAGTAGAGAGGGAGAATCATCTCCCTCAACCTGTTCGTCGTGCTTCTTTTGATGCAGCCCCAGATACCCAGCAATTAGGCAGGTACAATGAGCAAAATGGCATCCTCAGTTTCAGGATGGTGCCGTTTTTCTCTATGTTTTCATAGTCTTACTCTACATCATTTCTTTGCCTTTTCCTATCCAAATGAAACCTGTACGGAAGCTGGCCAGTATATGCAAATACCCAGCTGAACACACATTTTAGAATTTGTGTAGACAAATTGGGCTTTTGAAGAACAAAACGTTTGGTAATCAGTCTGTAGTAAGCATTAAAAAGATCTTTAAGGAAATTCTTAATTGCCTGTAAGTATCGTCAGGTTTTAATATCCAATGAGAAACAGTTTCCTTATCTGCTCCAGAGAAGTTCAGCTTTAGGTTTGTAGAACGGAAATTTATCCTGCGATGTTTTCACTGAAAATTCAAGGTATTTTCTGCCCACACCCTTAACACGGAACACAGCTTTTTCTCTGAAAGCCTGCCAGATCAGACCCATACGATCTGACACTGACATTTTCTGGCCTTTTCTGTCACTGGTTCTCTTGTAAGCAATGCCCACACAGAGTGAATCAAACCAAACATTGAAATACAGACAATCCCAATATGTTCCTTCCAGGCTTCCAGTTCACATCTCATTTTCTCTGTTCCTGCCTATTCATTTGTAAATTCTTCATCTCTCATACATTGCAGTGTTCATTGCTGTCACTTAGGAAATGAATAATGGCAAAAAAAAGTTTTGTGTGCACTGACTATGCAGAATGCCTTCCATCTGAAGCACATATTGGCTCTTCAGTCTTGCTGTATGTAAGTGTACTACAATATTGAATAGATTTATCCTCAATGCCCCTGCATTTTACAGCTCCCTTTACTTTGCAGATGGGAATTTGAGGTTTAGAAATATTAAGGGTTAGATTTGCCCTTAATATCCATTCTTCTGCATTATTAGCCCCTCTCCCTTCTGAGTGTGCCTGTGTGGGAGGTTTTGGCTGTTTGGCCGTAGGTCCCCTGCAGACTGCGCTTGGAATCAGCTATCTAATTCCTTCTCAGACTCCCTGATATTACATAGCCTTCTCATCCCCCCCCCGTGCAGCTCAGCCACCCTCTGCAGGAGGTCCTCTGCCTTTGCAGGCAGCTCTGCTCTCAGCTGCCTGTCCCTGCCCCAGCAGCTCAGTCTGGATGGAGGCATCAGCCACCGCAGGGGTAGATGGTGCAGATCCCCCAGCCTGAACTGCAGCCTTTACTTTTATTCCTTTCCCTGTACTTTAATGAGCACTAAAATAATTTAAAGTGATCTTTATTGTTTCATGACTGATATTTGTTCTTCACCACTACCGTTTCAGTTCTCTACAGATTCAGGCAGATACACGTGTAATGATTACATGTCCATTGTATTCTCGCAGCTTGCTTTTAAACACTGCAATTAGAGAGTCAGCTTTTCTTCTGATATGAAGCTGAGCATGAGGAGAATAATCTTTGGCTGTGTGCAGGTGTCCTATCCTATAAAGGACACATTCTCCTTTCTTAGGAACACTGGTCTGGTGTGTGTTCAGAGGAAGAAATGTGACTGGAAAAAATCTTTAATGTAATGAATGTACTTCCAGTTTTCAGTGAGAAAAGCACAGTTCAATCTTTTTCAGCCATATATGAAATTATATACTTGATGGAAATTATGTGAATCATCAGTCAGGTTAAAAATTACTTTTTGTCTTTACTTTTAGAGATAGAAATTACTTTCTGTCTCTCTACCACCCCATTTCTCTCTCACATTTCCATTCTCAAAAGCTTGTAGCTCTGTCTCCAATATTAGACATGGAAGAAAATAGTTAGCATCTCATTAGGATTGACCAAATACAGACTTTCTGCTGGCATGAGATAGATACCCTATGAATTCTTTCCCTGTTGCACCATGATCTGTGAGTCAGTAGTGTGATTATGTTGAATGGAAGAAGACTGCTGATTATCACTCCAAAGGGAGGCTTTGGGCATCTGTCAAGCTGTGTTTTCACTATGTAGGTGAATTTCCATTCCTGATCAGGAACCTAGTTTAAGTGACTTTTAACAATTTATTCCCTGGATATATTCCACATAAAAGAGAAATGATAGGATATCTGCTGAACAATAAATTCACATTGAAGAGTAGGATGCAATCCTAATTTTGAACTCCCAGAGTCTCAGAAACTTGAAGTATGTTATTGTTTTCTCCCTTACACTAATGCACTGTTTGCCTTTAACCCTAATTTAACTTGATTTTCTTTAAAGTTTTACTGTCTCTGGTTGTGATTTGCAATTCTTTATATTTATGTCTTTCATTAGGGGGCAGCAAAGAAAGAATCAGAAGATTAAAGTAGTTTTTTGTTTCTTTTTATATAACTCAGCATCAGAACCTGAACTAGTCGCTAGATGTCATTCTAACACACCAAATAATTTCTTTGAAATTAAGCAGTTTTCTACCATAAATGCTACCTACTGTCTCTAGAGTTTCCATTTAAAGCTAAATGCTTACTCTGCTGCAATCTCTATTCTTTCAGCTTACAGCTAATTCAGTGTTCCAATGTTCTGGGAAAAAAAAAGAAATCTATAAAATCATTGGAGCTGAGTGATTAATAGCAAAAGTAATTCATACATTACATTCAGTTGTCTGCTGAGTCTCATTAAATAATCAGCCATTGTGAGTTCACAGAATTTCAAGGATTTAATAAATTCTAGCATGTTTGAACATTGTCTGAAAATTCATACTGAAAATGTATCATTCAGTATTATTTCACTATATCAGCTTGTCTTGGGTTCAGCTGTAACAGTTATTTTTCTCCTTCTTAGCAGCTGGTGCAGTGCTGTGCTCTACTTGAGGAAAGCACAAGAGCAGTACTATGCAGCTTTGGTGACCATTATGCTACTTGACTAAATAGTCACATGAAACAAGCTTCTTACAGGTTCTTTTTTCTTGTAGAATTACTAATTCAATCTCTCTTCATGTTATGCATGTCAGAGAAATTAAATGCCATTACATGGTGTCATCATTCTGCAATGGAGGAAGATTGGGCACTGCCAGGGGCATAATAGCAGGGAATTCTGGAGTTTTAACTCACTGCATTAGCTTCTTGCTGCCTCCTTTTAGTATTTGATCCCTAGGGTTCTTCCTCTACTTGTTGGCATTTTAATGTGAGTGTGATGGCTTAAAGCATCCATCCAACATTAGTTGGTCAGCATTTACCCTGATTCAAGATTGAAGAGGTTGAAGACAGGGGCAAGTTTAGCCCATTGTTGTAATCTTTTCCCTTTATTTTTTTCTGTTTATTCTTCCTCTTACTTTCAATTTTCATTCATTTCCCTTTGAAGTCCCTGTAGTATAAGACGGAGTATATATAAGTATATATAAGTATATATAAGTATATATAAGTATATATCTTCCACCTAGATCTGTTCAATATTTCAGTCATTAAACTCCTCAAGTTTTCTTCCTATTCAAACAACACCTTCTACATTGGACTGGATACTCTCTTTACAGATCAGCAGGTGATGTATTTGCTGAAGAAATTCTCACCCTTGTTTGTTCAGGGCTGTTTACTGGAAATTATCCCCTACTCCCCATTCATTAGAAGAAAATGTGTGAATCCCCAATTGTCATGATCAAAATTCAGTTTTAGCTAGAGAAAACCCAGCTTGTTCAATGCACCAAAAGTGAACTGAACTAAGTACAATGAGAAATTCCATATTGAGAGGTTGCTTCTCTATTCATATTTTGTTCCTGGCTATTTTAATGAGAGATTAAATCTTCCTCCTGCTTATCCCTGGACTACTATAGCAGGAGAAAGTGGCAGAAATGTTAAACTAGGTGTAGAGTCTCATAAACAATTGTGCTTATGCAATTAACTTCTAAGGTATTATATTGCATGTTGCCCTACAAGTGAACACAATTAGTACCAACTGATGACCAAAGCAATCAATAAGAATGCTTAATAAAAGTAATGAAGCTTATACTAGTTTATATGGAATGTCCAAATTAGTGCAATTTTTAAATTGATAATTTAGGTAGATATGTATATATATACAGAAATGCAATTTTATAGACATTGTAAATCCACAGTGTGACACCTGATGATTTACAGCTACCTAGAACGTCCATGAAATTAGATTGCTGTAGAACAATTTCTACACTGAAAACTATTTGTCATTTTTTTAATGGAGGACATGGCAGCAACCTGAAAGGTTTGCATTTCTATCCAGCTCTTAATTTGTGCAATCACTTCTTCTCTATGAGAATTATATTTTTTACAGGTGGTGTGGTTTAACCGCAGCCAGAATTAAGCACCACACAGTCGCTTGCTCACTTCCCCTACCCCCTAGTTGGGATAGGGAGGGGAATTGGAAAAAGATAAAACCCACTGGTTGAGATAAGAACAGTTTAATAATTGAAATAAGGTAAAATATGGTAATGACACATGATAAAGGAGGGGAAGGGGCGAGTACTACTGCAGTAAGGGAGGATTAATTTCTAGCCTATTTGTGTGTTACGCAGAAATTGAAAACTTGTACTCTAATTATTATTTTTACAATAGAAATTAGCAAATATTTACTGTTGACAGTAGCTCACTGGTAGATTTGCCTCAAACTAGAGGTGAAAAGACCTTATTCATGCATGCAGCTAACACTTTATTTCAAGAATTTCTATTTCCAGATATTGTTGGACACAGTGTTCTCCCATACTATGCGCACAGTGTTAGAGGTTGCTTCTAGTATTGAAAAAGGAGTATGAGGTTTCCTCTTGTCTTCATTTCCATGGATTTCCTCTGGTGGATGTGAGGTAGGTGATGCATTTCCTAAACCAGCATGACAATAATGTATAATCCTGCTGCATATTTACAAGGTGTATTCCAAATTTTGCCTTCTTGACATGGACACAGCCTTTCTGGAACGAGGCATCTCCATACCACCTGGAACAGTCCTTTGTGTGGGTCAGAAGGGGAGCAGGGGTTGATCTTAAAACTCTCATTATTATTTTTGTTGTGTATGCCAGAAAACAGACTGGTCAGGAATAGCCCATGTCCAGTTCTGCATGAAATTGTATTAGTTGAACCACTGAAATATTTCAGGGTTGTAATTGGAAGAGTTAGTTACAGAAATGAGATTCCATTACACAAAAATGTTTCTCATGCTGTTGCAAAGAGGACAAAGGAACAGAAAGTCTGAATGCAAGAACTACAAAGAAGAAAAAGAAGTCCTTTGGATACAGTGAAATGTTTTTGTCTCCCAGCCTTTCAATGAGGCAATACAGACCCATTGCTCTAACCTGAATGACTCGTGCTAATGCAGTTCAAAACCAGCAACGTTAACTATCTTAAATTATTCTTTCTTAAATCATAGCTTGTCTTTGATACAACTTTCATAATCTGATTGAAAATTTCCTGGGATTAAATTATCCCCCTAGCAGAAGTTATCAGAAGCTTAACAGGAATCAAAGATATTAATTATATAGTTTTCCAATGAAACACAGTAGAATTGTTGTATAGTTTTACATTGTTATTTGTCTCCCTTTGTCAATTTCATGTTGGCAGCAAAATGATTATACCCCGGACACTTCAATCTCGGCAATTTATAGGAAGTGTCTCAGAAATACCACATGTTGAATTTACAAAATCCATCAGTGTGGAGCTATTTAAGAAGACAATCATTATTTCAAGCAATAATCATGACCAATTGGCAGGCAAAAGCTTCATTCTTTTGTGGAAGAGAAACTCTCTATTAGTATAATTCAGGGCTTTATCTGACAATTGTAAAACACCTACACAATTATTTTTTTCTTTCCACCTACACATAGCTAAAGCTGAGGGCTTAAATGAAATTCTGAAATACAGATGGGATTCTTCAACATGTTCAGATTTCTCTGGTCTGAACCATTTTTGCATCCCTATTACAAAGATGCTCCTGGTATAGCCATTGTGTTGAGGAAATGCAACATTTGCAGAAAAAAACATTTTCACCCATTTTGCTCTTCTACCTTTCCAAGCAGCTAAGCCTTGCTATAAGCATGGTGTGCAATGGCATTATTTTGCTGGTGAGGTGATATAAGTCTAGAGTTTAGACCAACATCACCCAATCTGAGTGCTGTAGACAGAAGTGATATTTCTCCCTGCTCCTGCGGACACAGCCATGTCACCAGAACTCTCACACTGAGAACAGAAATTCAGGACTGTATCATAGGCAAGAAATTCCCATGTTGTCAATGCTAGATGAAGTGAAAGGTGTTTTATACAAGGTGTTTTCAAGATTCGGGCCAGGGCTTGAGAGACACTTCAGAGTATAAAACAGTTTTCTCTGGTTTATTTTACGTAAAGCATATGTGAGTGCATGTGAAAGCTTTAGGACTTCTGATCTTCCTGTGCAAGTGAGACCCAGTCAAGTCTCTTGGGCTACATGTATAATTGCTATAATTACTGTTACTTGTAATTAATGAACACATGAAAAGATGGCTGGTTCTAATAGCTCACCTTGGAGTATCCTGTTATTAAATTACCTTGAGCCCTGTTGCTGATGATCATTATCTAATCGCTGCAGCCCAAGGGACTGGGGCTCACTTGGGTAATGGGAACCTGAACTAGACTAAGAGTATGTCTTCATTTTGTTGACTCAAAGTGGTAAATGTACCCTGGTTGAACATGAAGAGATTGAAAAAAAGTGCCATCTAAGAGGAAATTGCAAGATGGTACAAAATAGCAAGGACGGGGAGGAAGTTCAGCTCATACTTTGGCTTCACCATTAAGATTTTTTTCATAAAGTTGCTAGCTTCTGTTAAATTACCACCTGAACAGCCATGCAATTTGTTTTACTTTTATAAGAAACTAATCACTGCAGTCATTCCACTCCTTTGTATTCTATCTGAAGTCCCTTATCTCTCCCCCTTCCTCTACTCCATTGTGTTCTCCTTCAACTTAAGCCTCATGCAAGGAGCTTTGAGCATCCCTGTCTCTCTGGACAATTATCATCCACCTCCTTAGTACCATCAGGTGTATATGTCCCTCTACACATACATTAGACAGTCCATACACACTCTCTCCTTCCTTTCCTTCTTCTACAATTCTGTATTTTTTTTTAACTGGTTCTGGAAAGCAATCTGGAGGTTCACCTGCTCACCTGGAAGTGATTATTTGTAGCAGCTCTCGGTGAAGGAAGGTACAGAGTGGCTGTGCATTGGCTTTTCCTTTCCATAGAATAGCAGGCAAAAGCAAAGTAGATTATTCCTAATGGAGTTAAGATTACTGTTCAAGTTTATACAGCCATAAAAGTTGTCAGGCTGGATCAGTTAAAAGTGTGAGCAGCTTTTTCAGAAATGGTAACCCTTTAGCTTAAGACAAAGACCCAATGTGCTAGGAGGGACCTTGCCACATCACAACAAGGAAGTGGTAGGATGGTGAGGTGCATTCCAGAAGCGTGCTGGTGCAGGGCCTCTGTCTTGGTACAGGCTATAAGACAAATGGAGGAAGCATTGTGGGAAAAACTTGTAAGCTGTGCGAATGAAACTTTACTTGATAGCTGGGGAAGTATGTCTAAACCCAAATATCATATATTTGGCTTCTGTGTATGTGAAAATGATCCTTATCATAACAAAGAAAAAGAGCCTCCATAGTGCAGCTACTTTCATTTGCAGCGCACTTGTATTCTGTTGTGCTAGAAACTTGCATGAGAAACTGGTTTGACCACTGGCAGAACGAAAAGGAAGAAAGCCCGTTTACCCAGTGGTAACCCTTTAGCCATCTAAAGACTTCAGCTGCTATTATTCAGCACTAAATTGGCTCTGCCAACAGAGACAAAAATCAGTCCTGTTTATTTTAAAAGCATAGCTTTCCCTGCTTCAGCTGAGAAAAGCATTTGCTGTCAGTCACCATGTTGCGTTATGCATCTGAGCAGCCTGATCTCACCAAGCTGAAGGTAAACCATGTGCACGCAGGCTAACTCACAGCATCTCCTTCCAGACAGAACAGGCCATCAGCACTGCAGCTACAACATGCTGCTTCAGCCTCGTGGTGTCCACAGAGCACAAAACTGTTCAACTATGTAAACTGGAAGTGCTTTAAACTCATCTCTTGGATTTTACACTGAAATTGGCTTGGAATACTCACAGAGTCAGTGACAGCTGAAAGGCCCCTCACTGCCTTTGTCAGAAAGCTACGGTTTTCCAGCTAAAAACAATATCTGGCAAAATGGGGGCACGCTCAGTGTGTCCAAAAAGTTCTATTAGGTGCGTTAAGAAGCCATCCATAAAAGAAGTCTCAACTGTCTCCCCACATCTTGTGGGGTCTCCTTACAGCCAGGCAGAAAGGTTGACCAAAGAGCCAAGCCTGCTGAGTGCAAAGACAGGGCATTAGGCATTGAGCCATTTGTCTTCTATTTAACTGAGTGGAAAAACGGAGAAAATATACATTTATTCTGCAAAAATGGATTTAAATTTTTAAAAATTCAGAAAGCTGAAAACTGAAGGCTTTGGTTCATGGGTCTGTAGCTCAAAATTAATTGCTAAAACTGCTACCACAATAAGATCAGTTAATTAGGGCTTTCTGGTTCCTTGAGCACTAGAGGACACGATCATCTGACTTTGCTGTTTGTATACTGCAATGTACTGAAAATAGAAAATAAAAGTTACACATGACAAAGTATTGATTAATTGTCTCCAAAAAACAAAAAGACAAAACAACATTAACCAATTATACAAATCTTTAAAAGACAAACTCCTGGAAACAACATTTCCCTCTGTTGCAATTTCATTTGGAACAGCAGGCTGTGCTCCTGAATTAATTTTACAG
The DNA here is from genome assembly GCF_004027225.2 of Strigops habroptila. NCBI lineage: Eukaryota > Metazoa > Chordata > Aves > Psittaciformes > Psittacidae > Strigops > Strigops habroptila. The sequence goes on along the minus strand of NC_044277.2, from coordinate 44,591,953 downwards.
CTGATATACAGCTAATCCACAAACAAGCCTGTTACAGTTGGTGGGCATAACAAAAGAAATGCTTGCCAATAGGCACACATGACACCTAAAGCTTGAAGACATTTTCAGGAGGAAGAGTATGTTTGGTATATATTAAAACTTCAGAATGCGGGTTTTTTACACAGAAAAGTGTATCCACAAAAAATCCTTATCTACTAGACACCCTCTTGAAAAGCACATGCTCACAGCAGATCTGCAAATATGAGAAAAGCTATTTTTATTATACCCATTGATACAAAATTCTGTGTAAAAAGTGAAAACTCATGCTTTTCTTATTCTATAAGTGAATTTCATCTACAGAGAGAACTAAAATGATGGAGTAATTTTAATGTGCTACTATTGAAATGTATTTTCAATACATGAAGTATTGAAGCATAGAAATCTTTCAGTTTGAACAGGATTGTGTGTAGTACAGGTGAGATCCTGGCCCTTTTGAAATCATTGGCCTATCTCCTACTATTTGTAAGGAGACCAGAATGTTATCCTGTACATTCAGGTCTGTGTAAAACCTAAAGGTGATAGGTGTAAAGAGGAATTTACTCTGGAACACCTAAAGACAAAACACACAATAAATTTGGAAATTTCAGGAGTTTCACATCTGAAAAAGGAAAAGCAGGTTCATTCACGTCCTCTCCCTGTCTGATAGATATCATGCCAACCAGGACAGCAAACTCACTAAATGAGTGTTGGCGTTTATTACAACCAGACCATGTCAGATTTTTTGACATTCGTAGGTCAAAGCAAAGCTCTGTACTTAGAGTGAAGATGAAGAAGAAATGGGATGCTAGCAGCAAAGAAGCCTACATCTGTCACATAGCTCCTGTACGTACTGCTCTCCTAATTAAAATGGCATTCAAACAAACACTTGAGCACATACTAATTTAGGTAATGACTTTAGTAGAATATTCTCATGCTTACAGATTATATTCATAATGAAGTGCTGTGAGAAGTAAATCTGTGACTCAAAGAAAGAAGTATGAGGTGATTTTAAAAAGCCAGTGGTTAGTAGTTTCTCAAAGCAAAAAAGATTTCTGTGTTGGTCAAACTATAGAGTTACACATCTGTACAAAAGATTCGTTCTCAGTATCATGACTAAATTCAAGCCATGTGAGAATGGCTAATTACAGTCCCATTAAAAATATATGGTGTTCCACATCATTTAAGGTAAAATATAAAAGGATACCAGTAACGTGAACTTTAATGACAAGAAGGAAATTCCTACTTTATATGGGAATGAATTGCTAATAAGGGCTTTAATGTAAATAAATTGATGCTTTAATGCTAATTAATTCCAATGTGTATTGTTAAACTTAGCTGCATGTAAAGGAGCAACTACAACTTGAAATGTACTGGCCTTTGCCCAATGGTCTGGAAAAAGCACTGTGTAGTCAAAATCATGAGTCAACAGTGTAAAACATTTCAGTATTGTATCGTGGAACAGACTGATTGTTATTAAAACCAATGTAAGTAGCAGGACTCCGTAACATTTTTGCATTTGCTTTGGTGGTGCAATCCCTACAAGTCACAAAATTTCTAGTAAGTTCAAATTTTAAAAATCCAGTCCTGAATACTTATGGAGAAGACTGCATTAGAGTTGCAGATGTTCTGCCAATAGCATTTATGCAATAAAATATTGTGAATGATGCTGAAACATTTTTTCTTGGCTTAAGACACTGGTAAAATCAATTTCAACGTACTTGACCTCTTTTTACCTTTATGGGTTTCTGATAGAGGTGATTGAGCCTCCATTTCAGCTTCTGGAGCACCACTGGAGTAATATAACAGTCAACCAAATCTCTGACATGTCCCAGGAATGGGGTTGTTTATCAAGGACATGTAAAAAAAGGAGTTATAGGAAACAGCTGTGTCAGCTCTGGAATTTCTTTGTGCAAAACCTGTGAGAGCTTTGCAAAAAAAAACCCACATACATTTAATTGCTCTTGCTTGCAAGGTTTGGATGTGATACAGTGGGTTTGGGTGTCAGTATTTTCTTAGGAGAACATTTATTGTTCTCTGCGCTGCACTAGCTTGTTTACAATAATCACGCAGCAAGAAGGTGATAATTTTGGACAAACATATGCCATTGGGCAGGTGTTTGATGTCTTTAATCTTCTGAGATTTGCTTATCTTCTCCTAATGCAGGAGTTGCACACAGCATAAAATAGCTTGAATTAGTGGTGGGACTGGAGGTTGGCCGTTGTCTAGGAAGCAGCAATTGCATTCCATGCAGCCAAGCTGAGGCTGATACTAGTGTGCAAAGATTGATGAGGGAAACAGAATGAAGGTTTTGCTCATCTATTGCAGCAAGAGTGGCTTTTGACATTTTCCTTTGAACAAATGCATAGACCAAATTTTAAATGAAGAAGGTAAGTAAGTACATAAACTGTGCTGTTCTGTGTTCATGATAGTGTGTTCAAAACTATTATTTTCAGTATATATATTCTTTTCAAACATTCTTTTCAGTAAAGTAATTGTAGGATTATAAATGTCTCTAAAAACATAGGTTTAAAGGCAGCTGTTGCCTATTCATTGTGTTAATCCTTCAGTTATTCCTGTCTGTAATATTTGGTTGTTCACTGTGTAAGCAAAAAGTCAGTCCATTAAGGTAATTTGCATATTAGAATAGTTGACTGAGCACAAGACTCAAATACTGGATTTTAATCTGGAGGAAAATAAAACATACCAGCAGGTACTGAGCTAAATCCAAGTTTAGCTTTGACCACCACTGAGAAACGTTTATAATTAACCAAGGTCTGCAAGAAATTTTACTTCTTACTAGTCAGAGTGTGGCAAGTGTTCTTGAGCAAGACAGTTTATTTTCATTCAAGAGCCTTGTATTTTGGGGTTTTTTTAGGATTATAACCCAGTTTACTATTTAATTCTCTATTTTGTCATCTGTTAAAAGTAAACTGTGTAATAGGTTCAAGATAAAGATGTAAGATCAACATTTCACTTTTTGTTCAACCACAGTATCACTGCCTGTGTAAACACCCTCAAGAGGGATCTTTCTATGGTTACACTGTTTTAAATTAACTTGTGGTTGTGCACCACATTAATTAGTGTAAGTGCCAGTAAGTCAAACAGCTGTAACGCGTAATTATGCAATTACACGTAATTACTTCACTAAGATGAGTTATAATGCAAACATTCTTATTAAGCTTGAATGTCTGAAGAAAAGCAGTACGTACAAGCATTGGCCTGGTATTAGCCAGCCGTGTCTTCACAATCATTCTTGATTCAAGAACGTGTTGCGGCTGAACAATGGGACAGAGTCAAATAAACAAATATTAGTTTGATGATATTAAGTACTCAAAGCTGTACTGGAATTTTTAAAGAGTCATAGTAGTCATTTCAGTCTGTTAGAGTAGGCATTCAACTCAGTGCTTAGGGCAACAAAGAACTGCATTTCTTGCATAAGAAGATATGTAGAAAGATGTTCTCCCCATGCGTTTTTTTCTACTATGACATGGAAGTAGACAAAAATCTGAAATTATTTCTCTGGCATTTTCCCTGGCAGATGCTCATGCTTGACCTAGAGAGAGACCAAATGAGAAGAACAGAAAGAATTCCCAGGTTGGTTCCTACTTTGATGAAAGAATGAAAAGTGTAAAGAATTGATACCACCTTCTGTCAACAGAAACTCAATTAAGACTAACAGCTATTCAGTCAAATACTGATAAATTCAAGTATTTCTCATGCATATAAGTGATCTGGGACTGGTGTAATTGTTCTACTCACCCCAGAAACCACTGCGGACTCACGAGAAATAGTGAAAAGCTCAGCATGTGTTAAGAGAATACATTAAGTTACATAAAATTCTGCCATGGAACTGCTGATAATGAAAGAGTACTGGAAATGTCTGATTTTGTTGTTTAAAAAAGAAACTTTTGCCTTCCCAGAGAAGTCCAGTGATACATTTAAGAAAAGCAAAATCGCTCGCTGTGTAGGAAACAGTTATGAAATACTCCCTACATAGAACCTCTTTTTGAAACCAAGCTAATTTTTTGAAACATGAGTTTAGCACAGAAACTCTTTTCATTGAGTAATGGATTTAAAAGAGATCAAAGGAAATTACTTTTACTTGCTGATGCAGTGTTCCAGAAAGACTGGACAAATTCATGGAAGAAGAGTCCGTCAAGAGCTGTGAAACTCTATGATATAAATCCAAACTCTGGCTTAGGAACTGCCTTAGAGGCAGACCACTTGAAACAGAAATGGAAAAGAAGTATATATTTGCCTTGCCATGTTTTTCTCAAAGTATCTGCTGCTGAGCACTGTCAAAAACATGGTACTAAGGTAAAGAGCCCATTCCCCTGAGCTGCATTAAAGAGTTTATCCTTTGGCAAGGGAGCATAGTGTTTCCCTGCAATCAAGATGCTGTTTGCCTCAATAATTTCTCTAGTATTTCTATTTTTGTCTAGTTAATTAATTTTGTCTAGTTTTCCATTCCAAGCAGCACCTGCTACCTTCAGTTTAGAAAGAATTCTGCCCATCTTCTCACCTGCATGTCCAGACCAACTTTACAGGGAACACGTGCAAAATGGGGGACTACCTCTACTTTGGTTGCATCTCCAGTCAAGATACGATGCTATTCAAGTTACTGAAAATTTGTACCAATGTAGGGAGAAGTAAAACATTCTTCTTTTTTCTTTTTTTTTTTTTTCTGTTGGTTTTTGTATTGGTTTTTTTCCAAGCTGCAGACTGGTGTTTTCAGTTAGCTAATTGCTCAGGTCTCAGTTTGAGGTTGAGGAACCAGAGCACTGGACATGCTCCCTTCTATTAGCTCAGGTTACAGGTGGTAACCAAAGAAAGTGCTGAGAGTGGGGAACAATGACTTCAGTTCTCTTAAAGCATTCTGGGAAAAACTATTTACTACAGCTTTCAGTTTACACCTCACTTCTGTGGATACAAGAGGGCAGAAAGCTGATGGGTTTTTTCCTTCATCTACCACACCAAAATAAAAATTCAATACAACATAATCATTGTAAAATGCAGTTTCCTAAAGTCTTTAAAAATATTCTGGTGAGGTTACATTGGCTTAATCTATTTTACATCCACACAGACCCAGGGTTCTTTGTCATAAATCTGTCATATTAAAAAGTACATGTAAAAATCAGAAAAGCCCACAGAAAGATGCAGGTTTTAAAATTCATCCCTTGCTTAATGTAGTATGTCATTCAGTAGCATAACACAACCACTGGGTAGAGAAATAAGCCACTCAGAAACAAGATGTTAGAGTCAAGATGTTTGCTTGGAACAGATCCAAGACAACTCCAAGAGCCCAGCCTGGGAAAACAGTGAAGTCTTTCACAAAACTTTTAATAAATTCAGTATAGATCTTTGATACTTCTCCGGGAATTTCAATTTACCACTACAGATTGTGATTGATGGTTTATGGAGGAATGGGAACTCATTCACTCATATACAAATTTTATTTGCATTGGGGTCTCCTGCCCTCTCCATTTCCCTTTCTTAACTACTTGGCTCCATCCTCTTGTTATGTAAACAAACATGATTTCTTGCCAGACAGGCCAACAGCATTTAATGCAATTTAAAAAATATGCATTGCAAATTGTAACCATCTGAAAATGAAAGTACTTTGCATAAAAATATATAGGAAAGATATTACTTAGCTAGAAATTAAAGTATCTGTGCTCCAATTTGCTTTATTGTGGCCAATGTCTGACATTTTACTGATAATGATCAGTTAAGGTGGCAGGAAAAAGATTATTCCAGATGAGAAAGACACATAAAATTAGTAGATAAATGTTTCTTGGCTGACTTTATGTATAATCCACTGAAATGAATATAAATATTCATATTGACCTTTGAATAAGGTTCATTTAAGATCTTAATGAGTTGGTTCATTTTAATATAACAGAATTCTGTATAAAAGGCCTCCATATCCTGTTGACAATTAAACAGCAGAATCAAACTTGGCTTTGGATGAAACTGAAAGACATACTGATTTGCGGTTTGAGCCCTGTTCTCATTATATATTTTGCTATTGACCAAAGACAAGCATAGTTGAACAATTCTCACTGGTGATCCTTTGGATAAGATGCAACTTCTTGAAGGAGTTTGCTTTATGACTGACTATGTGTGCAGAATACATGCATAACGTTGCATAAGACAAAGGTCACTAGATGAGCTATGGCTAAAGCTGGAAGCACATTTTGCAGCACAAGTGGTAAAATCATGAGCTAATTAGCCTAAATATACCTCTTTTAGGACCTGTGTTATTACCTCCATATGGCTTTGCACAGTGTGGTCATTCCAGCAGACTCAAGCTTTTGAGAATAGCTGTACAAATTTGCACTGTGCAAAGCACATCAGTGTTGCCTCCAAGCAAAACCAAAATCTTTCTTCATTAAATTGAATTAAGATTAAAAGATTTACTGGAAGATTAAATATAAAGGGCAGAATTTTGCAATTCAATTTCTTTGCCATCCAATCAACTTCCACCAGTCTCCAGTTCTTTTCTATACCTGCGTTGATGTAAGCCACAGTTTCTGCACTAAAATACTGACACATTTGCGTGTAACAATGGCAAGTACAAAAGGGCATAGAAAGAAAAGAATATTTACTAGTCTATGTAATTACTGTATAAGAAAGACAAACGAGACAGTAGAAACAGATCTGAAAAGTGGTTACCTGAAGTTCATTGATGGTTAGAAGTTGTGCCACTAGAACAGAAAAGCAGGACAGAGCATTATGTATCTGCGTCTATTTAGGCATGCATATGTATAAATGGAGCATAAAAAGAAGTTTTAAAACTGAAAATACCATTCCCTTCTACAGAGACATTGACAATTCCAGATCTCAGGAATTTTAATGACCAGGGATAAAATTTTTAAATAAATTAATTACATGGGAAACTAGAAAGCATCTTTACTGTCCACCGCACTTCATTAACTAAAAAAAATGATCTGCTACTGAACATTCACCGGATGTACTTTCCTGTATGAGAATGCACAGAAAAAAGGAAAAAAGTTATGTACTTAGAAATTACATTAACCTGGAGGCATTCATGGAGATTTCATGTGGTTTTTGTACAATTTCAAAAAGTAGTAGATGATTATTTGTAAACATAGAAAGTCCTGCACTTTGAAGTAACTACTTGTTGAATCCATGGTGACTGTCAAAGGACTGTTAATTACGACACCTAAAATCAGCCATTACACTGGTCTCCTCGTGATGATTACATTTGTTAAACATCTTCCCATTGTAATATACATGCTTGGGACTCCAGAAGAACCATTCTCTGAAACCCCATTTTGGCACAAGTGACTGGGAATACACATGTATGCTAAGAAGTGTTAGTGAAACCCAAGACTTGGTGCTAGATGCACTACCAATTGCTCTCCAAAAAGCCACGGTGGGATTGGAGTGTCAAAGTAGCCATCTTGGCTAAAGGAGGCATGGAAGCAGAAACAAGACATTCAGAAAAAAAATGTGGGTGAAAGGAGGATAGGGAGTGGAATGAACATTATACAAATAATACTGGCATCTAGAAAATGAAGCTTAATGGAAAAGAGCCTGGAAAAAAAAAAAATGATCAGGAAATTCAAACCTGTGTGTCTAGCTAGGTCTTAAGCCAGGTAGTATAACAGTAATTTAAAAGTCTATCAAAAATAATTTGAGGCTAAAAATACCATGGCTGCTAGTCAATGGGTTTTCCAGGAGGCCAGACCTTGTCAACAGTCACAGAATCTGCTTGTAAGCAGAAGGGCCTCCAGGTTGGCCTTTTGGCCTGGAGCAATATGATAAAACAATTAGCATCCTAGATATGAACAGAAAACTTCTGCTGGTGTCAGTTTTCAGAAGATGTAGGCCAAAAGGGTCATAAAGGAGATGGAGAAAGAAAACCTGATCTGATCAGATGGTCATTATCCAAATGCATATGCTTGTGTGTGTGTATTTTTGTACATATATTTGTGTACGTATGTATACATACACACACCCACATACATATAACAATCCAGCTCTGCAAACTAGTTTGATGTACCACAGAGAATAAGGGGAATAAACCATCAAGTATTATCAAGGAAAGAGAAAAACCTCCCAGCTGTGAGGCCTAACCCCGCATATGGATTTTAGTCAGGAAAAACAGTTCTATTTTTGCTCAAGGACCCTAATGCCAGAACAACTATTAGCATTGTGAGAAGAGAAAGATTTTCTAGGAAACAGCCTCTCTCCTCGTTTGAGCTAAAAGAAAAGTCATTCTTGTACCAGCTTCAGCCCTCCTGCTTCTCTGCACTATATGCAGCAGAGAAACCTATTTATTATTTTGATGTCCAGGTCAAAATTCTGTGGCATGACAGGAGGGTCAAGAACACCTTTTCCTCCCAAATGTGGCATCCTGGGGATTAGAGTGGTATTTTGCACTAATACTTAACAACCCATAAGAAGTAAATTTCTGTTACGAAACAAACCTATGAGGTCGTCTAGTCCAACCTCCTGTTTCAAACAGGACCAACTTCAAAGTTAGAGCAGGTTGCTCACACCTCGTCCAGTCTAGCTTTGAACATCCCCAAGGGTGGAGATGCTAAGGACTTTCTGCTCAACCTGCTTCAGTGCTGAATCCCTTTCACAGTGAATAATTTTTTTCCTTACATCCAACTAGAACTTCCTTTGCTCCTTGCCTCTATGTGTGCTCATTGACCCTTGTCTTGCCATCGTATACTTCCAAGAAGAGTCTTAGATTCTTAGATTCTTAGAGTCTTAGATTCTATAACAACTTCTTAGGTCACTGAAGACTGCACTTAAGCCCACCTCTTCTTAGTCTGCTTTTCTCTAGGATAAGCAAACCCATGGTAATAGTAGAGCACCCATTTTAAGGTTATAAACCTTGCATGGAGTTAGCATCTGAGACTCAATACCAGGGTATCACAGCCTCTTGCATTATAGATTAGCGCTGGCTTGCATCCTTGTGGTGCAGTCTGCAGGCAGAGCAGGTTTATAGGATCCTGCAGTCTCTCAGGTCAGTAAAGCTGTAAGGATACTGCTGAGCTTCTAATGAATATTTAATCCGGTGGCACTCACCAGAACAGAGCACAGTAATAACTAGTTTTATCAGCTGAGCAGCATTGGCAGGGAGTTAGTCTGAGCTGCTGGAACTGAACCCAGACACTCAGCTCTGGTAACACTGCTTCAGTTTAAAAGGATCTACCATGAATCTTCATAACACTGAAGAAAATAAAAAATCCATTATTACCACAGATCTATATTCCTGTAGCAGTTGAATCCCCCCATTTTAAGTAAAGACCAAACAAGCACAGAACAAAAAGCTAGTCCCCAGTCAAACACCTTGCAAGTACCTTATATTTCATATAACATCCCTCCTGACTTGTAATTGCTTCTAATACTAACAATTAAGCAGAATATGTAATTCATTACCTTTCATTTAATGAAGGACTAATTAGGTTCCATCTAATTTTAAAACTTCAGTAGCAACAAATTGTGTCACTTGATTTTCCCATCACCTCTTTAATCATATCACAGTTATAGGCTTTTCTTGAGGTTATCAGAGGGTGTTAGGTATGATTCTAATAATAAATTTTATTTCCCATTAACTTAGTTCAGTGGAAATACTTCCCTAATGTTCTCTGGCATTCTTGATGGAGTTTCTGGCATTCCATAATTTTATATATCAAGACTTGCTAGTTTCCTAAAACTTCTGTAGTATTCAAGGTGGAATCAGACTCTGAGGAATGATAAGATGCTTAAGATAGCACAGTATCTCCCAGAGAAATGTCTCCCAGCATTTTCTGTGGATCAAGCATAGGTCATTAGGAGTTCTGTGTAATTACAGACACAGTACAGTAGTGACATTGGGGCATTCTGGCTGGACTAACTTGACCTACTTAAATTGTGCTTTTGCACAGAGTAATGCTGCTGGTTAGCAGCAAAGCATTAACGGATCATTTTGTCACCTTTAACAGAAATTAAGACTGCAGTTTTGTCTCTACAAGTTTGAAGAGGGTATCTCAGCCTATCATCTCTGCCAGCTTCCACTTGAATGGCTGTTGCATAGACTCTTTGTTTCAGGATGACTGGTAAGAAGTCATTATATGCATGGATGCTTACTCTACAAGGTTGTTTGGAGGCTTAGTTACAGTATGTTGGTTCTGGCAGGCACAGTTATTAATATCAACACATCATAAAAATTGGCTTACTAGTATGATACAGTGACAAAATCATGAAACAGCTATGTCACACATAGTGGATACACACAGACCTCAAATACTTCATCCACTCTTCAGAGCATCAAACACAGATTCAGGTGAGAGGTACTTCACACCGGTAGGTGAAGATGTGGAGCAAACAACACATTTCCTGTGTATCTTCTCTACCATATCTTTTTCCTTCTTCTCCTCACTGCTGTTCTGAATCAATAAGTTAATTTCAATTTTAAAATACCAGAATTAGAATCTTCTAACTTGATATTTCAAATGTACATGCACAGAGCCAATAGTGAATACGAGTCCAAGAGCCAGGAAAGCATTTCCAGCATACTTTCAGGTATCTGAACACCCATATGCGGCTTCATTCTCAGAAATACGTATTTGCGTACATACACAAAAGCTTATGTCTGTCCCAGTCAGGATTCCTACATTATTTTCCTATTTATTGTATTATTACTACATTATTGCACCTGTCTGTTTAGGTGACTAAAATCCTAATAAATAAAGGCTGGGCTCAAGGTTTCACTGTTCAGATTTCTTTGAGAAAACACTCCTTTGTAAAGCTGGCATGCAGATTTCCATTCTCAGCAGACCAGTGATTGCATTAGGCAGCCGGAGTCCGTTGCTGACCCCACTCAGGCTTCAGGCAGATGAACCTGCAGAGATGCAATTTTCCCATGTTCCCTATCCCAAAGCAGCAATCAGAAGTGCCATTCTTAAGTGGTGTTCTTCCCTTCTTGCCAATGTTATCTACAAAAGTAACACCATTTGAATGTAAAACTATCAGGAAGGAATTTAATACAACTACAGTTGCCTAAATATTTCCCAGTGAGTAGCCAGATTGGGCTAAGTTGTTAGTCATTACTGAAGAGATGTGGCCAGTTTTTTAAGGCAAAAGGACTGTAGATATTCCTTCTGTGGAGGCTGAAAGAGTGCTTACCGTAATCACTGACTTCAGTAGGTTTGTTCAAGAGTTCCTGATGGAACTGATTTCAGTGTGCCTCCCCCACACCTTTGTCAGAACTGACTACCAGGTAGGGAGAACAATGTCTCAGAGCAGCACAGTGAAACCTGACAGTACTCATTGTACAAGGGCCCTTAATCCGCTGCTAGTACTAAGGAAAATACCTTATTGCCACATCTTGTGATGCATTAAACATCCAAAAGACTGACTGAGATGCTGGGTTCCTGTTTCATGAAATGACACCCCCCATCCTGTCTCAGACATCAACACCTCACTTGGTGCCAGCAACCCTTCCTCTCCCTGCTCATTTCCCTTGGCCTAGAGAAGCTTCTAAGGCCCTCAGGGTGGTTGTTATGCTAGCCAATGTCCCTGCCTCCAGGAGCAACACTCAGACTTGAATCGTTATGAATATGACTGTTAAAAACGTGTTACTGTGTTTATAGGCTACAGGGCACTGGGGAAATCAATCATAATTATTCTATTTTGCAAATACAAACATGTTCTTTTATATTACTATGAAGTCATATTCCAGAGTCTCTGCGAAGCCTTGTACTTGATTAGAAACTGATGTCTCCCAAGTGATTCCTGAGTAGGCTTTGCCCTACAAACTCTTTCAAACATTTTTGAATGATTTCAAGTTTTAAAGAGACAAAAAAGACCTTGTCCTTGTTTGTCTTCGGTGTGAATGACAGACAGCACTGACAAGTGAAGGATGAATGTCAGTGTTTTACTATAACCCTGAGAACTCACTGCCACTCAGTATGATATATCACATGATAAATGCTAAGGCAGTAAAATAAAAGAGTATGTCCCTTGCTCCCAGGCATGTGCATTCCACCACAACCCTTCCCTGGTAATGTATAACTTCCTGTAAGTTTGTCCCTGTGGCCAGGTAGATTTTAAGGTTATTCATTAAAAGATTAGCTTTTGATATCTTCTCAACTATGAGACTGTTGTTCAAATATTACTCTACTGGTATCCACTAATGGACGTTTAAATGGGGCAATTTGTATAAAGAATATATATGGCAAAATACTGAGAAGTGACAAAGCCATACAAGTACAGCAGCATTTGAGTGCTGACAGAAGTCATTTGCCCTGATTTACAAATACAGCTGTCACTTATTGACATAAAGGAAAGAGATCTGTTATTTCAAGCGAGGAATATGTTTATTCTGGGACAAAACCTAGCAGCCCAGTCGTCAAAGAATGATGGGAAAGACAGCCTTGGAAGCTGCTACCTTAAATCTAATAAGAAAAGTGAAGAACAGGGTTTGTGAGAAAATGGTAAACACTGTGAGATTTTTGGGTGTCTTTGGTCATGCCCAGTTTAGTTGTATATGGAAAGGTCACATTTTAGAACTGGAAACTGCTATACGTTAAAGCAAAATGTGTTTGTGCAAGCTTGACAAATCCTTTTGCATGTAAAATAGAGGTTTTCTTTTACACTTGAGCTAACATACAGAATCTGTTCTGCAGAATAGATCTTGAGGAGTCGTTTGTTGTGGGTTTTGTAATCTCTTAAGGAATCTGATGAAAAAAAGAAAGGAAAAAACAGAAGGAAAATAAGTTTTCACACAAAATACCACCATCCTTTTTAATCTGTTTGTTAGTTAGTTCAGAGAAATTTGAGTCTTGGAAGGTTTAGTTTGCCAAATTGGCCCTGCTCTGACCCCTCAGCCTCACAAAAAATCTGAGGTGGGAGGGAATAGAACTGGTTACACTTTTCTTGTCTTTTTTTTTAACTTGCTATTGTTGAATAAAATCCTACATAGCCAAGCTCTCTGTATGTAGTCTTCCAGATCACTTGCAAGTATTCTGATTAGTTAGGAAAGATTCATGTAAAGAACTGCCTTTTTCCGTCTAATACATTTCCTCTAAGTCACTCAACCGCACTGTTAGGAGTATTTCAGTTAAACCTCTTTTCTCATAAAATGCACTGCCTTGACTCAACCTGAGCAATTACTCTCCTCTTCAGCACTCAGATGTTTCGACTTTGTTAGTCCATGGCCAGTATATATAAAATAAAGTCTGCTTGCCCCAGAGACTTTACTTCTCCTATTTCCTTTCACCAGCCACAGTGGTACTAGGGTAGATTATACTATTCTTCTCACATTAAATGTTCTGGTATGGAAGAAGAGCTAGGCAGTGCTTAACTACCCATTTCTAGCAAATTCTCTAAAATTCATATGGGAAATGAGGAAAAAAAATGCACCTCTATTTAGTTTGATAATTCCTTTTCCTGTGAAAGGCTTACTCTTACACATTTTTTGAACTTGTATCTGTGTACTGTATCTGCTTATTATGCTTCTAGTAGAGTCTGGGTCCTAGATCTTCTCACCCCTGGAAAAGGGCAATGGAAATTTAAAATTAACTGGCTCTCTCTTCAGCTTGTACATCAGAAGTCTCAGACAAAGGAATAGTGCAACAAATGGAATGGAAATTAGAAGAATTCCTGTGTTCCTTGCCAGCTGCCACTCTTGAAAAATTCCAATTTGATATTCTATAGACATATATTTTTTAAATCAAAATACCTTATGGAGGACTGTCATCTTCAATTACTTCAAGGTTAAAAGTCAGGCAGGTTACCAGTGAAAATGTGCTTTCCAGACATCTTTCATACTCCATGTTTTTTTCTGCCAGTGTACTTGGCAGGGTAACGAATTCCTGAGAGACTGGAAGATTTCTGATATTTTATATCCAGATAAACCAAGCATCTGAACTGCCTTGGACCTGAAGCCCTCAAAATTTTCTAGTCCCCAACTCCAGGAAAAATGAGCAACTTCCTTTCACTTAGAATTGCAGAGTTATTGGGAATGCCTTCTGGAAAACAACCATGAAGAAAAATTAACATCCTACTCACTCCATCTTTCACTTTCATCTCTGATATGAATATCTGTTCTTGAATAAGACTTCTGTAGGCCTAAGTGTTGGGTTTGTGTGGCCAGGTTTTGGTAGTGGAGGGGCTATAGGAGTGGCTTCTGTGAGAAGCTGCTGGAAGCTTCCCCTATGTCTGATAGAGCCAATGCCAGTCAGCTCCAAGACAGACCCACCGCTGGCAAAGTCTGAGCCTATCAATCAGCAACAGTGGTAGCACCTCTGGGATAACATAGTTAAAAAGGGGAAAAAAACCTGTGCAGCTTCAGAGAGGAGTGAGAATATGTGAGAGCAACAGCCCTGCAGGCACCAAGGTCAGTGAAGAAGGAGTCGAGGAGGTGCTCCAGGCACTGGAGCAGAAGTTCCTCTGCAACCCATGGTGCAGACCACGATAAGGCAGGCTGTGCCCCTGCAGCACATAGGGGAGAAAAAGCAGGACAATTAGCCAAAGGCAATTAAGAAAAAGCTCAGTCCAAAGTGATTGATATACTAATGTCCTGGATTGGAGACTTTATCCATGGCTACCGACCTTTTGGATAAAGTAAGGTTTAGTGGATATCAAAGAACATGTTTCATTCTCCGGGGGCAAAAGAATTACAAGTTTGACTATAGAAATTAATCATCAGCCTCTAGATATAACTGTCATGTTTTAAAACTGTAATGCACATACTTTATAAAGATAATGAGATAATTTAACTGAGAAAGAACATCTCCTATCAGTGGCATGACACCAATTTACTCTGTTTTCATACTTCAGAGGAGTCACAAACTCAGTTAGCATCTCCACAGGGCTGATAGCTTTCCAAACACTATGTCATCTGTAACTGGTGTACAACCTGGGAATGAAAATATTCAAAATGTCAAAATATTTTGACAGGTCTTTCCATATTTTAAATACTTTCTCAGTTTGACATAAATTCACTGTTTCTCTTTGAAAACTATATTCTTCCATACAGTGATCGTAAGTTTTGATGACTACCTTTTTTATGTATATTGCCTGCTTTTAAGAATGCCTCCTTTCAAGAATGTCGTGGAAGACACTGCCAAAAACTATACTAAGCCAAGTCAGAGTCCATCAGTCACATTTCTCTAATTCACCAGGCAAGACACCTTGTCAGGAAATTAGAAATGTTTTGTTATGCTCTGTTCTCAATAAATCCATTTTATTATCTTGCAAATCAAGATTAATAACTTGAGCAGAATCTTTCCAGTGATCAAAGTCCAGTTGCCTAAAAAAGCCAGAAAGCTATGGACCTTCTGCCTTTTAAAAGTGCATTATGTTGATCCTTTTCCAGTCTTCCAAGACCTTCCCTGTCCTCTGTTAATTCTCCAGGTAAGTGCTAGTGGTTCACAAACTATATTGGCTGCTTCTTTTAATTCCCTTATAAGATGCTTTTTAATATTGCTTTGCCAATAAACTGTAACACATGTCCATTAGCTAAATGCACTTGACTCTGCTCTTCAGCTTCTCGTGAACTTATCTGCCTTCCATAACCATTTAGTTAAAAGTATCTGACTGCGTTTAATTTTTGTGAAGACTGAAGCGAAGAAATAATTGAATTCCTCAACAATGTTTGCTTCCCCTCTTATCTGTTCTTTTCTTTTTGCTAAGGACCAGTACTTCTTTTGCTTGTCTTTCACTTCTAACAGAATCTTTTCCATTTGTTCTTCTCTTAGTATCTGAGGTCTATTACACACCTTGGCTTTCTTTACATTCTTAAATTGTTCCTTCATAAACACAGCTTATTTTCACTTCTGATACACCTTTTTTATTTTTAGGTCTGTCAGGTTCAGATTTATGCCAAAAATTCCCTTCCTGCCAGCCTCATAGATGTGTTGCTTTTTTGAAACTTATTCTCCTGATTCTATTGCTATTCCTATGTAAAATTCTGTTAAAAAGCCCCAAAAATAATACTTAAAAAAATCATTATATTTAACCTACCCTTTCTTCCCCTGTGGTACTTTAATCAATTCCTGCTTATTAGTCAAGACCACACAGAAAATAGCTTAACCTCATACAATATCCTCCATAGTCTGAAAAAGGCTTTATGTCCAACTTGTTTTGAAAAATGTGTTCTCTTAAATTTTTTAATAAGTTTGCCTTATAAGCGTCTTTTTATCTCCCAGTAGTTATTCAACTGGTTCAAGGCCTTTCATTCACTTAGTGCTGT
Organism: Strigops habroptila; assembly: GCF_004027225.2. Lineage (NCBI taxonomy): Eukaryota > Metazoa > Chordata > Aves > Psittaciformes > Psittacidae > Strigops > Strigops habroptila. Next base: position 44,575,716 of record NC_044277.2, on the reverse strand, counting down.
GTGTTTGTGGGTTCAAACCAAATCAAACATCTTCCACTTCTTCCCAAATAGGTGACTTGTAGCCAGTTTCTTACCACAACCTCATACATGTTCATTTTCCATTCACCTTCATTCAGTGCTTTCAAGAAGCCTTTTCTTGCTGAGACACAAAGCAGATATTTTCAATCTTGACACAGAGCACAAATCTCTCTTATTCTTCTGTCATTCCTTCCCCCAAAAGCATCACATTTTTATGCTGATAATCTAGTCCTGCAGACTGATTGTGCCACTTCTCTGTGATCCAGTTCTGTTATATCTTTCATTCTAGTTTCTTCTCATTCCCCAGTGCGTAGAAGCATCTACACACACTGGGGAATGATGCTTACAGGAATGAGGGATTTATCCCATGAGAGAACCAGGGGACCTGCCTGTAATTCCCCTCTCAGACTTTCCCCCAGTGTTTTAGCCTATATTTATATTTAGCTAGCAGTGAAAAAACCAGTGTCTGAGGAGGCTCTTTTTCACTACGTGAGAACATCCAGTGTTCAATATATTAAACATATGAGGTAGTTTGGACATCCGTTAGTTTCTAATGTCCACATTTAACAGAGTATTGGAAAAAGTCTGCTTTGAAAAATGCTTGGTGCTCTAGAAATGCCCATATTGCTTTTTAAGTAAGACATAAGGGAAACCTGGATGCATGGCATCTCACAAATGTTGTGTGTTGAAGCATTTGCTCTTGCATTAGGCAAACCAGTAGTGGGGTACTAGACAGCCTGGATGCTATCAGCACCACTCAGCCTGTCTGCCTGCAAGGTCTGCACAGGCATTTCTGTTAGGAACCATCAAAGAAATATGGGCAGATGACAGATGGATGTGAGAGAATGCTGTGATTCTTTGCACTCCCAAGGCTGACACTGAAGAGCAGCTGAGAGGTACTCTCACTAGATCTCAAGCCAGAGGCTGTTATCTATGCTCAGGGCAATTTTGTTCTGCCGCAGTGTCAGTACACAAAGTGTTGCTGGGGCAGGCATTGTTATAACAGGAAAGTTGAATTTTGTACTAGTAAAACCATCCTATAATTTCCAAGAAATTCTATTTAGTATAAGGTTTAAGAGAGATCAGTCACTTAGCACAAGTGGTTTCCAAATTAAGGTTAAAAGTAGGAGAGTGGAGTTACATACTGTCCATGCCACAGAACTGGTTTGACAGCTGCAGTTTCAGCAGACTTACATACTCCATTCTCTACAGTGCATGCATCATCCTACCACACCACCTTAGCTTGTGTGCATTTCTATTCCCTGTTAAGTTTTCTCAGCAGAGGCAAATACCTGTATGTTCTGTAAAAAACTTCACAAAAGTGAATTCCTCAATAAGAACTTTAAACTGTACTTTTATTATTACGCTAATTTGGTACCTGCTGGTAGAATTAGGCATAATTACATTTTGACAATGATGTTTGTTGTAGATAATTGTCATTGGTTTTATTTTCTTTAGGGATAATTAAAAGCTTACGCTTCAGGGCACAATGCAGTTGTAGAGGGAGGCTGCCAGCTTTCCCAAGGAGACACTTATGCAAACATGGCTTTTCAGAGGAGCTGGGCTTCAGCTGTCCCACTTATACTAATAGCCCACCTGGTGTAAATACATGTCTATGCTGCAGAAATTACTGGAGAAGTTTTAGACCTGCACTATGGTTGCTTTTAATGTTGGTTAACCCAAGCCTATCTTCAAGTGGCCAAGAGTCCTGCAGGGGGCAGAGCCAGCCAACAGAATTCAGACAAGCTTCCAAGATGCTCCAGGCTCTCTCCAAACTAAGGAGGATCAATACAGTCAAAGGACTGAAAAGGTAGCCCTCCTTTCCTGTGCTAAGCAGATCTTGATGCCAGAGCCTTGGACCATTCCTGTGTACCAGACTAAAGGATTATGATGGATGGGTGAAAATGCACAGCTCTGAGCCCTTTCTTCCACCTTACTTTACTGCCAGAGGAATTACAATAGCCTAAACCCAGTAAAGCATAATAGAGGAAAAAGTCCCTTCTCTGCTTCTAAAATGTCAACATATCCTTTGAGGTCTAGTAGAAACAAAAACAATTAACATTGCTAATGACTTACAATTCAGCCTCTTTGGATTCCCTGCAGTATAACCCTTATTTAAAATCTGTGCTAGGTAGGATGATGTGGAAAATATGGTTCTGCAGAGGTCTGAGCTATGTGAGTGGTTTAATCTTCAATGAGCCTATGATAACCTTCAAAATCTCCAGAGTAAATCAAGCCACCCCATACATAACATCTATTCACATACCTAAGAACTGCATACCAAATCCACGCTTATTTAACACAGCAGCTTGAAATAGCCACTCCACGCAGAGGTAACCAATTCAGGAACATGTCTCAGAAGCAGGGTAAATGTACAGGCATCAAGATTCAGATATCAACTCTACAGCCCTGGTTTGCACTCTGTAAGACCTGGGAAGTCAATGAGGACATGTTCCTTCTCCTTACCACTAAAATGAACTAGCCAAGTCTTCTAGATATCCCAGCATGCAAGTGTTGGGATTTTCTAGGCACATAAAATCCCCTGGCTTTCAAATCAGAAATACTTTGTTAAGGATTTAAAAAAGACAAAAGATGAATCAAGCTTTTGTGGCAGACCATAAAGACAGAAGGGTTTTGTTCTCAGCTTAGGCAGTCTTCAGTTCTTGCCAAGACAAAATTCTTGTTGATCTCCTTGCAGATCTCACATATTCCTTCTTTATACATGACAGCCCACCTAACAGGATGGAGGTTTTAAATCCTTCATCCATGCTGAAAGAAAAAACATTGTCTTCACTTCTCTAATTCAGTATTCAAACACTGAATACTGAGTTATATTTCCAAAGGAATTCACTGGGGAAAACCATGTTCTTCTACCTTTTGTTAGTGAGACTAGATAAATAATGAATACATAACTAAAATGGTTTTCCTTTTTTCACTCTTGTTGCAGTTTTTAGTGTATTACATAGATCACTCAGCAGCTTAATGCTTTGCTTCACCTTTCTAACGAGCTGCGACCACTCTCATATATCATAGCCTATACAGCTTTTTAATATTAGGTGATAATTAAGTTCAGAAGACGCAGTGTTACAAAAAAGGGAAATAACAGTTTTGTAACATAAGTCATAATGAGTCTATCTTATGTCAGATAGTACAGTCTGTACAGTGAGAGTATCTTTCCTTCCTTTCAATTCTGTTATTCTTTTCCTTAGCTAAATCCATTGAATACTGATACCAGAAAGCTGGCACCAATGAATGCATTTGGGCCAACACAGCAATCTGCCAGTGCAGTGTGAGTTGCAAGAGCAAGACCACAAATAGAATCATAGAATTGTTTAGATTGTAAAAGACCTTTAAGATCATCAAATCCAACCATTAACCCAGCACTGCCAAGTCCACCCATGTGCCGAAGTGTCATATCTACACATCTTTTAAATACGTTCAGGGATGGAGACTCAACCACTGCCCTGGGCAGCCTGTTCCTGTGCTTGAAAACCCTTTCAGTGAATAAATTTTTTCCTAATATCCAATCTAAACCTCACCTAGTACAACTTGAGTCCATTTCCTCTTGTCCTATCACTTGGTACCTGGGAAAAGAGACCAACACCCACCTCAATACAACTTCCTTTCAGATAGTTGTAGAGAGTAATAACATCTCCCCTGAGCTCCCTTTTCTCCAGGTAAACAACCCCAGTTCTCCCAGCTGCTCCTCATAAGACTTGTGCTCCAGATCTTGCACCGGCTTTGCCGCCCTTCTCTGGACATGGTATAGGTAGAGACATGAAAATTGAAAGAAGCAGAACAAAATCAGCTCCCATTCATCTGGGCTGGGCAGGGACCAGACTGAAAAGAAAGTACTTTCTGGGAAGTCGCTGTGCCTTATGGTTTGGTTAACAACTTGGTTTCATTGGCCTGGTCAAACTAGGTTTATCTGGCAGTGCTGTTAATTTTGATCTGCTGAGCAGGCAATGCTCTGGTGTGGGCACTGTGGGAGCTTAAAGCTGCTGTAGGATTCCCTCTGCCTGACAAAGCAGCCAGCTGGCAAGGCAGGCAAAATTTACCTGGAAAATCCACATCCAGAGCAGACCTCTCACTGTCACTGCTTCAAGAAAACTGAAAAAAATAGCATAACAAAACTGTCATGCAGTTTTGCTACAACAGATATCCTGACTCAGGACTATGGATTTTGTAGGGGAAAAGAGACTATCCACTTGCAGTCAGGAGTGGAACCAATACAAGTTAGAACGGAAAAGAATAAAATATTTTGGGAGCAGAAGTCACCTACATTAAGCTGTGCAGAACGCTTCCTGATACCCTGGGCCTGGACCAAATATTCCCTGCAAAAGTATTTAAATGGGTTTTTCTGTCTTCCAGCTTTCTGGCTCTGCCTCTCTACCAGAGATGCAGCCAGGGCTGCAGGCACCGCCTCCCTAGGAGATTAGGCTATTTGGGCTTGGCCAGATGTAGAAAGATGTTTAAAACCCAACTGTGGTGAGTTGCAGTGGGGGAACCATGGACTGGACAGTGAATGAAAAGCAAAGCGTTTCTAAGCTGCAGACTTAACTAGTTTTTTTAACAGGCTAGTCATTTCTGTTGTACACTTCTGTGCACCAGAGATTACACTGACTGCGACCACAGTCCATAGAGAAGCTGTCTGTGTTCATGCATGTAGAATTGGAAAAATTGCCCATAGAAAAAGCGTTATTTTCCCTGAACAGCAGGTAATCAGCATTCAGCAGCAGCCTTGTCTCGGCATGAAGCCTGATAGGAAGCGGAGTGTCATAGCAGAGAAATAAGATAATTGAAAAGGAAAATGTTTCTGCACTCAGGATGACTTCTGCCAGTCTTTCTGAACTAAATCTCAACAACTGACTGGCAGACAGTGTCTGCCAGTGTCTCTCTGTCAATGGAATAGGTTGGCCCTGACCCTTTTCAGAAATTGAGACACATCAAACAAAAGGCAACAAGACTCATCCTCATTTCAGTTCACAGCTATTAATTTTACGGTGTGACTCCTCCAAATAACAGATGCATAGCCAGAGTTGTGCCCCGATTCCAAGTGATGGGAGACCAATTTCCATCACCTTGACTCCTTTAATTACACTGACAAGTCTCCCAAAATCTCTGCTGTGGTTCTTCATCTGAAACAAAAATGCAGACAATTCTCAATAGCGTTTGTTGAGCTGAGAGGAACGAGAGGATTAATTAGTTGCAGTTCATAAAACAATAAGATTAAAATCCATGAGTAACTGCAAAGTGTAATTGGCAATAATGATGCAATCACCACAGCTCAAGGAGGACAGGATTGGTCCCAGATATTTTATATCTGGAACAAAATATATTGATTATGTTAAGACCATGGATCAGGAAGAAGCCCAGATCACTGGGTGACTCTTCAGCTCAGCTGGCCTGGACAACTGTCTGCTTCTCCCCAAGGCTGGTGCACCAGCAGAGGAGCGGTTCTTCAGCTGAGGAACATCACCTCTAAATCTCCAGGAGTCCAGTGGTCTCAGTGGGTCTGTACTCAAGGGCTGGACCCGGGCATTGTTCAGCTGCCTGGGGAGGGTTATAGCTAGCTCTGTTCCTGGGGCCTGTGAGGTGTCCTGTGGAGGAGGCAGCAGATAGTGCAGTTTTAACCCTTCCCCTGCCAGCCTCCCCGGTTTAGTGAGAGCTGTGGGTTGCTGGATGGCAGGGCCACTGTGCAGCTGACCTGACCACCCTCCCAGGCACCCTCAGCAATCAGGCATCACTCAAGGACAAAGGGTTCACCTGGTTTGAGACCTTCTGGATGGTACCAAAACACCCTTACGATTCCAGACTGAGAAAATCAAAGCCTTTCGCTGAAAAATTGCAGTACTTGTATTTGACATTTAGAACAGTGTTTCCCCCCCCAAAAAAAAAAAAAACATTCAATGTTTTCATCTATTTCACAGTTGGATTTTGAATTCACTGCAAAATATATCCCACACATTATGGTCTCTTTTTTGGTAATGAAGTACCCTTCTGTCTCATTGTCGCATTGCTTGCACTGTTTGAGCACACAGAACTGATCCAAACTACAGCTCCCTCTTGCTTATACAAAGATTGTATGCAAAGAGTTCGTTTCTAGCCTTTCTAGGGGCACTAAAGTTGTAGCATGCTAATCATCATAGATTTCCTGTCCAAAGAGCCTCTCTTGGCTTTTCATTCCAGATGTCCTTTACCCATGATACGATGGGAGAAACTTTGCTGAGCTCCTTGTTAAAAACCCATCTCTAGGAAAAGACATATTTCTCTTACAGTGGGACAACAGCAGGAGAAGCATATACTGCTGTAATGCCTTTACAGCTTCTCTCCACAGATGGTATTTTTGTCTAAAGGGGAAAAAAAAATGGGGATAACCCAGCCTCTCTTCCAACCCCATTGCAAGAACATGTCACCTTGGCAGGTGTGCTAGAGTAAAGCTTTCATGGTACCTTGCTAAAATAAAGCCAGAGAGTCAACAAGAAAAACAAAACAACACAACACATAGCATGTGCTTCTGGCCTCCACAGACCAGCTCAGTTTTGATAATGACTGGAAAAGCAAGAGCCACCAATCACAGAGGTTTGACATTGCACACAGAAACTGGGCTATTCACAGCTTTTTACTACTCTGTTGAGTGTAATAAGAGTGCCAGCTGCCTGCTGCAGAGCTCCCCGGGGTGCTCTGAGTGCCAGGGAGTGAGAAGGAGGGGAAGAATGATCAGGAAAAGAAATGAAAGTTGAGTGAAGGCAGAGAGTGGAGCAGAGAGAAAGGAGAGAGCACAGCAGGAAAGGACACAGTGAAAGGGAGGAAAAGTGCCACAGGAGGAGCAAGAAGGTGGCAGAGAAATTATGAAGAGCTTTTTTGGCTGAGGTGAGCCAGACAGCTCACTTGCTTTCTACAACCTCTGGCAGAACTCTCCTTCCATCACTGCCCAGCACATGGCTTAAACAGCAAGCATAATGCCCCCCAGACATGTTCTATCAACAGTCTAAAGCATACACTGCCTGTGCACAGTGGATACAGAGCAAAGCCAAGAGCAGCACAAGCCTCTCCACGCTGGCTCCAGGCAAGTTCCTCAGCCTTTGTGTAGCAGTGAGAAAAGACTTGATGTCTCCCACCTGGTTGAAATCCTTCACATGCACAAGAGAAAGCATTTTCCACCCCAGAACCTACCATCCCCTATAAGACAAAGCCATAAATGAATGCAAGACAGGTATCTACAAAGGGGCAAAGGTGCTGTGATCACAGAGCACAGGTATACATACTTCCAGTTCCCACTGTTCTGGCCCAAGGATTCACTGTCCTCAACCCAGGGCCACCAGCTCTGCCCTGCTCTCCTCGGCTCAGCCATCTGAGCCCCCTAATCCCATCAATCTGAGCAAAAAGGGATTCTTTTTCACACTTTCAGTACTTGGTCTTTGGTAGGTGATGCGCATGCAATGAAGTTAGCATGAGAGCTGTGCATCACCAACCCTCCCACGACAAATGTTGTATTCAGTGTACTTAAATACATAGTTAACAACAAAAATAAGTTCATTATTCAGGTGAGAATAAGTTTTATTGTTTTATCTTTAAAAACAAATACTATGTTTATATATTTTTTTAATTCCAGCAACCCTTTAATTCTTTCATCAGACCCTAATGCATAATAATAGCGTCCCCGCAACTGATGGTATTTGATTTATACACTTACTAGCAGTAATTTATTACTAACCCTGACCAACAACAGATAGGAAAATCCGAAAGCTGGCAGGTTTGAAAAGCTTTTTTGAGATTTTGGTTGCTACAGAAAAAACTACCTGCACAAGCGGGAAAAATTTCCCTCCTACATAGTGGGAACCTAGTCTGAGTGCCCTGTCATTTGAATTGTCTAATATGCAGGGAATTCTCTGCAAAGGCGCAATGTTCTTGCCAATAATTTATAAAAGGAGCTGTCATGGATATGACAGTCATTTTTAAAACATTACATGTTCTAGTCAAAGTTGAATGTGACCTTCTATGTAAATGTTTTACTCTATACTTGGAGCTGACAGCCAGGTTCAGACAGTCCAATGCCAACTTGAAGGAACCTAAGAAAATACAGGTTTTTTTCTTCACATTAACAAACAGAAATTATGAAAACACATGCTCACATCTTTTCCACTTTAAAAAAAAGTAGCATCGAGTACAAGTGAGCCTTGGCTCCCGCTATAGGGAATGCCAAATTGAAAGTGACTATAAATCTAGGCATGGAGACTTCAAACTTCCTGATTTCCCTATGTAGATCTATTAGAAATATTATATTTGTGGTTTAGACTATTAGCTTATAATGAACTGACCACAACTCCCATTCCCCATCCCCTCATATCACTGTCAAGGGAGGAGGTAGAGAAAACCAGGAGTAATGTTAAACCCAGGAAGAAGGAAGGGGTGGAGTGAAGGTGTTTTAAGAATTGAGTTTATTTCGCATCATCCTACTCTGATTTGATTGGTAATGTTAATGTTTTCCCATTTTGACTCTGTTTTGCCTGTGACAGTAATTGCTGGGTGATCTCTCCTTATCTTGAGCCATGAGCCTTTCATTATATTTTCTCTCCACTGTCCAGCTGAGGAGGGGAAGGATAGAGCAACTTTGATGAGCACCAACCACAGATGCATGTTATGGCTGGGATTTCAAGCATCTGTATGGTAGCTGGGGATGCAGCCCCTCTGCACAATGCAGATTATAACTTTTTGTCTTTTGATAGTGTAACGTTTTTAGGTTTTGCAAGGATATGCCAGTTAAACCCCTCCGAACATAAACCTTAGAAAGTCCTCCAGAGATTTATTCAGCTTTGTGTACTGATGTTAATGGGACCTGGAGTGGGAAGGAGCAGATGACCTCTGAATGTAGCTTCTACTCTTTTTTTTCACTGATTCACCATCTAAAAAGGTCAGTATTACCTAAAGGCCCTCAAATCCTGATCCCTCCTCATCTGAAGTCAGAGACAGCAGTCACAGTACTTGCAGACTCACAGTACTAGGTTCCTGTTTCTGCTGCACTGCTGACCCATAATGTCTTGAAAAGTCTTGGAGAAAACACACACTAAAGGACTTTCTTCAGTCCAGCTGTCTTTTATGTTTGTGGGTTTTTTCAGAGTTTCTGAATAAACATATTATTTTTCTTCTTAGGTGTGTGTCTTTTCTGTAATGCTCTGTAAACATTTTATACTCTTCATTAGGTCACGTATTTTGAACATATATTCATCTGTGGAAATACAATTATATGTATCAATTATTGTTCATATATAAAATCATTGAGGATAAAAGGAGGCTTAGTGGTGGGAGGGTAAGAGCAGTATAAAAATGGGACAGAAAACTATGTCCCAAGTAAATATGTCACATAGCAACCAAAATTCCCTTAAGTGATTAATTGGAGATTTTAATGGAGTTTAACATGGCTGTCCCTTTTGTAATCTGGTACATTTTCTTCAAGTCATCACAGAAAGAGCAGCAAAATGCATTGCTGATGAATCATTATTGCTATAAAGACACAGGTATTCCCCTGAGGCTTTGGAACAGGGAGCATAGGATGCACTGGCCCTGCAGATGGCAAAGCCCTTGGGGGGAAGACTGCCTTATTTCCTAAAGTAACCCCAGATGGAAAACAAAGCTATAATCACTTTTAATAACCAAGCTATGGTTATTTTTGCTGTAGCTGGGCCCAAATGAGAGCCCAGCACTTCCAGCATGTCCTTGCTTTCATGGCAGCAGCAGAAGATATGGTGCTTCTGGCAAGCCATGAAACAGTAGTTCAAACAAATACTCCCTAAACCAGTAAAAGCAACCATTTCAAAAGCTCCTTCTCCAACACCCCTTCATTTTCTTCTCCTTCTTCTTACATGGGAGAAAAAAGGAGCCCAAGAACAAGGGAAATAGATGTGCTTATTCTTACTCTGCAGCATTGTCCTTGTATGCCAAACTAAAGAATTCCTGGAAGACTGGGATCTTCATATAAGGTAGTTTTCACAGGTTTTGGTGGTTTGCACCAGCAGAGATTTTTGCCCCTTATACGGGGCCTCTCTGGGCCAGGCCTTCACCCTCTTAATTCCAAGTTCCTATTCAGGAAACTCCGAATAATAAATAATGTCCCAGGGCAAGTTCTAAAATTACATAAAAAGGTAAACAAAACTTACATACTATCTTGAATCAATAGAAATATTTTGATTTTATTCATGTGGAACAAGGTCAGAACCTGCCTGTTCATCTCAAAACAAGGAACAAAGTGGCCTATGCCTCCCAGAAAATGCAACATGTGCAGTCATTCAGCATTGCTTGTTGGAAAACAGGCTTTTCATTTAGCATTTTTCTTTTCGGTTGCTATAAAAATTAAGCCAGGATGAGCTGGCCCTTTTAAAACTCTACATTGAATTATTTCTTTTAAACAGACAGAATATAAAATGTACATAGTCTAATAAGGGTAATAATGCTTTATGAAGAATTTCTCAATGGTTAGTGTATTCTCTCGAGAATGGAGAAACAGGATGTTACGAAATGCAGAAAGGATTTGTCTGGCATAGTTCATCATGTGCACACAGCACAATGTTTGGCATAGAAAGAGTCATACAGCATTTACACCATGTCCGTTCTGTAGTATGTGTCCCATCGAAGAGTATGAGGAAAACCCAGGAAAATAGTCTGGAAATTGGGGTAATAGAAGGACTCTTTAGAAAAAGTTACACTCATAAATCCAATATAAGAACAGTACTGTCAGAGGGCTTCCTGCAAGGAGCTCTAGAGGTCTGTAAATGTACGACACACAGGTACTGCTCCCAAGGCGATTTCCAAGGAATTGATTACAGTGCTTTTTTCTCCTCTCACAAGCACCTTTACTGACTTCTTAGTGGCCTGTCTCACTTTTGCTTGGAGGTTGCTCTCCAAGGACACAGTTTCTTGAAGAGGGCATTCCATAGCACTTAGGCTTTCCTGGCAGCATTTTGGATAGCTTTGAAAGCATTTGAAACTATCACTGCACTTTTCACGGGAGAAGAAAGAACATTCTTCCACAATTGGAGGAGAATTACAACTGGATTCGGCTTTGCCCTTAAAAGTTCTCTGGGTGGTGTTCACAGTTGATCTGTAGTTCTGCGGTGCCTTGACAGAAAAGCAGCTCCTGATGAACAACAGTTGAAGAACTATGAAATCTTTGGCAATGGTGTTTCGGAAATTCGGCTTCGGGAGGAGGTAGATAACTGGATTGTAGAATGTGGAGGACTTTGCAAAGACGGCTGGCACAGCAAAGGCTAATGGAGGAATCTTATCTATTGATCCAAAAGCTGCTCACATGGCAATGGTAGCATAAGGGCTCCAGGCAACAAAAAACCCAATGCACACAGCAACACTCAGCTTGCAGAGAAAAGGAGAAAACAGCAAGTTAAAAAGTTGCACACATAAGAAAAATAGCCACCAAATTAGTGTATTAATAAAAATACCATCTAACTGAACCCGCTTGTTAAAAGTCTCTCCAAGTCTTCGTCACAGCTCAGCTGCTCTCCAAATGTGCATTTTCTAGCAACTTAATTCTGTCTGAAACCTACTTCTACCTGAAACTTTCAGACAACAAAGGCCACACATCAACTATGTACACCAAAGAGAAATGTTCATAAGTGAATATGACTTTCACACTATGAAATGGGTTAACTACCCTATTTCATTACATCGCTGTGTGATTGATTCAATTATCTTTATGCTATACGTGATGGACAGATGTCAGTTCTGGCCTTGGATTTCCTCCTATGAAGGTGATACCACCTGAAGCAGCAGCCACCTGTGCATCACTACACAATGAGACCCAGGGAGGGCAACAGGCATGCTGGATTACAGCCAAGCCTCTCTGTAATTTCACTCTAGGCTTAAGCCCAGCATCTGTAATTAAAGTGAAGAAGAGACGTATTGCCTTATTTTAGCCTCAGCCCATAATACACAGCTGCTAAAATTGCAGTAACAGCAAACTGTATAGAACACAAGGAAATCTAGCATAAAGTTGTGTGTCTGATTGAGGAACAATGTAATGATGTGACTTACTTAGAAAAAAACATGTGCAGGACTCATATAAATGCAAAAAAAAAAAAAAAAAAAAAAATGTAGCTATGGACATTATTCCAAAAGGCACTAAGTAACTCATGACAGTTTATAGCAAGTACAATCAAAGATTTACAATTTAAAATCCCTTAGAGTTAACAAGAAGATTATTTTAATGAACTGTAATGGACTCTCTGTAATTATTTATTTTACGATGGAAATAGAAAGAAAAAGAGCTTCAGCTCTGTGAGTTATCTTTTCATAACTGCACACATCCATGGAAATTTCTAACACTGTTTCTTATCAAAGTGACCATCTAGTGTCCTGTATTTGCTCTGCAGCAGTATGAAGAAAAGGCAATGACTTCTTCCCACATCTTGCAAGCCAGATTTTTATTATAATTATTTGTATTTCCACTCAGAGATCTCAGTGACCAAAAGAATCCCTACAGTCCTATCTGTTATACAGGGATGTAAGAAAAATACTGTCACAGAATACATAATGTCTCCTGTACACCCAGCACACATTATGACTGAGAAGTTTGACATAAATTGTGTATTTTGCAAATTATAAATGATTTCATAACATGTAAAAATTTATGTAAGTGTAGGGATATAGCAATATAATAACTTCCTAAGGTAAGGCAAGAAGTGATTCACACTTGCCCTGCTTCTTAGCCTAGACAGGACTTAACCGTAGCTTGGAACAATATGATTTGACATAAAGGAGCTTTCAAAAATCTTTTTAAACTTTACTCTTGTGTGTAGGCAAATCCTATATACAAAAAACTTCTTTAAAAATACCTCCTGAAGAAGCAAGTAAAAACAATTAAAAATAATTTAAAAAAACCAAACCTTTGTGTCTGTAAATCAAGCACAAGTATACTATTCACATATCAAATATAACTGTGGGTGACACTGCTCAGAAATTGACAAGCAAAAGCCTCTTTTGGGGAATTACAATTGAGCTGGAATGTGGTGAAAACATTATGGTTTATAAAAAGAGCTTCACAACAAAGAACGCAAGTTACAGAGGATATTTTTACAGGTAGATAGAAAAATAAAATAGGTGTTCTACACATGCAGCATTAAGTCATCTTTGTAGTTAGATCTTCAGCTGTGTATGTCAGTCCACTCATGCAGACAGGAACAAGCTCTGGCTCTTGGCAGAAGCTAAGGATCTAATTCAACTATTTCAAACTAGACGTTTATTGGAGTAACTATTGAGTAAGACTGGGTGAATTCAGCTTATGGACACGTTTAAGCAGATGATGCTTTACAGGACTGAGCCACTGGTGAGAATATCCCTGACGCAATGACACTTAGCCTGTCACCCAGGCACAGAGGCAACAGTACCTTGTTGTCAGCCTACTAGAAACAAATAAATATCTTCCCTCACAAACCGTGACAGTAAGACACATTCAGCATGGTCAACCAGATTCTCCTACACTTGCCAAAAAGCTAATTGTTTCCACCTCAAATCAAGAAAAGTGTTATAAAGTCAATAGTACAAGTTTGGCATTAAGTTTGTGTCTTCATGCAGCTTCTCACCCTTCACACGCATTCAGAAAAAGACACTGACCGCTAATGCCCAAACAGCTTTGAAAGCTGTTGCAGCAAGTTGCAATGTTACGTTGCCTTACAACTAGAGCATATGTTTTAGGCGGACAAAATCAAGAAAGGCATTGAATGGCTGTAATTCTTCTTTTACTTTAGAAGTAGATTTACCCACTACAACGAATTATTGAGATTTAACATCTTGTGTTCTAAGATGTAAGTCTTCTTTGAAGAGCAACCTTTATCCAATTTGATTTCCATTATATTTCCTATGACGCTCATAGATCTTCCCACCTGTAATTAGCCACAGCTTTCAACCAGCTTGTACCAGTGGATATATAACACTTCCAGTCTCAGCAGTGTGACATCGTCCATTAATGTTGGTGGTAAAGCTTCTTTTAACAAAAATAATGTAATGAGAACTAAAAAAACCCCAAGTACTATGTCCCTACATTGTAGAAACCCAGTTTAAGACAAATTAACCTCCATGGTTTGTAGATTTGTGTTGTTTCTCTGTAAAAAATTCCAAAAATGAACAAAATCTGTTTCTTCAATAAACAATATTAAAAGAGAGATGCAAATTATTCAACCTTCTCCTTTTCAGCCACATGATACTTCAGTGTTTTAAATCAGGTACTTTAGAGTTATCGTGGATTACAGCCACAAAAAAATACAAATTGAGTACCAGGAGTTTTATCCAAGGTCATACATGAAGCCTGAATCAGAACAAAAACTGAACACAATCTCCCAGGCCAAAGGCTTAACTCTCATGATTTAAACTGAAGGCACTGCATATAATTCAGAGATCGTATTTGGACAAACATTAGATGAGACATTAGGCTACGCTCATCATGCTTTTGCCCCTGCAACATCTAGAGGGAACTAAATTGTGTTTCTAAAATGGCTTAATCCCAAGGAACTCCTGGAGAAGAAGCAATTTTCTACATCTCTACTTGCATTCACAATATTTATCTCTTATCTCTATGCTCAGACCATGTTTTTTGCAGAAGCTGGCAAACCCATGTACCTGTGAAGGGATCGCAAGAACAATAGTGTCGCCTGTATGCATTATAATTTATTTTTATGGCACTATATAATAATAAAAGCAATATCAGCAGTTAGCCAACCTTGCAAATTCATAAGCACAAAAGCACTAGTAGTACTACACAGCTCCCATTACACATTTTCTAAAACTCTTGCTATTGTCATTCTAAAACAGCACAAAAAACCCCACTACAGACGTATCTTTTAACAAGGGAAGTAGATTAATAATAGTGAATATTATCCATATTTTATTGTTCTTTTTTTAATAAAAATATTTAATTGCAAATAAATAAAAGGACTGAAGTTGACATGAATTGAAAGCTATGGCCTGGTTATGTTAATAGATTTTAGTAGATAGCCAATTAGTGTGCAGAGCAATACAGATTAAAGCAAACTCCAGGGACTTGGGAAACCTTTACGCTCACAGAGGAACATGTTCCATTTTCTTGGAGCCTTGAGGGATAGCCAGCCACCAAGCAAGAGCTTCCATGATAATATTTCAGGGCTTAGCCAGACTCATAAGTGTCTAAGTCCCATTTTAAATGCCCAAGTCATTTTCTGGATTTAGCTTTTCAAGACAGAAGCAATGTCCAAGCTGAAGCTGGATCAGACCGTAGAGGAACAGGTCCAACCTGACCAGGAATCCTAAGTTAGAGTGACCTGATGTCAGAGGCAGGATGGAGGATGGAAAATGTCAGAGGAAGAATAGGCTATAAATTGTTTTTAATTTGACAGGTACTACAAGGTAGGCTATATTGCAGCTTGAATGTGACAGGAAGAACTACAATTCAGCAAACATTCATTCCAAGTACACCACAGAATTGACATATTTGGGGTGGATTCTTTTAGAGGAGTTTCTTCAGGGGAAAAAAAAAAGTCTCTTCTCTCCTCTCTGCTTTTATGAGTTTGACTTATACCATCTTCTTAGCAGATGTCTCCAAGGGATTATCATGTATAACTGTTTGTTGTTTGTATTATTATTATTCTAGGGTGAGATTCTCTGCAGATAATAAGTAGTCTCAGAGCAACTCAAAGAGTTTACAATCTGACAGTGAAGATCACAGCAACTTTGAGGGAAAAACAATCAGGGAATAAAAACAAGACATACTTGTCAGTGCATGATAAGCAGTTTTCCTAGTGCTCCAGCAGCCCAACCAATATCAACCTGTGTGTGATAGACTAGCGTGACTTTTTGTGTTAACACCACAAAGGAAGTTTTGAAGGCAATATTGTTTTCATTTTGCCAGTTTGTGTTAGAAGGAACTCATAAGTATAACGGTTATCATTGAACATGTATGCAGATTTCTGAGTGTTGTGAACATGCAGGATCACCAGCATCTTGATCTCACTAAACAGGAGTATAGAAATCAGTTAGGATAAGCTATGAAGAATTTTAAAAATTAATTTAAGATTTAAAGGATACTATCCTGTAGTCAAATGAAAGACTTAGGAAAATTAATGTCTACTGAATATCCAGGAGTGGGGCAGGAATATGATTAAGAGCTTTAGTTAGGAAATGTTCCATCTAAGCATTATTACAAAGAAGGAGTAGGGAAGACATGGACATAACTCTTTAGTTCCTAAACTACTTGCATTGAGGAAGATATTCAGGTTACAAGCCCAGTAGACAAGATGATGGTGTTTTCCACGGTGGGCAAAACCAAGATACTCAAAAGGAGAGACAGGGCAGATAAAGATGTCTAGTGCAGCTACACTGCACTCGATAATCTGAAGAGAGGTGTTAGGGAGAGACCAAATCTATTAGCATGAAAAAGAGAAAGCAGATCTGTGATATATCCAATTGTATTTGCAAATGTGTGTGTGTGTATTCCTGAACAGAGAGAGAAAATAAGGACGAAGCAGAAGATTGGAGGTGGGTGAGGAAGGTGCTTAGAAGGACATGCCAAACAAATAACTAGGGAAATGAGAGAAGGATTCATTGAAATAAAGAAAATCGTAAATATTTTATTACTGGAGACGATTAATGAGGTACATTGTCTAAGGAGTGAAGAACACCTAATGTCAGCTGTAAAGTTCCTCTTATATTTTGGTATATTAAAAAAAAAAAAAAATAGATTCTGATGTTTTGGAAAGGACAGAGGTATAGTTTGGCAGCAGGAAACATTTTCCACAACAAATACTGTGACTGCAGGTTTAATTTTACTGCATAAGCTAGTGAAACACAAATCTGTGGAGGTTTTGTTTCAAAAACTGTTTCCAGAAATACACTTTTCCATGACTTTTGTTCCTTGTTCAGTTATAAACGAGAGAACTTGATCTTTACAATACTACTAAAAATCTTCAATGATATAAAGCTTAAGCCTGGATCTCCTCAGATATCCGTAGCTGGACAAACAGAATTCACTCACCCAAAACCAGGCTGGCTTTCATTAGCAAGGGTTCAAGAGCATGAGATCCAAATTCATTTCTACACAGTACTCCAATTTTTAACCTTCCTTTTGACCAAAAATCTGAATTTTCACAAGTAATGAAGCTCTGTGAGCTTAGCTATAACCCTCCAGAAACAACACAGGTACTATTTTTAGGTTTAGCAACTCACTGACATGCAGCAAATCTGCACAAGACAATGCTGTTGTCCAAAATGAAAATGCAGTAAGGACTACTTATCTTTTCCATCTTTATTCTCTTCTCAGGAACTTTCATGGTCCTTAAATGGTGCTGCCCAGCTGTGCCAAAAACAGCTTGCCAAAGACTAACTTTCAAATACCTTTACAGTAGTGGTTTGCGCATTGCTCATCCTGGTGGGGCTGGAGACGTGCTGTTCCACTGCTTTCCTGGATTCTTTCACAGTTACCAGAATAAGAGAGTAGGTGTTGCATGAAAGGGTAAAATAATTTGGCAGAAAATAAACCCCCTTGCTTTCCAGCTGGTCCTCAGATATTAGAGGGGCTGGATGCGGCTAGGCTTAGATTCTGAGTGATGCCCCATTTGCCACTATCAGTCCAGTCGCATTGAATATGTTGAATAATCACGATTCCGGATGCACTAATAGTGCACTGCACCTTCAGTCTAATCGTGCTCATGAACTAGCACGGCCACACTGAGGGAGCTGGTTGCGTTCAATAAGAGATTTATGATTAGCTACTTAAACAGTGCAGTTTATTAAAGCAACAGATACAGGTTCTTGTGGATTGCCGGTGATAAATACACTGTCTGCAAAAGCATGTGCAAATAATAAGGTATACAACTGTGTGACAAAGTTATGAGTAATACAGCCTGGCTTTAAAGTATAAAAGTAAAAAGTAACTCTATATAGAGATTCCTAATTTTCCCAGGGAAGCATTGGATACAGTGCAAGTCTTACCCAAAGGCATCCCTATGGGGGGGGAAGAAAGGTCCAGCCCGTCGACCAGTCCCAGGAGTCGAGAGTAGTCAGCTGATGGGGTCTTCCTCGGCTCGTCCACAATGATGTCTTCCCTAAAGCCCCCCACTTTTTGGGTCATTTTTATACTATTTTTCACTTTCAAGGTGCAGCTTGAGTGACTCTAGTCATACATACCTTTATTGGTATGTATACTTTTATTGTATGTGACAGTAGGAAGTCACAATTACTCCGCAAGGGAGAATAAAACAGAAAACAAAGAGGACTAATGTGTAAGACATGGCCATGACATTTACATTGGTGGAACGCCAGTCAATGCAGCAGGCTGTGCCATATGGCTCTGCTCCGTATTCTCCCCAGTGAGCTAAGGGAGACCAGGCAAAAACTGCTGCGTAAGTCCAAGCACAGGCTATCAAGATTTGTCCATGTTCTCTCTTGAACCTGTTGCCTGGAAGACACAAAATAATCAGAAGATCAGCACTGCTGACATGTCTGAAAGGAGTTTCCCATATGCAGGCAGCTAAGCAGGGTAAGTAAGGAGGATAACTTTACTAAGTGTTCAAAATATTGTAGCATATTGAAGGTTTGTAAGAAAAGGGCATGGTTTGCAAAAATTTGCAGAACATCAGGTAGCTGAATTTGCTGATACATCTAGAATACTTAGCACAGAATAAATCCTTATGAATAAATATAAAAATGTAGCAATAAACTCTGAAAAAGTTTATTCACGCTAGCCTTGCTTTCAGATCAGAACCCTTATTCCATGTTCCCAAATTATCACCTGACTTATAAGAGCTTATAAGTAATCAGTTGCATACACCTAGCCCTATGGTTACTTATCAATGATCACAGAAATAAGAATTGTTTGATGGGATGTAAAACATCTCTTCTATAAAAGTACTCTCTAGGATATGCAATCCAAAAATGGTGGTCTATATTTGCATGAAAAATCGAGTAACTTAAGACAGAAACATTAGCTTACCATAAGCTGGATAACAAATTTTGAGGCAGCAAACAGTGATCAGTAATGTCAGTGTTGAGAGACTGCAGATCCCAAACAACACCCCACAAAATGCATAGAACAAGCAAAGGTGTTTCCCATACAGCCACCTAACAAACAACCAAGAAAGGTAATTCTTATATGCAATCCTTCTTTCTTAAATGTAATACTAAATGGTAGAAATATAGTTAGAGTTGTAACCGTAAAAATTCAATAAAACCTCATGATTAAATTGTATTTTGGTCAATCATCAACTACAAAAGATATTCTCATTTCAAAAACAGCCAGTAAAGTAACCACGATCTGCTTTATTTTTAAGATTCACATTTAAGCTAGTTTTATAAAGCAAAGAAGTTTTTCTTAGTAAGAATCATTCTAAAAAAAAAAAAAAAAATAAGTGTCTCTCATTAGTAGGCCTAGGTCATGAATTAATACCAAAATATTACCAATACCATTGTCCTGGGTTCAGCTATAGCAGTCATTTTTCTCCTGCTTAGTAGCTGGTGCAGTGCTGTGTTTTTTAACTTTCAGCCTGGGAACAACGCTGATAACACCGATGCTTTTAGTTGTTGCTGAGTAGTGTTTACTCCAACCAAGGAGTTTCTCAGTCTCATGCTTTGCCAGGGAGGAGGGGAAGCCGGGAGGAAGCAGAGACAGGACGGGTTAGACGACGATATAGGAGGACCACCAGGAGATTTTCCCTGAGGCTGGACAGTTATGAGTGGCAGGGTGTGTGGGATAGTATGGGCAAGTACCTAGGCCAGTGGGCCCCTCCAGTGCTTTGGAACTTCACCACTGAACAAGTGCAACATCCGGAAAAACTAGTAAAACACTTAAACGAGGTGTGCTGTCGTCCTGGTTATACCAGAGAGGGACAAATTTTGGCAACGTGCTGGGGCTTGGCCTATGCCTACAGAGCCCTGCTCAACACTATCCAGCACCTTCAAAGGGAAAAAAATGTCTCTGGATCTGATGGCAAAGCAACAGACAACGCAGCTATGCCAACTACAAGCACAGCAGCTACTCAGACCCTGACCACAACAGTCAACACAGCTACTCCAAGTACAGCAGCTACATCAACCCCAGTGACAAGCACAACAGCTACTCAAACCCTGACCACAACAGACAACGCAACTACTCCAACTTCAAATACAGCAGTTACACCAACCCCAGTGACAAGCACAACAGCTACTCAAACCCCGACAGCAACAGACAATGTGGCTACTCCAAGCACCGCAGCCACACCAACCCCAGTGACAAGCACAGTAGCTACTCAAACCCCGACAGCAACAGACAATATAGCTACTCCAAGCACCACAGCTACACCAACCCCAGTGACATGCACAGTAGCTATTCAAACCCCGACAGCAACAGACAATATGGCTACTCCAAGCACTGCAGCTACACCAACCCCAGTGACAAGCACAGTAGCTACTCAAACCCCGACAGCAACAGACAATGCAGCTGTTGGTGTTACTCAACTCCCAAGCACAACAGCTGCACCAACCCCAGCAATAGACACTGCAAC
Organism: Strigops habroptila; assembly: GCF_004027225.2. Taxonomy (NCBI): domain Eukaryota; kingdom Metazoa; phylum Chordata; class Aves; order Psittaciformes; family Psittacidae; genus Strigops; species Strigops habroptila. The sequence continues at coordinate 44,555,185 of NC_044277.2, read as the reverse complement.
CACTCCAATCCTAGTGGCAGACACTGCAGCCACTCCAACCACAGTGACAAACACTGCAGCTAAACCAAATGTCCAGTTTGTGACAATGTCTGTTGCCCCTGTAAGCAAAAGCAAACGAAAGGCACAAAGAGCAACCCGTGAAGCGAAGAAAGATGAAGACCCAGTGCCATTACTATATGCAACACCACCTGAACAAGAGTTACTACTACGTGGGTCAGAGGAAGAGGAAGAAGAAGAAGAGGTCACTTCTCGACCCCGGACCTCAACCGAACTACGGAATATGCGAAAAGATTTCACCCGTCTTCCAGGGGAGCACATTGTCACCTGGTTGCTCCGGTGCTGGGACAATGGGGCCAACGGTCATGAACTAGAAGGTAGGGAAGCCAAGCAGCTGGGATCACTTGCTAAGGAAGGAGGAATTGACAAAGCGATTGCAAGAGAGAAGCGAGCCCTCAGTCTTTGGAGGCGGCTCCTGGCAGCTGTGAAGGAAAGGTTTCCCTACAAAGACGATATTACGAATCGCTCAGCCAACTGGACCACGATAGAGAAAGGCATCCAGTCCCTGAGGGAATCAGCCATTATAGAGATGATCTATCGTAGGCCGGATTCCAGGAACACATCCGTAGACCCAGATGAAGTCGAATGTACACGACCCATGTGGCGGAAACTTACACGGAGTGCGCCATCATCATATGCCCACACACTGGCATCAATGACCTGGAATGACGGAGTATCACCAACAGTGGATTTCCTGATTCGTCAACTCCGAGAGTTCGAAGACAATCTCACCCCTTCCATCATTTCAGCTGTGGAAAAACTGTCCCAGGAGTTCAAACAATTGAGAGACGATTTATCCGATCTATCCAGCTCTCCACGCGTACCAACCCATGTCTCAGCTATCAACAGAAGGCGCCCTACTGCTCGAGAAAGAAAATATACGAGGTACACGCCACGGGCCACCCTATGGTTTTACCTGCGGGATCATGGAGAAGACATGAGAAAGTGGGATGGAAAACCTACTTCAGCTCTGGAGCAACGGGTGCGTGAACTGAAGAGGAGAACAATGGTCAAGGATGATCCTCCCAGGAAAGCTGCTGCTCCAGTCTCTGGCGAGCAGTTTCCCAGATGGAGCGAAAGAGCTGATTTTACTCCAGCTCCTGTGATAAGGAATACTCATCCCTTTCTACAAGACAGAAGTGGAGAATTTTGTGATCACTATTAGAGGGGCCCTGCCTCCAGCCAGGTGGAGGAGAGGGATAATCGGGTTTACTGGACTGTGTGGATCAGATGGCCTGGCACATCAGTCCCACAGAAGTATAAGGCTCTAGTAGATACCGGTGCACAGTGTACCCTGATGCCATCAAGGTATCAAGGGGTGAAACCCATTTCTATTTCTGGAGTGACAGGAGGATCCCAAGCGTTAACTATGCTGGAAGCTGAAATCAGCCTGACTGGGAGGAAGTGGCAAAAGCACCCCATTGTAACTGGTCCAGGGGCTCCATGCATCCTTGGCATAGACTATCTCAGGAGAGGGTATTTCAAAGACCCAAAAGGGTATAGATGGGCTTTTGGTATCGCTGCCTTGGAGACAGAGGAAATTAAGCAGCTGTCCACCTTACCCGGTCTCTCAGAGGATCCTTCTGTTGTGGGGTTGCTGAAGGTCGAAGAGCAACAAGTGCCAATTGCGACCACAACAGTGCACCGGCGGCAATATCGCACCAACCGAGACTCCTTGATTCCCATCCATAAGCTGATCCGCAGACTGGAGAGCCAAGGAGTGATCAGCAGGACCCGCTCACCCTTTAATAGCCCCATATGGCCAGTGCAAAAGTCTAATGGAGAGTGGAGATTAACAGTAGACTATCGTGGCCTGAACGAAGTCACACCACCATTGAGTGCTGCCGTACCGGACATGTTAGAACTTCAATACGAACTGGAGTCAAAGGCAGCCAAGTGGTATGCCACAATTGACATTGCCAATGCATTTTTCTCAATCCCTTTGGCAGCAGAATGCAGGCCACAGTTTGCTTTCACTTGGAGGGGCGTCCAGTACACTTGGAACCGACTGCCCCAGGGGTGGAAACACAGCCCTACCATCTGCCATGGATTGATCCAGACTGCACTGGAACAGGGGCAAGCTCCAGAACACCTGCAATACATTGATGACATCATCGTGTGGGGTGATACAGCGGAAGAAGTTTTTGAGAAAGGGAGGAAAATAATCCAAATCCTGCTGAAGGCCGGTTTTGCCATAAAACGGAATAAGGTCAAGGGACCTGCACAGGAGATTCAATTTTTGGGAATAAAATGGCAAGATGGACGCCGCCAGATCCCCACAGACGTGATCAACAAGATAACAGCAATGTCTCCACCAACTAACAAGAAAGAAACACAAGCTTTCTTAGGTGTTGTGGGGTTCTGGAGAATGCACATCCCAAATTACAGTCTGATTGTAAGCCCTCTCTACCACGTGACCCGGAAGAAGAATGATTTCAAATGGGGCCCTGAGCAACAACAAGCCTTTGAACAAATTAAACGAGAAATAGTTCATGCAGTAGCCCTTGGACCAGTCCGGGCCGGGCCAGATGTGAAAAATGTGCTCTATACCGCAGCTGGGGAGAATGGTCCTACCTGGAGCCTCTGGCAGAAAGCTCCAGGGGAGACTCGAGGTCGACCCCTTGGCTTTTGGAGTCGGGGATATAAAGGATCCGAGGCCAGCTACACTCCCACTGAAAAGAGATACTGGCAGCCTATGAAGGGGTTCGAGCTGCCTCAGAAGTGATTGGAACTGAAGCGCAGCTCCTCCTGGCACCCCGGTTGCCTGTGCTGGGCTGGATGTTCAAAGGCAGGGTCTCCTCTACACATCATGCAACTGATGCTACATGGAGTAAGTGGGCCGCACTAATTACACAACGAGCTCGAATAGGAAATCCCAGTCGTCCAGGAATTCTAGAAGTCATCATGGACTGGCCAGAGGGCAAAGATTTTGGGATGTCACCAGAAGAGGAGGTGACGCGTGCTGAAGAGGCCCCACCATATAATGAACTGTCAGAGAGTGAAAAGCAATATGCCTTGTTTACTGATGGGTCCTGCCATATTGTGGGAAAGCATCGGAGATGGAAGGCAGCTGTGTGGAGTCCCCTGCGACAAGTTGCAGAAACTGCTGAGGGAGAGGGTGAATCGAGTCAATTTGCAGAGGTGAAAGCCATCCAGCTGGCCTTGGACATTGGCTGAACGAGAAAAATGGCCAGTACTTTATCTCTATACTGACTCATGGATGGTGGCAAATGCCCTGTGGGGGTGGTTGCAGCAATGGAAGCAGAGCAACTGGCAACGCAGAAGTAAACCCATCTGGGCTGCTGCATTGTGGCAAGATATCGCTGCTCGGGTGCAGAACCTGGTGGTGAAGGTACGCCACGTAGATGCTCATGTACCCAAGAGTCGGGCCACTGAGGAACACCAGAATAACCAGCAAGTGGATAAAGCTGCTAAGATTAAAGTGGCTCAGATGGACTTGGATTGGCAACATAAGGGTGAATTATTTTTAGCCCGGTGGGCCCATGACACCTCAGGCCATCAAGGCAGAGATGCAACATATAGATGGGCTCGTGATCGAGGGGTGGACTTAACGATGGACACTATTGCCCAGGTTATTCACGAATGTGAAACATGTGCTGCAATTAAGCAAGCCAAGCGGTTAAAGCCTCTCTGGTATGGAGGACGATGGCTGAAGTACAAATATGGGGAGGCCTGGCAGATTGACTATATCACACTCCCACCAACCCGCCAGGGCAAGCGCTATGTGCTTACCATGGTGGAAGCAACCACCGGCTGGCTGGAAACATACGCTGTGTCCCATGCCACTGCCCGGAACACTATCCTGGGCCTTGAGAAACAAGTCTTGTGGCGACACGGCACCCCAGAGAGAATTGAGTCAGACAATGGGACTCATTTCCGGAACAACCTCATAGACACTTGGGCCAAAGAGCATGGCATTGAGTGGGTATACCACATCCCCTACCATGCACCAGCCTCTGGGAAAATCGAACGGTACAATGGGCTGTTAAAAACTACACTGAGAGCAATGGGTGGTGGGACTTTCAAACACTGGGATACACATTTACCAAAAGCCACCTGGTTGGTCAACAGTAGGGGATCTGCCAACAGGGCTGGCCCAGCCCAATCAGAACTTTTACGTACTGTAGAGGGGGATAAAGTTCCTGTGGTGCACATAAAGAATTTGTTGGGGAAGACAGTCTGGGTTATTCCTGCTTCAGGTAAAGGCAAACCCACTCGTGGGGTTGCTTTTGCTCAGGGACCTGGATATACTTGGTGGGTAATGCGGGAAGATGGGGAAGTCCGATGTGTACCTCAAGGGGATTTGATTTTGGGGGAAAACAGCCAATGAACTCAATTGTACGCTGTTGCCTGCTCTATAACACTTTTATAGCCCACCAGCTAGATATCTTCAGGTCACCAGCCATTGACCCTGACTTCCCTCCGATCATCACCTCAACAAAGAATGAATTTTGAGGAAACCAGATGAGCTCAGCAGTGACCAGACGAGTTTGGCGGTATCATCAGCAGGCAACAACCCAACACTACGTACCGTCCCTCCTGCCCTGAAAGACTATTACAAGAGATGGAACCTGACATCATGGACTGGATGAGTTCAGCAATTTTACAGGGATTGGTCCATGGACTAGGGAACGATATCTTTCTCTGTGTGTGGGTGTGGGTGTATATATATGTGTATATATGGGACAGGGGTGATGGTGTGCTGAGAGATGTGGGATCTGAGCATGACGTGAATGGTATGGAATAAGGGGTGGATACTGTCCTGGGTTCAGCTATAGCAGTCATTTTTCTCCTGCTTAGTAGCTGGTGCAGTGCTGTGTTTTTTAACTTTCAGCCTGGGAACAACGCTGATAACACCGATGTTTTTAGTTGTTGCTAAGTAATGTTTATTCCAACCAAGGACTTTCTCAGTCTCATGCTTTGCCAGGGAGGAGGGGAAGCCGGGAGGAAGCAGAGACAGGACACCTGACCCAAACTAGCCAAAGGGGTATTCCATACCACAGCACGTCATGCCCAGTATATAAACCGGGGGGAGTTACCCGGAAGGCCCTGATCACTGCTCGGGTCGGGCTGGGTATCGGTCGGCGGGTGGTGAGCAATTGTATCCTCTCCCCTTGTTATTTCACTAATCGTTATTATCATTGGTGGTAGCAGTAGTGGTTTTGTGTTATACCTTAGTTGCGGGACTGCTCTTATCTCAACCCGTGGGAGTTGCATTCTTCCCATTCTCCTCCCCATCCCTCTGGGAGCGGGGGGAGGAAGAAGGGGGGGGGGAGTGAGCGAGCGGCTGTGTGGTTCTGAGTTACCGGCTGGGCTCAAACCACGACAACAACGTAGATAAATATCACAAAGTTGTTGATAAAACGCTCAGTGAATACAGTGGATTGCTTGATTCTGCTATCTTCCAACTTCTCACTACTGTAAGAAGAGACATGAGGAATAGTAATGTGACAGGCAACACCCGCTTGTAAAAAGTGTTTAAAAGTCTGCATGCATCTTGAAGATCCATTTAATTTGTTGTTTGGGCTCTCAGTCACAAATTATGGAGTAATTATGGTTGATGGTTACTAAAAGAGATGAAACCTTTAACTGTTTTGTGGGCAAGCAAAGACTATTTTTAATGACTCTCATACAATTAGGCTGGCCACTAGTAAAGCAGCAGGAAAGCCCAGAATCTCCTATAAAAGCTTGACAAAACAGCACCATTTTGTGCTTAATTCATATTATTTACCTGAAAGAAGATTTTTGATCCCTTTTACTGTTACAGGTGATGACTATGATGTTACAGCAAGATCTTGTACCTTTTCTAGTCTCAAGCATCAATCCCCATCTACCTTCTCAAAAATAGTAGAATCATACTAAATGCAGTATTCTCCTTGAATTGTGAACTTTATTCTTTAATTTTTTTAGAAGGACTGGTTATGCTGATATAGCCCTGGTGCTTTCAGAAGTTGTTGCCTCATCTTAACTTTTAAACGAAATTCTTCTATGTATTGAAACAGGAAAAAATAATCTCTGCTTAAAATTAAAGTTTAAATTACAACATGAAAATCACCTTTAACATTTATTTAAATCCCGTTTAAAACATTCTGTGTAATGGAATAAGGACTTAACTAGCAATAAATACGTAGAAGTCATATATACCGCAAATTCACAAGATTCTAAAAGAGTTGTCTGAAATAGTTTATCAAAAAAGCAGTGCTAATTGTTGTAGACAAAATGGCCATTTTCTCACTACTGTGGTTGCTTTCATTTTAACTGGTTATTACTGTCTCGTTAAAAAGATGCCTACCAAATGACTTTACATTAAAAGTCCAGCCATACAATGGATTTAGAGTTCATTAAGGAGCCAGGCTTAGCTCTATCTCCATGCTACCTCCTCTCCTACATGATCACATAATAAAATTCTGCTCTGACATGCCAATGATTACATTTCAAACTCTTACTTTGAGCAGTTCCATGCTTTTTTACACCGCCTAATGTGCATAATCAGCAACACACCATAAAGGAACCCATGTCAATTTAGAAATAAAGCATGTTCATGGTTACAAGACTGAGCTGTTCTTTGGACACAGCATGACAACATTCTTCTGTAACAGTACGCCACGCTTTAGAAGTTAGGAGCACAGATACCGCTTTTCAGTAAATGGACTTAGAATATGACAAGTTAAAAACCACACTATTTTTGGAATCACCATGTCGGGGAAAAAAGATAAAGGGGAGATTTAACTGAAGGGTGAAGAGAAAGCAAGTTTGGTTTGAGTGTGTTGGTTTAGGGGTGTTTTTAGCTACATGATACTGTGTCTACAGCATAATCAGTTGGCTTATTTGTAGGGTTGACAGCCTACACTGCTGAGCTTTGCAGAACTCTTTGGGAACACTTGGTATCTGTACAAAAAAACCCCATGTCTAGATACACAGACATAGAAACACATCTCAAAACTGTATGCTGAAGAGGCTGCTATTTTAGCCATGCTAATAAAACATTACTTCAACTCTTTTAGCTTCCAGCCACACCATTAGTTCACCATAATCCTATAAATATTCTCAGAAACATGAAGAAGGGTTCATCTAGACACAGCATTTCCTTCAAGCCAAGCTACGTAATGTGTGTTATAACAGGTTTTTACCTACATTAGCAATAATGGACATGGCAAGCATTGGTTTACTTAATGTTAGAGTTATGATCACTGACAAGGCATACACCCATCATCAGGACAGCACAGCCTGGTAGTTTCTGCAGTTAGTCAAGCCTGCAGCAAACCCGCTCTTTACAGTAGCACAATTTCAAAATCACAGGAGATACCATTTCTTACCAGTTTCTTCTGATAGACTGAAAAGCAGTTAAATTTCTGACTCGTATCTCACAGAACTCTTGCAGAAACATCCTCTGTGAGAATAATGTGACTTGTGCCACTCAAGTATTTGAGGAAGTCTTAAAAATACACTGACTGTGACTTAGAACAGTGGCCTACAGCTGGACAACTGAATAGCATCAATAATGAGTTCCCTTCTCTAAAGGAGTGCCAGGACAGAATGAGGGCTGATGACACAGCGTAAGGTTACAATGCCAAGAATCATTTAGAAAGATCAGCCTTCCAATCTGCCCAACAGTAGAAGACTCAACCCCTGAAGCAACATCATCATTGTTAGATATTACTCAAGTATTCTATTAATTTATCAACCTGACCCAGAGTCATAGTGAGTACAACTATGAAAGGTCATGTGCTGTGAACTGGTTTTAAGACTCTTCAAGAAGTCTTAAGTCTTGAAGACAGTCACACAGTAGTGTTGAATATGAGTAAAATTGGAAAACTTACCTAAAAAGGTAGATGTACTGTTTCATAAGCCAGCGTTGTCCTATGAAGAAATTTCCTTCAGCCACAAGACAGAGCAGACTGCCAGAAGTCTCAGGTTTCTTTAGGTGCTCAATTTTCCTCGTACTCAGCTAACCCATCATAAACCATAACTCCTAACTTACCTGGCTTTGCTGCACTTGGTTGCTTCACACAGCCTTCTCTACGTTTAGCTGCTGTTACTCAAATTAAAAGTACCCAGCACGTAGCAAGTAATTGAGATTTCCCAGACAGCTGAATTCTGTGTTGTACCTGGGAATGCTGGCTAAGGACTCAAAAAGCAAATACAGCAGCCACTACATGTTTCAGTGTACACCAACACTCCATGTGGCAACACGACAGAAACTTCACATGGGCAGAGACCACAATGAAGACAGTGCAGGACATACACACAGTACCAGCACCTGTAGATAGCTACAGCTGTATAGGAAAGAAAAAATGCCACTCGTTCATACAGTGAATATGGTGTATGTTTTATTCTATTTACAGTACATTTGTTATAAATATAATACATTTCTTGAAAATCTTGAGTAGATTTTTTTAAAACAGATCAATTGTTATAGTTACATAATAAAGTAAGTGACAATTTAAATGACGATCTCATGGTTGTGAAATAGTGCATTCTGTGTTGAGATGAATGGGAAAATACTCAAACTGGTTGAAGAAATCATATTCTTTTTTTAACACTTTAGGTGGGACGTGTATGTAAACCTTGAAAGGTCACCAGTTTCCATAAATATGAAAACTCAAAACAAAATGTGGAACCAAAGAACTGAGAAACAGAAGTGGATTTGAGAGACCTTATTGAACTTCACAGTAAGGTTGGGATTTATCATGACTAATGGCTTCAGACAGAAAAAAGCCAATGAGGGTTTCTTCCTGAACCATATCCTAATACAGCCACAAATATTAAACACACCATGCTGGAAGTTGTAACAGCAGTTAAGCTGCATTTTTGACAGGGCATATGACATACAAATATGTTCAGATCTGGAGTTAGAGTATTTTGTGTTATGAATATCTTAATTACCAGAGAAGAAATACATTATAAAAGGATAAACTTATTTTCAGTCCAACGTGCATTGCATTGAGAAACAAATTGACAAGTCGTCCAAATATTTTGCTATTTTCTTTCCTACACAATCTTTAGTAACAAGTTAGATGTTTGAGGTGCTATTTCCAAAAACTGCAGCAAAATGTCAACCAGCAATATAAGAAAAGAATTCCATTTATTTTGTCTTTTACTGTGATTTTTTTCAGGAAGTGGTCAGATATTATTGATAATAATCAGTGCAGGCATGGAGTTCTGCTGACTCGTTTCAAACAAAGTAACTTGGTCCACTAGCTTGGCAAATACTCTAGGAGTTCCAAGATTATAGACACCTGTATGAACAAAGCAAGCTTTCAGCTGCAAGCTATAGACCTCCTGGCTTTTAAGTTGAAGCTTGTACTGTGTTTGCCCAAGCCATGTAAAAGATCCATGGATTTCTAGTGCTTCTGGGCTGAAAAAGAAGGTTACAACATTATTTCTTTGCATTTAAAGCATGTATTGCCAGTTTACATGATTCCCTCCAAATTCAACTTTTCCCAAGATTTCAGAAACCACTGCCTGTCTACCGCCACCCCCTTACAGAGACAGGCCTGTTTCTGAAAACTTCTTTTCAGAAGTCAGAAATTGGGAAATAAAGCTACTACTCTGGCAGCCTTTGGATGTGAGAGTGCCCACTGCCATTTGTCTTAGAAATTGCCAAGTCTTTTTGACTGCTTGCCTAGAATAACTTCCCTTAAGTCAATGCCTTCCCCAAATGCATGGTGCTTTGTTTCACACATCCTCCGTGCCCCTTATCTCTAAGAGATTAAGGCTTTTCTACAGCATGACAAAGCTAGACTTTGAAAGGATAACAGTTGCAATCAGGCATAGATAGAACTGTGCTTAACATTTTATCCAGATACTAAATGCAGCTTAAAAAAGTCATGTATATATGTCCCCATTCCTACTATATCCGCACACATCCCTACAAGGATATACAGAGATAGAGTACCTAAGTTATCCTTGGGTACCTTTATGGATCCCTACGTCCACCCATCAGCTTGATTTACCTCTGGGTCCTTACTTCTTACCAAATACTTTTTACTGTTCTCCTACTCACACTTAACACCCTTTACAGCAGCTCTCCCCTTGGCTCAGAACAATCAGTACAAATATTTAAAGCATTTCTTTGGTTCCTAATATACTGTATACTATATACAGAACATTAATTATACATATATGTATATTGATGAATTCCGGTGTACTCCCAGCTTCCTACAGAACCCGCAGATAACACTAAGAATAAAGAAAACCAAACTGACACAGTTTTAGGAAATCCAACATAAGGCATTCTTAGGCCTCTCCCTTGAGCTAGAGTTAAATCAGCATGCATGTCACACAGAAACAGGCAACACAGATAGGCACTGCTTTAGAGATACTGCATTAGTAAGTTGGTGAGGTGTATTTGTTTTTAAGATATTTCAAGGCACGTGACTACACTATCCTTCCAAAGACATGTCTTACAGCACTGTTACAAAACATGACCATCTCCTAAAAAACACCAGTTCAGCAAAAAGATTCCTAATGTTAACTGAGAAATAAAACATACTTAAGCATTCTAACCTCTATTTCTCAATATGTGTATTAGGCCCTGGGCTTTTCATTTCTTACTTGCCTGGATGGACTGTTGGCAAGAAGCCAGCATTTCCCATTACCAAACCCACCTGATTCCTCACAATCTGTCCTTACAATCTCCCTAGAATATTAAGTCAAGAATCCTACAGCCTATTTTGTGGTAAGCATACCAAGTAGCATTATGGAGTTGTCACCTGAATTACATGAGTTAAATTGTCTTGTTTTAACAGAAGTGGAAGAAATAACAATGGTATATCATGGTACTCAATTCTCTCCTATAGAAATCCTTAGTAAAACTTAGAAGCAATTCACAAAACATTTCCTCAGTGCTAATATTTTTGCACATAGTATTACAGTTCTAAGTGAACAGCCAGGCATAAGAATCAGCTGATAAACCTACAGGAATTCTTAAAAATACCTAAGGTTCTATGACATTTTATACTGAGCCAAATTGCAGGAGAAAGTATTTAAACTTCAAAAGCTGTTTTCTACAACTTACATTTAAAAATGAAAACCCGACCCAACAGGTTTAATACTGTAAGATTGCTGAAGCTTGTATTTCACTAGTTCAAAAGCATTTCTGCTTTCCTAGAAAAGATGTGCAGAGTTAAACTATTCAGAAGTCACAATTCAAGGTCCTGTCTTAGCAATAGTCAGAAGTAAAATTGAGCACTAACTGAAGACTCCCATTTGACTGTATGAAGCCTTTATATCCCCTTCCATTCATTCAAAGAAGCCACTGTTGAAAAAAATCCTATTCTAGATATTCAATACAGTTAAGACATTACAAGACTCCCCAGACTAGAAAGTCCTCTCAGAAAATACTGTTTCATTTACATTCACACATTACCTTGTTGTTTTATGCCGCAAATCAATCATCACATCTACAACAGCCTGGGAACAATTGGAAAGTAGGAGAGTGACAGGAACCAGACAGAGGCTACAAAAAGAAATAGTTCCATAACAAACAAACAAGTATTACTCTTGATAGTTTTAATTATATTCTTCAACAGTTAAAATGAGTTTCACATAATGTAACATTAACATGTAGCTGTCTATTATGCAACAGTCAGTGTACAGAGCAATATAATCGCACTGACTAGCTACTTTTAGTAACAGCTATTGATTGAGGCAAACAGCATTGGCTCAACGGAGCCAAATGAAGTTCCCACCACACCTCATCCAGCAGAGAAAGGCTAGCAAAAGCATCAAGTTGTCTGTTATGACAAGAGACATTTCAAAATGGGATAACATGATCCAGTATGATGTTCAGCACATTTTGCCTGGATACTTTCCTTCTGCAGTGCCTCCTATAGAGGAATTACCGGCATCTGGCCTAAAGTTTTAGCCAGAGCAGTGCCCAAACCAGACAGCGCATGCATATTTGGTGTTAATTTAAGACTTTACCCTGAATAAAACTAATACAGTTAGTTGATATTTGGCTTGCTCACAATTAGTATGATTGCTTTTATAAATAATGCTGCAGCAAGAAAGACCCCAAGATATTCACAGGCAGCTAACCAAACTATCACAGTTGAAACAGACCCATGTATACAGTAAGTGATTTGTGTCACTGGAATTCTTTGCCATTGCTTAACAATGTTTAAATACCCTAAGCTTGACTAACAAGAAAAGAACAATTAGCAACTGAACTTGTTACTGGAATGATGCATGCTTTGTAACTGTCAATTAAAATATGCCACCTTACAAAGTGTTTAAAAGTTAGGGTTTTTTAAAGAAAGAAATCCATTTCTTTTGACAACTTACTTGTATCAACTGAAATTTTAAAAAAAGCCTAACAGTAGAGTTCTCAAATAAAACACCTCAAACCTAAATAGGTATCTTTGTTTCAAATACAAATCCTTTCATATCTGGAAATGAACCCAGAGGGCTTTGTTCATATGCTAACTTCAAAAGACTCATGGCTCTTACAGGCTCAAACTAATTCACTCTAGCAGTCTGCTTTTTGACAGGTTAATTCTGGTATTCTTCCAGGAGACAAGCCCCAGTGATCTAAACTGTTACTGCCTTCCCTCCTGACATAAATCAGAACCATGTGCAGTTAATCTTGGCAAGTCAGATGCTGTAGATTTAACAGTTCTTTTTACTTAAAAGTACCTCTTACTTTCTGTCTACCTTCTCAAAGTAGTCACACTGTTTACTCTGGCACCAAAAATAAACACAAAAGCAGCAAAGTATTTATTTTCCTTCAGTAAGTTTGATAACATTACTAGTTAACATCAAAATTATGAACTGTGGTATTACAGTATTTTGCCCTACATGAAGCTTTCATTTTACCTTCAACATTCTGCAGAACTGAGTTTAAGAATTGAGTAAGACTGCACCCTTGCATATCAGACTTCTATCTTTCATATCATAACCCATGTTGCATCTCAGGCACCATACCACACATAGCATCATAGGATTTATGTCAAATTAACAATATTTCAAAAGCTTCTAAAGAAAACATTGCACTAACCTTTTTTGATGAAAAGAATGATTGAAAGACTCTGGATAGTGAAGACTTGTCTTGATAAGATTAGAAAGCTGCTCTGGTGTTGGTCTTGCAGGTACTGGTGTGTTTTCGGGTCGAAAAAATTTTAGGAGAACCATTTCTGGTAATTCCTGAAACACAAATTCAGAATTACATTTAAAAATATTGACATAAGGTACTGTGCAATGCAACACAAGAAATCCAGCCATAGAAGCTACAATTATGAACTGTAACTCCAGGGAAGTAAGTCTACAGCATCATGAAGCTCATAGTTTTTTCCAACGTGTTTTGTATTTAAGCATGCTAGATGAGGAACTGATATGATTTATCTGCTACCTTCCTTTGAGACAGATTTCACAGCTGCTTATGAAAACATTATGTGTAAAAGTTTAAGAAAAGCATGCCATTGTTGCAGGAGTTTATTAGTCTTTGGTTTTGTTTCTAAGAAAAAGGGACAGCATTTACACAGCTCCATATTCAGCAGCTCTACCTAAGGAGAAAAAACAATCCATCACCTGCCCTGGGAAGATCACAACAGGAAAGAAAACACCCAAGTCTCCCAAAACAGATCCAAAGTAAAGCAAACAGAAGTGTATAGGAACATGCTAACAGTGACAGAAGAATTTATAATGCAGAGTATCTTAAAAATTGTATAGCAAGCTCTTGCAGATATGAAAGCTATCTGTCCCCAGCTGAAAGCCCAAGTCAAGCACTGACACACACTACTTGGGATTCATCCTAACCCTGTGGGCAGAATCAATCTCTGAAGCAGAAGAAATTAGATGATACAGAAAGAAGCACCACCAAATGAAGCAATCAGGCTTCATTTGGTCCAGCACTACAGCGCTACTGTCACTCTGTCCAACATCATCTGAATGGTTTTGGTGGACAAAACACAAGTCTCTTTCGTGAGCAGGATTTATTCAGGAAGGGACTGCCTTTTAGTATTCTTTTATGAATCTATTCTGTAAAAAGTCTACCTTTGGAGGAAAACTGAATTTGCAACAATAAGCGTGACTGACTACTAAAAGGATGTGAAAGATTATAAGAATCCACCAATAAGTCAGTAAAATGTAACAAATACTTTAACAGTGATGGATTGTACCTTCTGTAAGTTGAAAAGAAATACTACAGGCAACAAAACCTGACTCAGTAGCAGACACACTGGGCGTTCTGCAATATGTATGAACATCTCAGTCACTGTTCACCTGTGCTGGTAATACCAGGAAGACATCAAATGTTTTATAAGGCTTTTGATTCTTTCCACTTGAAAGGAAAAGTAGTTTTCTTAAAAAGTACTATGAGAAGAAAAAAGATATTTCACAGTAACAGTGAAATGTATTTTAAGCATTGAATGAATTTGGCATTTCCACCCTACCCTATAGGTATGTAACTTGATGAAAATTGACAGCATGAAATGCACAAGAGATGAGATTACAGGCTTTCATTTAAATTGATCTTCCCCCTCAAGTTACAGTCAACCAATTATTCAATGGCTTCTTCAACCACATATCAATATCCTACACACTGTAGTTTGCCCTAGAGTCAATTACCTGTTCCAAGTCCTCCCAATCAGAATTCCCGAGTATTTTTTTAAAACCCTACAAAAGACAAATACGAACGTTTATCTCTACAGACAAAAGCATCATGAAATGCAGCAGGAACATTTACTGGTGAAAGTGCAGAGTAGCGTTAATATTTCAAACCTTTAGTTCTAATATTACAGCTCTGTTGAAGGACTGGAAAGCAGTGAGATTAACCATTTACCATCATAGAGCTAAACCTTAATTCCAGCCAGCCTCTGTGTGTCCCAGTCAGAAAAGATGTCTGTGTCTTCAATTTCAACTGCTCAAAGTTTGTTTTTTGTAATTGTGAACCTAGAACAAAGGCTAAGACATAACATTTAGTACCTGATTCTCTTACCTAGTGGTTCTGGACAGAATTAAGCACTTCCAAATGGTAACCAAGAAGATGTGCATACAGATCAGGGAGCTACCTAGAAACAGCTAATAAATACTAAGTTTAAGGAAGCATTAAACTTCTGCCCTACTGTGGAGATTGAGAAATTGGATCAAGGATATAAAGTAAGATGCTGATACCTACTCAGGCACCTGTGCCCTCCCTTCAAGAACATGCATCAAGCAGGTAACAGCCTCAAGACTTGTGGTTATTTACACTTCAAAACAAAGTAAAGCAAAATCAAGAATCAAGCAGGTGGTATTCTCTTACTGAACTCCTAGAATGCCAGCCCAAATGGCAAATACAGAAGTTCTGACACCTGAAGTCTGCTTGTTGACCCATTATGATTCCTTGCAAAGCTTCCAGCAATACCACGGGCTCCATTAGACAGCAAACACTATATACTGCATACAAGAAGGCAACAACAATGGTTAAGATGTTCCCTTTAAAAAAAAAAAAAGTTAAGGTGTAATTTGAAGGCCTCATCCAAACATACTGGCAGAGATCCAAAAAAGCTTCACTCTAAGAGCCTTCATCATAAGAAGAGTTTGGAAGAACTGGAGGTGGGGAGGAGAGGGAAGTGCTTTTTGCTGTCATTTTAAATTAGACAGCTGTGTTTTTAAGCTTTTGGTTTATAACTACAAACACACACCAGGCAATAGCACCAAAACTACAGCACTCCCATAGTTACCTTCCAAGAGCTACAAACCATGCAATTGGTGCTAGGAAAGCTGTTTCTGTTCTCATAAAGCTTTTTACTGCCCAAAGCCATCTAAAAAGGCCAGCTTCAAACAAATATACTTAAAGCTAGACATAAGCTTGCTGTTCCAAGTAGAATAATCTCAACATAATCTCTTATTCAGCAGGTACAAAAGAGCCAAGACCTTTAGAGTTCTGCTACTTCGAAACAAAGTTGTATATCATCCCTACTTATACTTCTGAAATTGTGTATTACTTATTCACACTCATTTAGACATCTCCTGCAACTGTACTAAGCTAAAAGTTGGAAAAGTCAAAATTTACACCATTCAAAGCATCTTTTCCATTATTTGATAGATTTAATAGACAAGTCTGATCATAATATGTTTCTTAATCTCTTAGAACATGCTTCCAAATTGCAAAGTTCTTCCTTTCTATCAGATGAATGGAAATCATGATATCCTCAGATGCAGTCATTTTGAAGGACTTTTCTATGTCATAGTAGACAATTCAAAGTTTTCAATTTCAAAAACAATCTTGTCAGTAATGAGGTCAATGTGCTCTTAAACACACAAAGTCAAACAACACAATTTGATTTCCAAGTTGTATGGAAATTCAACATATCTGTCCCATAAATCTCAAGTTACACATAGCCAAAAGAATCCTTAGCATGCCCAGTCAAGTATGAGGGACAAATATGCACAGCACAGAAGAAAACCTGAACAGAAAACTCTTGAACAACACTAAAGCATAAGTAAAAGCAGAGTATATGAAAACAACAGAATGAGAGTGAGACAGACTGAGATCTTGAGTGATGTGCCTTTCTCCCTTTCCCATTTTAGATTAGACAACTCCCATTTTAAAACCTCAGTTTTAAGTTGGTTTCCTTCACCATGTGATTCATCTATATTCAGTCTAGCTCTTAACCATAGAAATTATGACTCCAGGAACAGTATTTTGCTAAGACACCAGCAATAATGCATTTGAAAACACAAAACATCATCAGTCTATCAATGGCTAAAGCATCAGGTTTTTTCTGCTATTTGGAATATTTCATTCATGGCAATAACATAAGCCAGCCCTCCGAAACTGGTAATTAGTACATTAATTAATACATAGTGGAAAATGTACACTTCAGCTCTTAATGTTTATTTACCCTTAAGAATTTTCTTTAAACCAGATTAGTGGAAGGTAAGCAAAGTCTTCAATCCATTCCAACAATCTGAATTAGATTCAAGTACCCCTTCCCTTTTTTTTTCATTCTGTAAAGAAAAAACCCCAAATTCCTGAACTAGCACAAGATGTTACTTCCAGTAATCCACTGTTAGAAAAATAAAGTTATGTAAATCTCACCCTCTCTCCTACTTTTCAAATATTCTTACTTGCTGCCTCCTTAAGCTGCATCTATATTAAGAAGCAGTGTTAACGAAAGTTATCATGTCTGATGTGAAATACTGCCGAAAAGCCTGCATCTGTGCTGCATGCATTTTATGGGTTTTACTTTGGGCTAGCACAATCTAATCCACAGGACTGAACAAGCAGCCCAGAAGCATATCATGTGCAGTCCTAGAGCACACCTGGATTAATTCTGCCTGGAAGGTATCCACTTTTTGCAATACACAACCACTTCGCCATGAAAAGAGAGGGCTGTAAATGGGGACAGCATCTTGGAAAAAGTACGCCTGATCTAAAACACAGTCATAGGCATTTTATCTCATCTAGACTTCAGTCAAAACTAAGTTTACATTCACCTGCTAACATGTTTCAGAAGTACAGATGCACTATTCCCAACGTGCCTGCATGTTCAAGTGACAAGCCTCTACTAGATCGCACCTCACCTTCCATCGGTGTGAAGTCTTTGCCAGTCAGAAGTATGGTAAATGCCCCAGCTACAGACTACGATTTCCATTCCACCATATTACACTGTGCTTTTCCCTTCAGAATCTTTTGAATTCACCAGATTAGGAAAATATAGTAGTCAGCAATAAGAATACTGAATGTGAATGGATGTTTGAAGTATTTGAAAGTTTTGTCCTTTTATTAAGTGAAGGTCAAGGGGTCAAAAACAAGAGACAGAATAGCTTTATTTCGAGTGCAATCCTAAATTAATCTTCAGTTAAAACAATCTGATTCCTGAAAGCACGTTTCAGAAAAGAAACAGAACTCTGAAGTTTCTTAGTCAGCCTTTTTTTTTTTTTTCCCCCAAAATACAGGTGAGAGAAAGCATCGGAAGAGAAATGTTTTCCAAACTCCTAGAACATTAAGATAGAAGTAGTTCATCACATCACCTGGTCCGGTAGCCTCTGCTCAAAAGCAGTGCTATTCAAACTAATAAGAAAACCTGTAGTGTAAATTACAAAACAACCCTTATATTCAGTAAGCTTCAAAGTCATAGTTCTCTTGGTTAGAAGAAAAAAAGTTTAGAATTCATAATTCTATTTTGAACAGACATGAGAAGAAAAAGCAGCATGTGTGTTTGAGTGCAAGTAAAATTTGCATAGAATTTTACTGCTATTTTCTTTCGTTTTATGCAGGTACATACAGAAATTTTCCCAGAAAAATGTTTTAAGCCTCACTCAAGCCCCACTAACTTGTGTTTTATAGAAGCCAGAAGTTTTATTTCAATTCTATCAAATGCTGCAGCAAGTTATTCTACTGTGATACCAGAAGAATTGCATCCTGCTGTCTGTTCCTCATCCCTGTTGTATACATGTTCCACAATAAACCAAGCAGAAGTAACCACCTGTCCTTGCATCTCAGTCAGCAATCTCACATCTTGTCTTAGATATATGATAAATATGACTTTATAGCAGTGCACCCAACTACCAATCTACCAGAAACTGCTGGAAGAAGTTATAACACTGCTCTTTCACTACAGTGCTTTACTGCAGCTTTGTTTTCCTGAACAGTTCTAGAAACTTCTATAAATCCAAACTAAATCCTTAAAAGCTGGCAAAGAATTAGTGAGATATTCCAGAATTGACAAAACAGCAGAAGTCAACCAGCACATAGAATTTAACCAAAATACAAAGCAAGATACCTTGATTTGTTCAATGTAGTCATTTGATGAATTCAGCTAAGCTTTGAGTAATTTCTCAGAGGGCTAGAAGAAATAAAGGGGATGCAGAGAGAAATCTTTTTCATGTTTTTCCCAAGTGTACTGAGACCCCATTCTTGGTTGACGATGGCTGTTGCCAGACAGACAAAAATTCCCTTGCTGGCTGCAACAGCATGAAGCAGAAGCAGTGCAAGACAAGAAGAAAGTTGCTGAAGAGCAGCAACAAATGGAAGACATCAAGCAATACTGAGTCCTGGGTGACACCCTGTTCAGAATTTGCAAATAAATTTATTTTTTTCACCAGATCTGAGCAGCCCTTTTATCATTTAAGAACTAGTAACCAACATGCATTGGGTAAAAAGCATGCATCTCCATCTCCCTCTGCTGTCTAGACCACAGAAAACAACTAGCTTTTGTACTGTCAGCACAAGATACTCAGGAACAGTCTGGTTCCCAGTCTTATTTAAGATTTAGAGAATAAATACAGATTTTCATGAGAAACAATTTGAATGCTATGTTACAAGCTTCGAAACAATATACTGAAAATGTTGTTAGAAGTAAAGTTTGGGTTTGAGATTCTCCCCCCACTCCCAGCTTTTCCCTACTCCCACTTTTTACACTTTTGATGCAAGAACAAGATAATTCAAAGACAATACACAGTCCTTAATAGTTCATTATTTTTCTCTACCTCGACTCATTTACTCCTATTTTGGGGATTCTTTTAATTCTTAAATGTGAACAAAATAAACTGCTGCCAAGTCTCAAATCGATTAATTTGTTATTCCTCACCTCCCACGTCAGAGGGGTTTATCTACTCTCCTCACAGTATAAAGTGCCAATTAAAAGAAAGTAGTACAGGAGCATATGAAATGTCTCAATCCTTAACAGTCCCAAGATTACAAGCTCTGAAAATCCAAGTTAAATCTGAGCTTTGCTTACCATGAGGATATAGAATCTACAGATTTATTAAAAACAACTACTATTACTCTTGCACCAGATTTCAAGTGCATCACAACACAGAGGTATTTTTCCTTCTAACCAAGGTACAGAATACTTGAAAAGAAGCATGTTCCTTATGCTCAAGAAAGTGAATACCATAATCAGTGTAGCATCTATTTGATTATAGCTGTAATAATAATAACAAATGAGAAAGATTATAGACAGAGAATGCTAATATAGTATGTATTTGTCAAAAAAATTGAGCATACATCTGGATCATCCCTGTTGCTGGTGGCAGGATTCAGTTTTTAGTTTGAATTTGAGGGAGACAACTAGAGTTCCAGTACAGTTGACAAGAAGAGTAAATTTCTACCCCTAGCATGTTCACTTGTTTACTTTAGGACGCAGATATGATTCAATCCTACTTCTCTTCCCACCCATTTGCTAGAACTAGACCTCTAGGAGACGAGAAGTACACAGTGTTTTCTCTCCTAACTTTAGATGCCTACAGAATGATCTACTGTTGTACATACACCTTAAGACAGAAAAAGTAATACCAGAGTGTGCAGTTGTCACTAGACTAATACACCTAACATTGCTCAGCATAGCTTGAGTCCACATGTGCAAAGGCTTTTTTTAGGGGTGAGAGGGCATTAAGCGAAAACACAGTCTTCAGACATTAGTAAATATTCCTATTTTTCAGTACTAATGAACACCAGCCAGTTCAGCTCAGACTACACTCCCCTTTTGACCTATTCTCATCTATTTCACAGCACAAAGAACTAAATGGAAAAGTCATCTTAATGATGTGTAAATACTTAAAGGCTTATGAACCAAAGACAAGAGCACAGCTTCAGAGTAATTCACAAAATGTTACAGCATTTATAGAGACACATTTGTCCTATATTGCTTTCTTCACAAACAGAATGTATAGCACTGTTTGCTGCAACTTTGAGTAAGAGCTCACTAAAAGCTATATATGATGTTTGCAACATTGGTAAAAATGAGATCGGCACCAAAGCACGAACAACAATGTGCTGCCCAGCAGAAGACTAAACAAGTACAAGACTCGCTTCTTTTTTTATTTTGCACATTAGTCTTCTTTACACACATAAATTGCATCTAGCATAGATGTTTTACAGAAACTTATCTGTAGCTTCCACAGATGTTTCTGATTCATATACCAGGAGACATCCACCAGTTTCTTACAGATGCTATTTTCTTTAAACAATCAAACAGGCTACAAAACTTCAATGTGAGAAAATATGCTATTAATTGATCAATTCCAGTGAAGCTTTCAATGTCTTTAACTGCTTTAACTGTTTCTGCTTTTCTAAGTTTTTACACTAAAGGTTGTCATTTAAAAGTTGTGCAGAGCAGTAGAATTTATAAAATTGATTTTGTACAACTCAAACCCAATTCCACCATTTTACTATTAACTTTGTTATGAAATAATTGTTAACTTTGTCTTAATGCCATTAATAAGCTCCTAATTCTACCATGAAATGCCACAGAACAATTTAGTTCATCTGCATAGCAGCATACTTACTTGTATATTGCTTTTCTCATCTTTAAACTGAGCCTAGCTATTCCATTATAGATGACTAATCAAAGTTGAAGTCAGTCTGAATTATTTAGTAATAACACATATCTGATGCTAGATTCTACAAAATCACACAAAGCCATTCCACTTATAAGAAAACATATCAAGTCTATTTTTAGAAAGAAGCAATTGTAAAGGAAAACTTCATGCTAGATTACCTGCTTCTGAGGAAACGAAAAAGCCTCCTTCCCAACTGTATTAAGGGCGACATGATGCTGGCCCTCCAAAATAAGCTGCTTGTTGTCTTCCACAACATATGCCTGCAGAATATAATACAAAGACATTAGCAGACCAGAAACTATCATAAGCATCATAATACAGAATTACTGATTTTCTCTCTAACTTAAGTGGAAGATGTGTACTGTTCAAAATCTGAAGGCTAACATGACATATATTGATTTCATGTGTATGCCTTTAGTTTTGCAAGCACAGACAGCTGCTGAAGTTTAGACTGCCAATTTCCACTACTTAATATTTGTGTTCTGGTAAGTGAGATCCTCCTCTTCAAAGACAGACTGGATCACTCTTACAATTCTATGATAAAAGAAAGCACAAATCTCTTGGTTTAAGATTTCAGAATTCTCTCTTTTAAGAAAAGAACTTCAGAACTGGGTGCATCCAGAGTAATGTAAAACCACTTAAGCACACTTATTACAGTAACAGCTCTTAAGACTGTCTTTGCTTCTTAACACCATTTTAGTTCATTTGCCTGTTTTCAGAAAAAAATTTCACTCATAAATTTTGTATGAGTACACTTGGAAGTTCAGGATGCCATATGAAATTATTTTCTAACAGTCATTTCATGGCCAAATTACCACAAAGGCCATAACCATACATACCTTCCACAGTACGACAATGTTCAAATCAACTTCGCTGCATCTTTGTATCAATCTGACCGTCTCATCAAATGATTGTTTCGCAGCCCTTTGAGATGCATGAGTATGAGATTGCACATGTGTTCTTTTAAATTCAGTGGATAAGCTTTGAAAAAAAAAGTCTGCACAAGGACTGGCTGAACTTATTATCTGCAAGAAAAACAAAAGCCAGAAAGAGTGTTTTCAGAACAGGATGCAAGCTGACACAAGTTACTCTTAACAGAACTCATCACTGTAGTATTATCTTGCTTTGTTTCCCTTTGCAAACCAAGAAACACATCTTGGTTTCCATGCTTGCCCTGTTAGAGATCAGCCCTAGCTAACAAGCTAAGGTAACACAGGGCAACAGAGCTACAGAATATTGGCCTAAAACTACAAGTAACAAACTTGGAAGTAAGAGCTTTGATTATCACCAGACAGCCCACTGTGATATTTTAACTGTAGCAGTGAGAGCTGATGTGTCCCAGCTAACTCACAAAATTCATGTGCAAGTCATTCTTAATACATTCCTCAGGTTTGCTAGAATTACTTATTCAAGTTAGGAGCATACATTTTGCTAGTAATAGCACAGATAATAGATTGCACAGGATATTCCCTGTATATAACTGGCATAGCCAGAAATACTGTGCTGTTTGTCAAGTTTGTCATTGTTTGTGCTGAGCTTTTCCAACACCAAAAGCTTGATAAGGAAGCAATGGTTTCAAGATCAACAACAGTGATACTTGGAGACACCAGGATGAGTAAGAAACTTTAGCTTCGTAACCCCTTCTTTTCAAAAAGGTTAGCCTTTCCAGTATGTGCTATTGCAGAGCTGCTGTTGCATTAGCAGAATACTCATACTGTCTAGAAGTGAGGGTCCCCTCCTGCACACGACAGGGATACCTTGTACAAGACAGAATGCAGTCATACCAGTTCACTTACCTGTTCATTTCCAAAGACAATGTCTGCAAATGTGTAATTTTCTAAAGGATAAAAAGAGAAGGAATTGTTTTAGCATTATGAGAAGTCACAATTCCAGCATACAGCATCCAAATAGTATTTTCTTCCAAAAGTCACCACATTCAGGAGAGAACCTACCTTCTGAGTTTTTGCATCTTACTGCTTTAAAGCATAACTTTGCTCTCTCTCTGCTAGCAAGTTTAGTATCTGGGGGGAAAAAAGAAAATAAAAAATTGCAAGATTACTTTTTTTGCAAGACTTCCCCCCCCCCCAACATTATGAGTCCCTTCTCATTAGCCAAAAGTCAGCCTTTAAACTTCACAAATAAGAACCACACTGATAATACTCAAGAAGCATAACTAATCAAGCAGAGCAACTCTACGCTAGTCAAGAAGATACATCTTCTGCTGAGCCCTTCTACCTACTTCTAGAGCAGGAAGGAAGCCATAATACAATGAGGAGATATAGAGAAAGAAGGAAGGAACAAAACACAAGATTCAGTTTATCTGACTGGCTCACCCTAAATATTAATACAAGAGGAATACTAAGACTAGACTAATTTCTAAGTGCTTAAATGTTAGCATACAAGTAAAGATTACATTTGCTGTTGTATCTAACAGCACTTTTTTTGCCTGGTATAGCTAGCCTTTTCAAAAATTAGCAGCTTGTATTAGTGAAGGCAGGATACTGCACTAGCAATTCTAATTTCTAATAATAAAGAGTACTTGTCAAATATTCTGTTGATCAGTTAAATTCAACACTGATATATAACTAAAAGAACACTGAAATTTGTTTGCTGATTTATTCAAACTGTGACACAGATTTCTCTACATCACAGAAATTACTTTTGCCTGTAAATTAAGCTCATTGTTAAAATTGCTGAAGTCTGAAAGTCACCTTTCAATATACTTTTTGTGAAACACTAACAAAAGAAGGGCTGTAGCATGTTTGAAAGTGACAGAGCTTTTAGAAATTAATTATTTTGAGAGCCAAATAAACTCCTTGTAAGATTCTTTTTAACTGTTCTTGACAGGCAGAAGCTAGATTTGCCATGCTTTTGGTGATACACACCTTTGTCTTCAGAGATGTTAACAGATTTTTGAAGCTTCCAGTGCTTGCTGTTACTTGAAACTTGCACTATATGAAATTCTTTAACGCCAGTTTCACTCTAAGGAAGAGACAAAAATTATATCGAATAAGACCAATCACAACTGTGACATTCTATATCACATCATAAGTGTTCACTGCAAAGCAGCATTGTTAAAAATCTTAATTTAACTCATTATTCACACCTTCCATAACACAGTACTAAAGAGAGACAAGAAGAGAATTAAGACCCACTGTAACATAAAACAACAGTCCCAGTTCACAGCAACTTCCAATTCAAGCAAACAAAGCCACACCAAGAAAAAACAAAGATCCCCCAGAAAAATACCTGCAAACTAGTATTTTAGATGACTATATATTTAGATGACTAGATTAAGATGACTATAATAAGAGCTAGGCTTTTCACTCCAATGCAGAACACTGTCTGCAAAGCCACTTAGTAAAAATTCTTCACTTTCTGGGATTTATGACCTAGCAATACTCCTAAAGTAATCTTAGAAGCTTTTTTTTTTTTTTTTTTTAATATATATGTAATGAAAAGTAGCTTTTGGGGTTGGTTTCCTTTTTTGGAAAGAGTGAGGTGGTAGTGGAAAATTAGGTCTCACACAAGGTTATCTGCTAACTTGGTAAGTACTTTATAAAAGCATTCCTTCCCCCTCAAAGAAGGGGTGGACAATATTCACTCAAGGAAAAAAAAAAAAAGTGTAGACACCTTTAAAACAAAATGACAAATTAGCTCAGTGTTTCCACTACCAGCTAAGTGTTTAGAAATTCTATAAAGAAAGGGTTCAATTACCTTGCTTTGTGGTTGAAAAAATGGGAGCAGCTTTACCAAGAAAATGAGTAAACTTAAATTAGCATAGTAACAAAAACTAAAATATTTTCATTTGCCTTGCTAAGTCAAGAGACCACAACAGACATATCTGTATTTGGATTATATTAGCAAAAAATATCTTTTAGAGTTTGGTAATAAACGTAAACACAGAAGCTTTCTTTAAGTTAGAGCTTAAATTCTGACTTCACGTTACCACTAATTCTACCAGCGTTTTCACTGAAAGGCTGGAATGGGAAAACTGGTTGTCTTATTCAGAACTATCTTAGAAGCTCTGATCATCAAGAACATTCATGAATTAGGAATAAATCTTCCTAAAAGAAAAAAAAAAAAATCTGAACTACAGTACCGGAATTTGCTTAGGCTAGAGATAGGTATAGCAGACTTCCAGGGAGCTGAGATAAAACTCAACTGTTAGTACTCTCTTTCCAGCAGTATCTGTACTGATCAAATAAACAAGGTTTACTTGGTGTTCGCAAAATAGCTGGCAAAACACTTTTACTTAAGTCTTAGTTCTACTGATGACACTTCTACATCTGTTGAGCTTTATAACAGCATTATTATTAAAAGCAAGAACTTACAGTATTGATATTTTCTACATCCACAAACACCAACATATTGCCCCCTCTGCCTTCTTCATCTTCAAGCGCATTACTTCTGCAGACAGTAGCTCGAATATGCAGAGACCGGCTAGTACAAATAACTGCAGTGTGCCTTAATACTCTATGACTAGGAAGGAGGGAGAAGGAAAAAAGAAAGAAAGAAAAAAAACATTCTGAACAACCAAGACTGCTGTCCAGAGTCTGTCATCAAGAAGTTTAGCTTTTATCAATATTAAAGCTATTCGGCAATTTATTCCTTTCAACCACCAAAGAGATACTTTTCTTTCTAGCTTCCTATCAAAAAGATATTGTATTTAACAATCACGCTGCATGGGTAGGTGCTGTTCAAACATACAGTCTCTTAGCCAGCTTGAAATACTGGAAAAAAAGTCCATGTTACCATGATGAAATCTTTCGTTCAATGTAGACAAGACTTTCTTTCCTAACATGCAGAAACAAATAAAGTCATGGTTTTTTCCCTATATGCCTCAAAGATGTGCTTCCAAAGAAACTAAACACAGAGTTTGTATTAACAGCAACTGACACTTTGATAGAAGCAGTGTATGCTATGTAATTTCATACAGATTAGATCATATAGCAGAAAAAAACCTATTGCTTAGAATAGCAGGTAACAGGCCATTTCTACATCACCACAGAAATTGAAAGAAATTCACATTTATAGTTACAATGTTTATAGTGTGTCTCATAAGTATGACAGAAAAAAGTAGATAGAACTTACCACATTTTTGAGTGTCTTTTAATACTTTCATAGTAAAACAAAAAGTTAATTTCATGAACACCTTCTTCATCTGGTCCCCGTAACCACATTGGCAGCTGCACTGAAGCCCCAGGAAGAAGAACAGCATCAGGAAGTGGGACGTTTATTACTTCAGGCTGACCTCCTGGGCCAACCCCAAAGTCTACAGAAGAAGCTGAAGATAGCAGTGCTGTACGCACAGAGGTAGGATCTGTCACAACAGTCTTGTAAGCACTACAGTTTTCAGAAGCTGAAGGACTTAGTGGCGTTAGAACAGCAGTATTTCCACCAAAAGTAAAAAATTCTGGATGCTTGGACACAACCTTCAGTGCTGTAAGAGGACACTTGCTTACATTCACAAATTCTACATATGCTTTTCTGATTTCTCCACAGAGAAGCCCTGTAGGAAAATTTATAAAGAACACCTGTATGGGAGAGAACAGGAGAAAAGAAACACCTGAACACTGAGCCAAGTTATGAATGCACATGAAAACAACAATCAACATATTTAAACTACATTGCTCTCTATGGCTTCCTAAGAAGGGCAAGTGGAGAGTGAGGTGCTGATCTCTTCTCCCTGGTATCCAGTGACAGTACAGATAGGAACGGTTCACAGCTGCACCAGGGGAGATTTAGACTGGACATTAGAAAGCACATCTTTACTGAGAGGGTGGTTAAACACCAGAACAGGCTTTCTAGAAAGGTGGTTGATGCCCGAAGACTGTCAGTGTTTAAGAGGCATTTGGACAATGCCCTTAACATGCTTTAACTTTTGGCCAGCCTTGGAGTGGTCAGGCAGCTGGACTAGATGGTTGATGTAGGTCCCTCCCAAACGAAATGTTCTAATCTATGAAGTGTTGTCATTAAGCAGACCAATTTAATAAGCCTGGTAAGGAAAACCACTATGTTTTAATTAGCCAACTTGAAGAACTATTCTAGATAAATGGCAAGCAACAGAAAAAAGTTTCTTTGCCTGTTCCCCCTCACCTTGAAATCTGGCTAAAAAAAAAAAAAAAAAAAAAAAAAAAAAAAAACCACCAAAAAAAAACAAAAAAAAACAAAAAAACCAAACAACCAAATTGCTGCCAACTAAAATTCTAAAAGGAATATAACGATTTCCGAATTATATTAATTTGGAGGCTTCAAGTTCCACTTGGAAGAAAAAAAAAAAACCAAACCAAAACCCCTACATGCACAAGTCTAGCACTGACAGATCAGAAATTAACTTAAAAAATTTAGACATTAACAAAGCCTATAACTTCATTGTTAGAAATTAATTTTCAGCTATTTGCTCAGAACTGCCAATAGAAAGTAGCTACATACCTCCAGCAAAGGCATTTCTTCTGTAATAATGGGATCTAAACGTCGATCAGGTCCATATTTAATAGATGTTTTCTCCTCTTTTGTGTTATTAAGTCGAGGCCCTTGGATTTCTAAATCTTGTCGTCCTCGTACAGATAACCCATTGGAGACAAACTTTCCTAAAACAATTTATAAAAAGTTTGGTTTGTTTTTTTTAATAATTCTTTTTTCCTAAGAAGTGAGCCAAAGCTCCCTACTCAATCTCAAAAATCATTCTGATGATCTGATGATGTGGACTTACTGCCCTTTAGGTCCCTACAAATGCAGCAGGGGTGAGTGGGAGGTTGGGGAAGGACATGGAACATGAAGGTAAAATATTTGTTTCCTTTCCCAATTTCTGTCAAACCTGAAAAGTCAAAAGATTTTTATTTCCTTTAAAAGACAGGCCACCACTCTCTAAATGCTTTTTTATTCAAAAGGTTTACAGTTCATAGATAGCTAAACAAGCTTCATTATTTCTTTTAGACACTGTCAAACATGTGCTTTAATCCCCACTTCCTCCAACAACTAAATTTTCCCTGTGAAAGACAGTTTTAGATTAATGACTCAACAAAATACACCAAGTAACGTGCAATTAATAAGCCATTTATATGTTAATATGAAGGAAAGAGAACCAAAATAAAGTCAAGATGCTAAAAAAAAAAAGTTGTATCAGCCAAGTTTAAATTTGGAAATCTATGCAAAGAACTGAAGTGTAACATTTAGACAAAAACTGAAAGCTAACAAAGCAACAAGACCCAGAAGAAAAATGAATGGCAAAAATCAATGAAAGTTGCTACAGATTCAACACAGCAATAGATGCAATATTTAAATTTATTTTTTTTTAAATACTTTCAGAATTTCTACATTTTAAAAGGAACAGTAAGCATGGGTTTGGTAGTGATTATTTCCTTTCTTATGGGATTCCTACAGATGCCAATTCATTCCTCTCTCGTTTCAGTCGTTTCCCTTGTTTCTACATTCTTACTTGAAGGAAAGCCTTGCATCATGATAGTTAAACACCAGAATTTAGTTCTACTCTGCAGAAGCCATGCCTCCCCCTTCCAGTGACACACAACTTAAGGGAACAATACACTTACCTGTCTGTAATCCAACAGAAGGATCTATCCCATCTAATGTCACAGCACCCTGAACAGTGCCAAGATCATAAACGACTCCCAGAATATGTAGCTCCCCTGTTTGATGGGGAAAGAGCTTTAGTCTTGCCTGTGGAGATATGTTAAATTTTTTGTTGTTGTTGCTACTAGAAAAAAGGTATTATTACATTTTTATGTCCAATTGTTAAAGACACTCACAGCTACATTTACCTTATAGTCGTGTCAGATACATACAATAACTACAGGTTATTTACTGGATTCAAAATTTCATATCACAGAATTTACCAAACCAGTCCACAGCTGAGAGATGCTCATTACATTAGGACAGAATCCTGAATTGTAACAAAAATTCACTTTGAGGCAGAATCACAGGATGGTTGAGGTTGGAAAGGACCTCTGGAGGTCATCTTGTCCAACTTGCCTGCTCAAGTAGGGCCACCTACAGCCAGCTGCCCAGGACCATGTTCAAATGGCTTTTAAAAACTCCAAGGATGGAGACTCCACAATCTCTCTGGGCAGCCTGTGCCCAGTGCTCAGTCACCATCCCAGTGAAAAAAAAAAATAATTGTTTCCTGATGTTCAGATGGAGCCTCCTGTGTTTCAGTTTGTGCCTGCTGCCTCTCGCCCTGTCACATCCTCCCTTCAGATATTTATATACACTGATGAGATTAAAAAATTCAAGTACTGCATCTAAGTTACATCTTCTGTAAGTTTAACATTAAGTTCAGATCATAACAAGTCTGAACCCCACCTTGAACTTCAACACTAAAAAGATAATTTTTAAAACAAAGTACAGTACTTACCACTTTTGTCTCCTCACTATTAATTAAAAATTCTGCTATTGCTTCAGTTCCTATCATGGCACCATCACATGTTCCCTGAAAAGAAGAAACAGCTTTTCAGATACTATTACTCCTAGGCAGAAAAAGTGCCATAAATATTACTTCCCACACCTTTCCTACAGTGTTTGAGGTTAAAAGCATACAAATTTCAAACTGCAGACAATTAGGACCAGCAGATGCTATATGCCCAGCTTCTCAGGCTTTCCAAGTTAAACAAGCAGCTAGAGAGCTCAATAAACATTTACTTGAGAGAAATTTAAGATTTATCACTATAAATTGGAACCATTCCCAATCAGTTTCATTGATACCCACAGAAATATTTATCATATCATTAAAGTAGCAGTTCAGACCAGAACAGAAGGGAAAGCATGTGATAATCCTTGAGGCTTAGTTATATGAAACTATGTTTATAACTCTGGCAAACACTTACAGGACCTTTAGAGATCACTATGTTCCAAATGCTTTTGGCCAGGAAACCAAACTGTTAACAAATTTACTGCAATGTTCATTATCAGAACATATTAAAACCTTAAAAATATGAATGTGAGAACAGTCCTTCAGAGGGAAGTTTTGGCAGTATCAGCTGAAGTGTTAAATTAAACAGTACTAAGTAGTTCATCTAAAATACTCAAAACATTAATCTTCACACAATAAATTTTCTTTTTTCTTCTGATCAAGATACCACGATATTCCTATACCATACCAGCACAGTTTTTCAGAACACACATTCCACTACATACAAGCAGCTATAGGTATTTGATAATACTCCTATTGACACTGCAAGTCATTTCTGCTGCTCAGGGCTAGTGTGACTCAAAATAGATGCACTACACATATAATGAAATGTTGGAAGTATTTTACTTTGCATTAAGCTTTACAATACCCAGTACAGTATGTTTGTTAACTCGGCTGCTTCGTGCCCTATGGATCTAGGAAAATCTAAACAATGCATAAGAAAATTCAGTGGCCATTTCCCCCCCCCTTTTTTTTTTTAATTTACACTTAAACCAGCTGTTTTCCTACTACAGCATTTAAGACTTAACATATACTCCATAACTGCAGCTGCTTCATTTTGGTTGAAAAAGGATGAAGCTTTCCTTACCAGCTCTTTTGTTTCTCCTTCATGCTTTCTATTGAAGTCTTTAGGTTGAAACTTCCACAGCAATGAAAGGTCAGTCAAAAGAAGTGGAACTTTCAGAGGGTTTCGGAAGGACACTTCTACAGTTATTGGTTCTGTTAAAAAGTGCAAGAAAATAATGACAACAGGCTATCCCCACCACAATCTGAAGGTTTACCTAACTCAAAGGACTCTTGTGCAAACAACCTGCACAAGAACATTGGTTTAAATCTACAATAACACAGGAACTATTGTACAAATCTAATTAATCTTATTTCTGAAGTGTATAAACTATAACTTTACCTTCTATCACAGCAAGTGGAAATTTGGAGTTATCCGAGTAGCGATTTAAACAGAACTGCGTTGGTTGAAAGTTTGAAGGTATCGTTCCTTTATTTACCACAGAAACAACTTGCTCCTCAAGTTCCTTCCACTGTTGTGATGATTCTGAGTCATACTCCTGATCCAGACTTACGTGCGTAGCTGCCTGCTTTTCACCTAGTATGAGAAAGGCAGTCTTAGAAGATGAGAACAGTGACATGCAACAGTTGCAACAGAGGGCAGGACTGCAAGTTTGGTAAGTATTGTTAAAATACTTTAAATTCTCAGTTACTGACATTTTAATGTTATAATTTATGTAAGTCAGAGAATTGCAAGACGCTCAAAATACATGCATGAAAGACAATACTGAGGATAATTTGAGTCTAAGCCTATTTGCAAATTGTGGAATTCCAAGATTATAAAATGCTACATGGTATTCCCATTTTACAGATTATTTTTACTTTATGACAGACTACAGGCCCACAATGCAGCCCTGGTTTATCTAAGAATTTCCACTCAGCTTACTTTATATTCAGGAATCACAGTGTTTCAAACATTTCCTCCAAGAGAAAGTTAACTGTAAAGCTAATTTCAAGCATTGGCACTAGAGTATAGCATTTGCTAAAGCATTAATAATCCCTTTCAT
Source organism: Strigops habroptila (assembly GCF_004027225.2). NCBI lineage: Eukaryota > Metazoa > Chordata > Aves > Psittaciformes > Psittacidae > Strigops > Strigops habroptila. The sequence continues at coordinate 44,523,337 of NC_044277.2, read as the reverse complement.
AAAGTTCATTACAGACTTGCGTTGAAGCTTTCCAGCTGTGAAAAACAGTGGAAGCCAGCCCATCACATATGCAGATTTCATATTTACACAGGAAGTCTGAAAGCATCTAGCAAGTAGATACTAAGCTTAAGCTTTTCTTTTGAAATCTTCTTTATGAAGTTACCTGGTCACATTAGTTTTACATAATGATAGATTTAAATTTTGGGGTTTTTTTTGGTTTTGGTTTTTTATTTTTTTAAATGACACCAACTCTTGCAAACATTTTTTTTCCATAAAGAACAGACTTCAATCCATTCACACAAAATTTTCTAACCTTCTGCTGGTCTTCGATCATGCCCAAAGAAAACACGGGTTGCTGAGCTGTTAATATACGGTAAAGGAAGCTGTGGTAAGGGACCATCAGGTGACAGCTGGGTTACGTTCTGAAGCAAAGAAAAACAAGAGTGTCATGCCATTATGCAAACACATGATGTCCGGGCTATACATTACCAACAACTGAATTATGAGGAAGCCAAGTTATAGCACTCAGTGTTTGAATAAGTAATATTTTTAAGATGGAATGAATAATTTCAATTAATTGTTTTGAGAGTTTCTTCTGCTTTGACATTCTGAAGTAGTATCTTTTCTTCAATAAGAGTTAAAAGTTTGTGAAATCTTTCTGGAAAAAGGGAGAATAACGATTTTAATCCAACACTCTAATCACTATTGCGGCTGCATAGCTATTACAAGCTTTATTTGATGCAAAGCTTTACTCTCTAACTCAGAGTTTGATAAACTACATTCACCACACCACCATTGTTACACAAGACTCACCCCAGCTGAGCTGCGGACTTGAAAACCAGTCTCGAGTAAGGTCTACTATAACTTAGCAAACACCACAAAAATTCCACTTGCAAACTTTAAGACAGTAACTAACTACACAGCTACAAGTTGTGTGGTGGTATCAGTACTAAACACCCCACAATATACATGGTATACTACAATTCAGAGTCACTCATGAACTTACAGCCAACTTGATGAGTCACTTGAGCTACAGAAACCCGTATTAAGGAACAACATTCACTACAACATGGATGGGGAGTACTTTATAGTACTGGAAAAGGTGACAGAGCTATCAAGTCTTTATTAAACATTTATTATCAAAAGCCTCAAAAATTGTTATAAGTTGATCAAGAGAGATCCACTTCCTTTAAAAGAAACTGAACTATTATAGGCTGCAATTCAGCCACGACCCTCAAAAGTTCATTTTAGCGTAATAAAAACACATACAAAGAGTCACACTAATACCTATCAGTGGAAGTACACTTAATACACACGAGATGCAGCATATTTGTTTTTTTAAAGCCTAAAGTAAAAAATTAACACATCAACTCGATAAAAACACAACCCTGGAAGAATGCAGGTTCAACAAAAATAATTCAATGACTTACTAGAAAATTACTGGTAATAAAATCACTGATTACTCAAGGAATAAATACAAATGAAAAGTCATTTACCTTATATACATAAAGATATTCTCTTAAAAAAGCTCCTTGCTGAGCTGGAGGTTGTTTACTATCGTTGATCAAAATATGCCTGAAGGCAGACACAGCATTGTCAAGCTGACGAAGCGTAAAGGACTGGCGACCAATAGTGAAGTTAATATGGTCTTCTGCAAGAGACCAGCCTTTCCCTTTGTAAACCTGCATGGCTTGACAGTAGCAACGTAAGGCATGTTTTTTCTGCAAGAAAAAAAAAAAACCCAGTTGATTTCTCAAATAATGCCATTGTAATTGTAACAATAGGAAGATTGAACAGTAAGTCAGGAAACTCACTGAAGTTTTTACCACCACCCCCACAATGCTAAGTGTCATGTTTGCAGAACTATACCTCATAGCATCTGGTCAACATTACCTAAACACATAAGTGTTGATTCCTACAGCACAGAGCCTAGCCTGCAGGTTAAGTCCATGTTTTCAAAGACTGGTCTAACAGGCAGTTAAGTTAAAAAAGCAAACAACAAGAGAAGACTACTTTTGAAATGGTGTTCTGTGTTGCTTTATGACTGACTGCTGAAGTCTACAGAGCTCTTCCGCCAAGGCCTGAGGAGTTAAGACAGATTTAACACATTTCATTTCACTTCTGTAACTGAACTTCCAGTGTGACACTTCCAGTCAATTGCTGTTTAGTAGACACACCTGGGACAAAACCCATGCCATGCAAACCAACAAAACACAGCCCTACAGTACACACAAGACAAAATTACCAATCGCATCAGCCATTGGGAGATAGTTGCTCTGCTCCCAATCAGCTCCACAGTTCCTTTCCTTTACATATATCAGGACTTGGGCATTCAATCCCAAGTCTAGGTATTGAACATCTGCATAGGCATTCACAGGCAAGTCTCAGCTTCTAAAAAAAGGGAACAGCATTCCCTCATTTACAGAACTAATGGGAAAAAGAAAATAATCTAAAACGTGTTCAACTTGGTATGGTGATCACAGCGGAGTACAAGCAGTAAATCCTTAACATTAGCAGATATTACTGACACTTTAAAATATGGTATTACGGTATGCAGCTGAACAGCCTGGCTGACTTCTCTTCAGTACATTTAATATTTTATTTGCCTCTGAAGAAAGCACAAAAACAAATTAAAAAAAAAAAAAACCAAAACAAAAAACCAAAAAACAAAAAAAAACCCCAACAAAAAAGAAAAACCACAAAACAAAAAAACAACCTCAAAACCACTCTACATTTACTGTAACACTGAAAAGGCATTCCTTGAAAACCAGAATCCTCCCAAGAATTAAACAGAAACAACCAGTAACCGAGCTGCTACATGAAGTAAAAATCCAGGCACTTCTCCAGGCAAAGGAGCGAGACACATAATAAAAAATAAAATTAATAAAAAAAAAAAAAAAACCCACCAAAAAAAAAAACCAAACCAAAAAAACCTCTGATCGATAGCTCCCATGGGTACTGTATTGTCATATAACAATAGACCAGGAAACTACTGCATGAACACACACAAGGAGGGGGAAAAATACTGCTATTATTCTTTACGTCTGTGATTTCAACTACAGAAGCAAAGAATTCAAACACAATACACTATACTTTCCTTTGGTCCTATAAAAAACAAGACAGGTAGGGTGGGAGAACACCTCCACAAGACCACAGGCCTTTGTTTTAAACAGAATTCTGATGTCTGGGTTCCCCTGTATCATTGGATTTGCAGTACAGATTTATTTCCATCACGGGTTTTGCAGCTTATTGGTAACTGAAATTGACTGTATCCAAGCACAGTGCCATAACTGAACTCTGGTGGCTAACCTCAGCAGGAATCCAACAGATTGTCTTTAGAGAGTCCATCCACAACTGAGGCAGAATAAGCACAGAGGTTACATCCAATAAACTTTGAATTTATTTATCACAGTTAGAGCTGCCTGCACAGGAATGTGAATGAAAGTAAAAACAATCTGATTTGTATTGGTTTAATTGATAAACTTGAGTCTAAGCAGCCATAAAGAGATGCTTTAGTTTGTCTTGTAGTAACTGTTTACATACCTACACATCCACTAAAAAGCATGTGGTTAAGGCACCAGGAAAAACAGGTATCTAAATTTTGTTTTTATTCTAATAAATTCAGAGTTTAAGAAATCCCTAGCTCCTGCAAACTCACTCAAAAGTAAAAATACTCCCTTATACACATAAAAAGCACTGTATTTCACTGTGTATAAAATTGAGACCAAGAAATGAAAACGTACATCACTTATGTTTCAAGTCAGTGATCTTCAGCATTACTTCTAATTCAAAAGTAAAAGACTAAGCTGATCAATGCACAAGTCATTTTCAGAAGATCGCAGAGCTGAATATACTGCTGACTAACACAAAAGTGTCGGAAGCCAAGCATCTTTTTCCAGACTAATGACACATTTAACATGGTTTCCAGACTAAGTATCAAATACCAGGCATATTTTCCATGTGGAAAGATACTACTTACCTGGCCTGCTTTACTAAACCTATGGCCAGCCAATATCATATGAAACGCAAACTTTCTAACCATGGGACTTTTCATGTTTATAAAACAATGGGCTGCCTGCTCCAACAGGAGTGCACTGCGAAGATCTGAATCCTATTTAAAAGTAAAAAGGAGAATTAGCCTTAAAGTTGAATACAAAGATATCAGTGGCCTTGTTTAATGCTAACAAGGACAGTAAGCTGTAAGTGCTGTGAAGTTGAAGATTTTTATATACAAACAAGCATACTATATATAATTTTAGGTAGTAAAATGATGCAGAGCCAACAGTATTTAGTTTGTTTAAATAACTTATACTGCTCACAAACGTTAGTAGCAAGCTTAAGTTGAAAGGGCAAGAATAAAGCTACAAAGACACTTGAGAGAGAAACTTACTAAATTAAGCAAATTTACTCCATGCTTCACCTGTCCTAAGCATCACATTGGTGCAGCTGGCCACAAAGCCAGAACTAATTGCCGGTTAGACTTTCCTCCAAGCTACACAGAAGATGCTATGCTATTACTCAGTATATATTTGTTTCACTCCTTTTCAAGCAAGACACTTTCTGAGCCGTTAGACGCTAACTGCATGCTTAATTTCCACCAATATTACAGAAGTGTTCTAGCTTTCACTTACAGATTGTAAGGATAACACCTAAGCTACAGTAAACACCTTAGTTAATTAAACTATAGGGTGCTACTGGTCATATGCAGGCTAGTACCCATTATGGCTCTGGCAAGCCATACTAATTTTCTTAACCTTTAAATCCTTAATCTGAAAGCATTCCACACAAGAGTTAAGCACATGTCAACAAAAAAATTTTATAAAGCCAAAGATAACAAATGCACATTTGGCATGTTTAAAGTAGTCAAGCAAGTCACTTGACTAGAAAGAAAAAGACTAACAGTACTAGTTTCTTCAGTTGCAGTATAAGCAGTTTTCCTCACTTCATGCTTTATACCTGCTTATTTGCTACCTTTCGCTAGAAAATATCATAGGACAAGAATTAGAATGCAACCTAGAAGTGCTTGGGTAAGTAAACAAACAAGAGGAGGGCAAGAGTGGAAAAAGCTACTGTTTTACCTCACTGGTTAAACGAATCAGAAGAGCAGCTGCCTCCGAATATTTGCTTTGACTTTTTAAGATTTCGGCACTAAGCAGCACACAGCGCTCAGCCAGAACCATGTTCCTAAAAGAAAAATACAGATGTATTAATAAATGTTTATCAAAGCAAGCCATGGAAAACTTTTCACCTCAAATCTGACTAATTTTCTCCACATCACGTGAGACTGATGTTCTGTTGTTTATCCTTCTTAAAGTGAAATACATGAAAGTTCATCCTCTGCAAAACAACCACATACAGATTGATTCCTTGTGTGCTATCCTACTACAACAGGAGCTTTTTGAAAGTCAAAGCTAGAGAGCATTTTTGAGGACAATATTGTATTTACAAAATGTCAATTCAAATGATCCAACCAACTAAATGACAGCCAGAAACAAGTTGTGCTGGGTTGACCTTGGTGGGTATTAGGTGTCCACCAAGCTGCTCTATCACAACCCCTCCACAGCAAGATGGGGGAGAAAACTAGATTAAAAATGCTGAGATAAGGACAGGGAGATCACTCACCCATTACAGTCACAGGCAAAACAAACAATTTGGGGAAGATTAACTTATTGCAAATTAATAACAGAATAGGATAGTGATAAATAAAAACAGAACTATAACTTCTTCCCCTGACTCCTTCTTCCTAGGCTCAACTTCATTCCCAACTCTTCCATCTGCTACTCCCCCCAAGCAGGGGAGGGGGACAGGGAAAAGGAGCTCTGGTCAGTTCATAACATTTCATCTCTGCCACTCCTTTCTCCTCATGCTATTCCCCTGGTCCAGCATGGGGCCCCTCCCACAGATGCAGTTCTTTAAGAATTGTTCCAGCTTGGGTCCCTTCCACAGGGTACAGTCCTTCAGAAACAGACTGCTCCAGTGTGGGTTCCCCATGCACCACAGCTCCTGCCAGGAACCCGCTCTGGCAAAGGCTCTCCGCAGGCTGCAGCTACCTTCTGGGCATATCCACCTGCTCTGACACTGGGTCCTCCCCCAGCTGCAGTGTGGATCCCTGCTCCATTGCGGTCCTCCATGGGCTGCTACACCATGGTCTTCTCCGCAGGCTGCAGGGATGCACTTCCACCTCTTCCTTCCTCACTGACCATGGTGTGTGCCAGGTCATTTCTCTTATTTTCTCACTCCTCTCTCACAGATGCTGTGCAGTGATTTTTACTTTTAAGTATGTTATCACAGAAGCACCACCAGCATTGCTGACAAACTCAGCTGTGGGCAGTAGTAGGTCCATTTTGGAGCTGGGTGAAAACTGGTTCTGTCCAACACAGGTGTAACTCTTGCTGTCTTCTCACAGAAGCCACCCCATTACCAAAATCTTACCAGGTATATTCAATATACAAGATATATAAGCACTCTGCTAAAAACAGCATAGATCCCCTTCCATGTTACCCTAGATCAACTAACATATCTCACTCTTTAAAAAGTTGCCATCATTCTGTGATCTTTTAGATCTGGCACTACCATTGTGCAAGGGAAGAAACTTAAGCCACCAGGTCTTTCAACTTTCATTGGATCAATATGAAAGTAAACAACATACTTGCAGATATCTCGATAGGTCTGAATTGCTGTTTCCATATAATGAGCAGGATATGGTCTAGGAGCTCCAGGCTGAAGAAAAGCTGATACTGCTGCCATTTCCTACAACAGAAATTCAGTACTGTCATTGTAGTTTTTTCAACAAATTGCAAGCCTCAAAATGCTGAAAAACACATTTCAACAGCTACTAGTTCAAGATCATCATCTAATCAGTTACTGTCATATACAAGTTTACAACACACTAACTGATAAAAGGTTTAATACAATAGTCTATTTATAGCTCTGGTTGTCATTAACCAGACAGCAGCAGGAGAGTTATACATACTCACAGAACAACCTGAACACTACACAGAAGCATTGATTCAGTACTGCTTTACAGGTCAAAGATATAATTCCCTAGCAGGAATAATCTTTCTGATATAGTAAGACTACTATCTATTTTAAGATTACTGTTTTCTGAGTTTTGCTTAAATTAATTTACATTCACAGCTTCCAAGGGAGCTGTAGTAAACATGCACTCTGTAATTTTATTTTTTTCCTTATGGGGTAAAGGTAGAATAGCAAAGTTTTTCTGCAGTAAGGCTAAGACTTGCAGGTTGTAAGAATGCATAATTAACTCCTCTACAAACCATTCATTAAGAACCTGGTAACTCTTCAGATAATCCAAATGCAGAGCAACTGTCTGTACTAGATAAATGTGTATTTTTACAAAGGTTTTACATCAAGATGGCACAGTGTATAAGAATGCTTCCATAGCTCTATAAAGCAAAGTTTTAAATTTTGTCAAGTTAACCAGACTACAACCCACGAAACATAGCTTCTACAAAGTATTAAACCACGCTTTTTGTTTTTCCCAGTGTTCCCATTTATTTCGCTGAAAATTATTTTAGTCACATATACCTTCAATCTCAAGAGAAATTAATGAATGAGTATGTGTTTACAGTGAAGTTCAGCAGTGACATACTCAAAATATATCCCTCAAGAGTCTTAAAAAAAAAGGTACAATACCATATTTATAATGACATAATCTTGCCTTCCTGGCAAATAAGTATTTTGCCAAAATCTAAAATAGATACTATAAAATTATTTCACACCCAGTTTTGAGTTATTAGACTAAAAGTTTAAAGACCCATTTTGCTGGAGGTTGCATTCTAGATATTCTCCTTTCCATATTCCACATTTTAAGAATTAACTCTTCAATTTTTTTTACATCTTCATTCCCTTCACAAAACAGCAGCAAATAGATTTGAGAACACTTCAGGATTTGCTAAAGATACTCAGCAAATTTGGAAAGACCCTTATAAATGTGGAGGTAGAGGGAAGAGATTGCATTTTGTTACCTTCAGACAATACTAGAGAATATTAGGAAGAGTTCACAGAATGTTTATGTTATGTATAGTACCAACCAGTGCTCCAGCTGCATAAAGCATTGCCTGATCATTTAAGAAGTCTTTCTTTGCTGTATGGTAACAGCTATATGCAAGTTCATAGTGTTGCACCAAAAAGCACAAGTCTGCCATTTTCCGGATTTGAAGCTCTGGTGCTTCAGGTGGATACCTACAAATACAAATATTTAAATTCAAAGTCATAATTTTAATAACTAATAGCAACACATGCTCTATAAAGTTGTCTTAATTTCTATTCAAAAAGTAGAAATAAAAACTGTACTGCTTCAGCCTCACCCAAAAAACAACTAAGTGAAGCTGCATCCCCTCCCCCCCCCCCCCGCTCCTTCTACGTCCCCCCCCCCCTTTCTGCCTTATGTAGCTTAGTTTCACACCTTTTCTGATTAACGAGATTCACTGTTCCACTAATATTCAAAGGACACATTCTTCTAAGCCAAGAAATACTGAAAAAAAGTATGCAACTATCACTGAAACTGCTCAGTAAGATTAAGTGTTAGGGCGGAAGAGCTGTATGTGAAGGAAAATTAAGACTTTGACTGTTCACCTAGCTGTAGTGGTTATTTCTCCCCATTTCTTCTCGAAGAAAAAAAAAATGCACTAAAATACTATGCCTTATGCAAAAACACTGGGCAAGTTCCTCTCTTCTGCAAGCATCAATCTAACTTTCACTTAATCAAATATATACGCATCACTTCAGTGAATATCAAATACAATTCTACAAACACTTGTCAGCCAAATTTTGTAGGAGGTAAACCATGCTTACAAGCTCAATACAGAAAGCAGAAATTAACATTTTTATTATGAATCCAAAGACACACAACATGCAAATTTGCAGCTGTATGTAAGTGTCAGGGACATTAACAATATCCAGGAATTATTTAGACTTTTGTGGTTAAGACAATTGAAGAGTGCTTTACATGATTATACATCCTCATTCATAGAGGGAAATTACAAAGCATACAGAATGAATATTCTGGTGAAATTTAAAACCTGGTTTTATTGTAAACTACAAGTACAAAAAGTATGAAATTCCCCTTAATTTAGCTCTGAAATGCTCCTGCAAAAGCAATATACTTAATAATTAACTACATTAAATTACATAGTTACCTAAACAAACAAACAAAACCCCACAAACCAAAATATACACACCTTTACATAAGGTTTAGATTAAATAAGAAAAGGAAAAGCTTGTACTAATTTAAAAAAGAAAAAAAATCCCTTACAACAGACCATAACTTTTTTGTTACTATTACTCTTTAAAAAGTACGTTCTTCATAACTTAGAAAGCTTCACTATAAATATAGGAGGAAGATAGCTCTGTAAACAGTTCCTTTTAACCCCCTTTAAGTTCTGCTAATTCTTTCTTGTACACGTTTGGGCATAGTACTTTTCATGATTCTTTCCAGTTAAAGTCTTTTACAATATTGCTGATTTAGTTCATTTTGCAGTACACCATCAAAAAAAACCACAGGCCCTCCCTCCCCCCAAAAAATAGGTACATTTTCAGTTTAGATCTAAAGGTAAGGACTGAAATTACTTACAGCAAACCAGAAGTATTCTTCAGTTCATTTATACTTTTCTCTGGAACCTTGCTGCCGCTAAACCATTTTTTAGTAGCAGAAAACAGTGATCGACTCAAGCCTTTCCTGGATATTAACTGCAAAGGAATACTAAATTAGAGCACTATATTGCAAGAAATGTACTAATATAAGTTAAGCTAATGCAAAAACCTAAGTCCTAATGGTAAGCCTGTTTGCAACACTTTATATTCACTTTTAAGTTTCTTCATAAAATTTTCCAAGTGTAATGGTCAGCAAACACTAACTCCTAAAAGTCAGTTCAGGGAGGTGTTCCTTACAGCATATGATGTATCAAAACTCCTCACACTTAAAGTTATAACCTGAATGGAGAATTAAATGAAAATACAGAGTTTAGGTAACAGACTGGTATTTGCGTCCAAGTCTAATGCTCAATGCAATAGTTTGATTGTAATAAAGTAAGCAAATCCATCTTTCCACTGTTTAAGACCATAAAGAAGTGAAACACTTAGGACCTTACTGTGATGGAAATAACGCTAATGCATGTCCTTGACTTAACATGGGCATGATACTGTCATACTTCCAAAAAATTGTAGCTTGATAACAGAACATTCAGTTGCAAAAACTGCTGAGATCAGAACAGAATTGCATGATTTAGGGTGTCCATGCATTTCTCCCCTGTCAAGAAGTAGCAACTGAAATATACAACTTTAGTTGTGCATTCTAATGTTGAAACACAAAAAGTACATTTTGTTTCCTGGACTAGAACCATCCAGAAGCAAAAAATATTAACATTTTTAGAAACAAGGACAAATATCCCTGATAACAGTTTGGACAGGCTTTCACCAAGAAGCCACCTTGCACTGAAGCTCTGTTGACACAAATTGCTTTTAGTTGTTTTTTTGTTTTTTGTTTTTTTTTTTTAAAAGACAAATTGACCAAAAATGATAACTTGCGTTATTTCTCTTAAGTTTACCTACAGTTTTCAATAGAAGCATTAGATGCAGAAGTGAGTACTAATTTCAGAACAGATTTTTGGATAACTGGATTTATACCCCAACTGTTTTTCCTTATTATGGCACAAAGTGTTTTTAAGAGTAAACTGACCTGATCATTAAGTTGCCGAATTGTCTTCTCTATATGTGGCAAAAGTCCCCTAAATGTGAATTCCTGTATGAATTGCCTAATTCGATCGTGATCTGTGAGTGTTAAACAAGCACCATGCGGCGTTCCAGAATTTGATTTCTTTGAGTCTTGCAATGATGTGGTAGCCTTTGTGTAATCAGTGCTATCCAAACTGCCACTGGGATGATCCAGTTGAAGCGGGTGAGTCTTAAAGTTATTTGGCAGGCCATCTGTTGAAAGATTGAAACAAAACCTGTAAGTATACAGTTATCTAAACATTTTTTGTTTTAAATGTCGTTTTCATTTCCCTACTTCAAAGTAGTTCTTACTCAGAACTCTGATAAGCAAAGCTATTCACCAGTTATTCTGCAATGTAGATCAATGGCGAGCAGACAGCACCAGAACACTACCCCAGTATTGCATCACCCCTGAAATTCTTCAGAAAGCTCAGTAAATCTCAAGAAACCATGACTAAATACGTATAGTTTTGGTTCTCAACTACAGTGCAAAGAATCCCCAAATATGACTAGTATCAACAACATTGAAGGGAAACTATGTAAACATTAAACTTCAGGTCAAATATTCACAAAAATTGGAAATGCAGCAATTACAATGGCTCCATTGGATCCATTCACTCTTTTTCTGTTTATATTCTAAGATTTAAACAAAAAAAAAAAAAAGCACACACCTCATTTTCCATGCCCTTCCAAGCAATCGCGATGTAAAACAAACTCCACCAAAGTCCAATTAGTTCAGTGAGAAGGGCTGCTGACTACTACTGCATCTAGCTATCCAAACTACAGTGAAACTGTGTCTCAGTTTAAGACTTAAATAGTTCTCTTATTTATTATTCCTCTTGTTCACCTAGCTGTAGTTGTAACTGTTGTAGCTGTTTCTGTAAGAAAATCAGCTTGCTTTATATGGCCCTAGCTAGCACGGAGCAAAGCTGAGCCATGAAAGAAATCCTTGAATGGATTTTACTCATGAAATTTAAAGCTGAGTATGTAAAGTTCAAACAGCAGCTTGCAGACTACATCCAAGCTGTAAGGCCCTTGAAAGATGCTTTTTTAGGCAACTGCAGAGTTTCCTACATACACTAGGTCTCACCATGTCTTTCAAGTCAGGTATGAAGGATCTGGGCTGAATCAGGCCAGACAGTGTGGGATACCTCCACTTCTTCCCTATTTGATAATACTTCTCATCATTCACACTAACCAGAACTTCGATTATGATGAAAATTAAACATTTAAAGTTGTGTTACTTTTTGTTGTCAGAGTTTGTAGACAATATGCTTCATTGTACAAAAGATGAGCCCAATACACTAATAGCCATCTCATTAAAAATATATCTACCAATTACCACCAATCCAGTAGATCAGCACCACAGCATTTCTTTGAACACCAGTTTACATTATCTTTGAGCACTTAGAAAATTTACTTCGAAGTTCCTAAAAAAATCACTTGATTACTGTCCAAGACGAGAGAACTGTGTAAATGCTATCACACCAATGTTTTGACAGAAACTATAGAAATACCTTTAATTTCACTGTCTAAGCCATCTGATATCAAGTGATCACTACTCTTGTTTGAAATGACAGTATAAGGACAGTCTTCATAGCAATCCTGCCAGGGGGAAAAGAAAAAAAGTCAGAATTTTAAGAATACTAGAGCACACACAAGAGTTGATCAACAGTAGCTGTTAACTTTCAGAACAGTTGACTGAATTATTATAAAAGCAGGTTTGTTCGTAAGTGGTTTGTAAGGCTTTAAAAAGCACTCCTACTGTGAATATAACTTTCATCTTTACAAAATGAAGCAAATATCTTCTGGCTTGCTCAAATAGCTTCACTATCAACTAAAGCAAGCAGCTTTTACAAAGCCATGCCTACAGAAGTGAAAATATGCTCTCTAAAACAATTCCTGAACAACCTCATACAAAAAAAAAAAAATCACCAATGTTGGACAGTTGACACAGGACAGAAAGAAGAAAAATAGTTTATAGTTGAACATTACTTAGTGGTCACCTTAGCTTACAAAACATGAGATGTTTTGACTTCCCAGTGTCAGCTAGATTTGGTAAAGAACTATAATTCCACAAACAAACCTTTTAATCAGCGGCAGTTAAAACTGCAGGTCAGTCAAAAGCAAATTCAAGAAGGAATATTTTTGGTCCTGAAGCCAAAAAGACAGACATTTATGGCAAGCTAAGCTCAAGAGTTTGAGCTAACACATAGACACACTTGCCATCTTAGCAGATGACAGAACAGACTGGACTGCAACAGGTTACTAGAACACACATATACCCCCATAAAACACCACACCCACAAACTTCACTGTTTAGTGAAGTACAGAAGATTTGGGGGAAGAAGGGAGAGATTTAAGAATGAAGAAAATTAATCAAAAAGAAGATAGAAAGTTACTATGAATAGTACACTTCTGAAGTTACTCGCTCTTGTCAGTGCATAAAATACAAGTCTTTTATTTCAGGGCTCCTGTCAGTCTATTTCAGGCAGACTCAGGCTATTTCAGGCTATTTCAGTTCAGCACTCCTTACTGTCAATTTAAGTAGCATGGAAGATAGTTCTTAGAGAGGATTCATCTTATGCCCTCAGAAAAATTAACAGCTATGTTAGAAGGATCTTGACTGCCTATTAGCCCATTCTGTAGAAACACATGCATAATACTATGGCAAAGTTTAAGGCAACTAAGGCTTTCATAGGCATCTTACAAATTGTTTTTAGAATACTGTAATACCTGGTTCTGGATAGTGTTTTTCTGAAGGTACTGACTCCAAGGATCTGGTATCTGTTCATCTGTTCCTCTATTAGACACCCGAGAATTTATTTTCAGCAAATAGCAACCCTGAGTTCCATACCTCTGCTTCATTTCTTCATAAATGGAATCAGCCCTTAAAAAAAAAAATCAAAACAAAAAAACCCACACAATATTTATCCTGCCTTGATACCAAACAATTCTAAGTATGTACTGCAACAAGCTATTTTAGACTATCATCCACAGGGATTAAAAGGAAAACTCTCCTATTTTTAAAGCACTCCTTTATGAAAGAGTGAAACTGAAAATCTTTTGAGAATCAGTTCTGCTTTATCACTTCATAAATGGATACAGCCCTGAAAAAATAAAACATTTACCCTGCCTTGATATCAAAACAATTCCATTCTAACTACATACTGCAACAAGCTATTTTAGACTATTATCCACAGGGATTAAAAGGAAAAACTATCCTATTTTAAAGCAGTCCTTCATGCGAAAGTGTAATTGAGAATCTTTGAGAACTAGTTCAGTGAGCTAGCAAAGAAAGCATCTGCCTCAAGAAGCTAGGACTGATCCTTTTCATTTTATATGAACACAAACAATAGATCCAAAAATAATAACATCTGCCTTCATAATAGTCAGCGTACCAGTTACTGGATCCTACCGTACGCCTAATCTCAACAGAATTTATAAACACAAACATTTCAGCGAAAACTTTCATCTGTAAGTTCAGTGAAGGCAGAAAACTCACCTTTGCTCTTCTCCTGTGCTTACATCATGCAATAACACATAGTATTTGAGCGTGTTTGGTATAAACCACTTGGGATATAAGTATTCACTACTATGTTGAATTCGATGTTGTTCTTGAGACAGCTTCAGAAATTGCTCCACTGGCTCTGGTTCACTAGAAGAAACTACAAGCATACCTAAATTCATCGTTAAGGACATACACCAAAAGAACCCAGGAAGAACTTCTGATCATATAATAAAATTGGAAGTGCATAAAATTAAATAGATTAGTACAATGTTTAAGCCTGTAAAACACACTTCGACAAGAGTATGTGTAATTAGAATTTGGCCTTAGTCACAATAAAACAAACACATTAAACTGTCATTTAACTGACATCTGAACATGAGATGAAACAGAAGTTTGCACGGAATTCAAGCTTAAGCCAATACATAATAGCTAATAGTCCATCTAAGATTTTAGATACAGACCAACTGTTCACATGTGAAACACGTAACTGAAATTCACCTCCAGCATACTTTAGTTTTCAGCTTCCAAAGAGAGTTGGGACTTTAAGGTATCACTTGAGCAACAATAACAGCTGTTATTTATAAACACAATAACATCATCTGAGTAAATAAACAAGTGTTCAGATTTTTACCTCAATGCAACTACACAATTATTAATGAGGAACATCCTGCTCTGATACATATACTCTCCAAATCAAAGAGCTCAGAGAACCCAAAAAGCAAGTTGTACCTTAAATGTTACAAAAAATCAGATGTCAAAGGCCAGAATCAGTATTTTGCCAAGTTAATTCTGCACAAACGGTTCTCTGTAATGGCTACTAATACACCTGTTCCACCATACTGAAATGATAAAGTACAGTAAAGGGTTAAGAATAGGGCAGGCATTATGAAACCTGCAGTGTTATAATTATTATAAAGCTAAACATCACGAAACAGTACATATTTTTATTTTCTCTGTAGAAAAGAAAATTGGGCCCAAGTTTTCATGGGGGGGAGGAGGTGTAGGGAGCGGAAATTAAAGCATTTGGGCATCTTTCCAGGCTCGTTCTCATCCAAAATAGCTCAAAGTTCACCGATTTTCCAAAAACACCCTCCCCAACCTCCCCTCTCCATCTGCTAGAAAAAGCTATAAAAAGCAGCAGGTGCATTCCCGAACACAAAAGCCTCTGTTGTACATAAGGCAAAGTCCAACAGATACCTTTAATATCTATAGCAGAAAGCACTTTAGGATGAGGGAAAGTTTAGTTTACAGGTATTAGGTTTAGTAGTTCAGTTTAAGACAAAAAAAAAGAAAAAAAAGGTGTTTGCCTTAAAAAAAAAAAAAATTAACCAAAAAAGACCCCTGGACTCCCTTTTATTAAATTAGGTCCACACAGATATTGGGTGGGGGGGGGGGGGGGAGGGGGGAAGATAATTTCAAATCTTATTGGCCAAAAAGAGTTCTTGCAAAATTTCAAAGCCTCCCTTCTGCAGCCAGCTGTTACAGCCTTCACTAGAGAGCTCTAACACCCAAAGGATACATTGCAACATAGTGGTTAAGAATTCATGATCTGATGCAGGCATGGACTGAAGAAAACACTCTCTGTAATTCTCAAACCAAGAGTAGTAGCTGGAATACACAATAAGATAGGACAAATTAGAATATTGGCAACACTTCTATTTACTCTTTTATGAAAAGGAAGTATGAAAGACTACACCTAAAAGTGAAGCTTGCAAACTCTGACAAGGTTTGCATGGCAGGGAAAGAAGGGGAAACAGTCTAAGGAGAAAGCGCCTAAAATACACACAAGTGGGAGAAACAGTAACACTTAAATCAAATCCTGTGAAACTGAATTGTATCTTAAGTACCAACTTCCTCAATATAGGCTCATATGTATTCAGTCCTTGTTAGAGTAACTAATCTTTACCACCTCTTTAAACACAACCACTTGGGAAAGAAAAAGAAAACCTAAAATTTCTTTGAAAAGTCACTGAATTTACCTCACGAGGGATGTAAAAATTGACTGAAAAGCAATCTTAATTTCAGAGTATGTAGAGGAATTAAGGACTACTAAAACCCTAGCCTGCCAGTCTGTCTAAAGCTTTTTGCAAGTGTTGTGACTTGACAGTAGTCCCTTTCCTCTGCCCCACTAAAATAAACAGTTCAGCTATCAGCTGGCAGAGATCAAAAAAGCTAAAAGCTCCCATCTAAGCTGTACCATGCAATGTCTTATAATGTCAACCTGCCGTGTTCAAATGCCTTTTTGGAATATGGATTTTGTCTTCCTAAGAGTAACAAATCAAGGGGAACCAAGCATGCCTGGGACATCCAAAGAAATAGGAACTTATAAATCTTGTCTGTTTCTTTCCATTCCAACTTTCATTCAAGTAATGAAGTATTATTTTTTCTTTCAAGCCGTTTTATGCCATCTCAATTCTGCAACTCCTTCCCTCAAGTGAAAAAAAAAACAACCCAGAGCAAAATCGGTCCACTTCTAATAACCTCATTTCACACTGAAGTTAACTGGAATCCCATGTAAACTCACCTGCAAACTAGAAAAAAACCTTTTTTTTTTTTTTTTAAACAGAAAAACATGCATTAAGAAATCCTGAAGGTATTTTCTTTATATGGCCCCAAGAAAACACATTCCTTGATTTAATTCACATAAGAATTTCTAATGCTTTTTAAGTTCCCTCCATCGCCCCCCCCCCCCCAAACTACCACCTCAATTTCTTAGCTGACTTCAGTAAATTGAGTTTCATTTTTACACTGGCATTATCTTCTACTGCATTAAGCTAATGCATTTTGTTTAATCCTACGTTTTCAAGCCATCTTATATCAGCTTCATCCACACAGAAGTCAGATATAGTCGCACTTCATAACTGAACTCAGCCTGGCAGTCAGCACATCTCACATTAAAAAGAGAGCAATAGAAGGCAAACTTCTAGCTTTTGATTATAGCCTCTCTTGCAACTGCTGTGAGCAGTCACCTAGGGTATAAAAAGCTCTTGGCTTTACTAACTCCTACATGTAAACATGACAACTATTTAAATTGAGGAAAACAGCTCATTATTAAAAACAAACCCTGAGAAAGTGACTCACATGTATATTTTTCACAAGTATAACCAAGCCTTGTAGTAACTCAGGTTCAAACCAAACAATGATAAACTACTTAAGGCAGAAATTTCAACCACATTTTAATTTCAAGCTCTGTTTTCAGCTTTCTCTTTGTTTTACCAATGAATCACAGCAAAAAAACTTTAAAAAAAAAAAAAAAAATCTAACACAGCTACAAACAGGGTACTACTTTGTTTTGTGGGATGGGGTTACTCCCCTCCCCTTACTCATTCAACCTATTAAGAACCCTGAAAGTGGATAGACACAAAGGCGACTGAATTCCCTTACACAACTACAACATACGTAACAGTATTCACTCAAAAGCATTTATAGGTCTGTAATCATTTATAGTAGATACTTAAAATAACAAACATGCACTATATTCAAAACTATTTTTAAAATTTTCATATTTCATAACACATTACTGCAGTGCATAGCAACACTGTGTCATTTAGGAACACAGACCTTATGTTTTGCCTTTTTCCAATAGTATATTTCCAGTATACTAAACAAGCAGAACTGAAGTATAGGAAACCCGTTAATGTGTTCAGAAATTGCTAAGAAAAATAACTGCTAAGTAATATTCATACATATCAGCTTAAGAATGAGAAGTCTGCTTCATGAAGTTTTATACTTTTCAGCTACCTGACTGACCAAGATGAATTTCACAGATAACAGTACTCTAGCACATTCAAAAAGGAAGGCATTTAGCAGCATCTGAACAGATATTGAAAGGATAGTTATTACTAACCAAAGGCATAAACTTTTTTAATACCTAAAACTGAAAATCATCAAAATCTGGCTTATAGACCAGAACATAGAGCTTCACTCTAAGAAGAGAGATCAAAAAAAATCAATGCATTTTGGCAGCAATAAGTCTTACGAACTAAGTGGAAATGTATTAGAGAAATCTTTTGTTTGTTTGTTTGGAAGAGTCATTCTCCAGAAAGAATGTCAATGTAACACAGGCATAGGTGCTCTAAGTGCAGTCAGCACTTAAACTCCAATTTGAAAAGCGCTACTATACCCTGAGAGGGAAGTTCTATAGAGAAGCAGAAAGTATTTACATTTGAAATACATAACAGTGACAGAATACAGTTCCATAGGATCAAACAAGACAGTGCTTTTACAGCATCAGGTCATTTTCCACCACCACTCTGGACTTACCAATCGTATGGAAAGACCAAATGATTTAGATTAACAGGAGTAGAAATGTGACTAAAAGAAAAATTAAACAACCATCACCAACAATTTTTCATTTAGGGGGGAAAAAAATGGAGGAACACACATCTAGGCCAAGAAAAGTGCTAAACAGTTGTAGCAGATGGTAAGGAAAGGTGGATGGGGCACATGGAAAAGGAATAAAGGGCAATTTGGCAAGTTGGCACCAACCACAAAAAATACCTGAATAAAACGTGGATGTGTTCAGTTCCATCAGTGTCTCTTTCCAATTATTGTACCAAGGAACACTAGCTTTAACTGAGCGATCTGATAGAAAAAACATGATATTATTACACTAAAAACACACTGTTGGCTTTTATGCTCTGGTAGCATGAAGTAGAAAATCTATACCATGCAGGCCTATCAGGGACTGAAGATATTTCATTCCAGCTAACCTTAATCATGAACATTTCAGGCTCCTCAACATTTGACAGTATACTTTAATAGAATTCAATATTAATTCCTGGTTTAGCCCAAACTCTGGGCTTGAATAAAAATGGAAATCTATAAAGTAGTAAATAACTAAGTTTATATTTAGATACTATTTTATCTCTCTAGTTGGAAGATACTATAAATAAAACACTAATTTCTAAGATTTCTCAGCCTGTAGTACCACAGTTAAAATAACTGAAGATGTTAGCTGCCAAAAGTGGTTGTCCCAACATTATCCCTTATCTCCATCATACTCCTGCATTGCTGCATGCCAGCATTAGCATCATGCAGCCCTGAACAAACATAGCCAGGGAAGCGATCCAGCTGAAAACTTATCTGAAATAAGAGAAAAAAAAATGTAAGTCTTTAGTGGGATCACTTCTCCTCACTCTTCACATGCACCAGCACATGGGAAAAGCAGGCACAGCTGAACATAAGCAACCTTTCAGCAACCAACCAGGTCTCTCAGTACAAGACCACAGAACTGTGAGAGCATTAAACAAGCATAACAAAGAAGGATTATTAACAATTAAACCAATTCACTACAGTAGTTCCAAAACTTTTCTAAAAGAGAGCAGGATCATGATCCCAGTGCCAGAAACACTCGGATATGAGCTTCCTAAAGACTGTGTCCTCCTTCAAAACCTTCAAATTAGACTGCACTTGATCACTGCTAAAGATTAAGGAATTATGTTTTAATATTGCTATCCTAGAAAACTAATTCACCAAAAGAAAAAGAGCAAATTAAAAAACAGATTAGAGTATTGCACATTTCTATGCCAAAAGATTATGCTTTGTTGCCAGGAATGAATGCTTCCATTGGTTTTCAATAAAATGCTCTAACAAAGTTGAAAAAAATAAGTTTCTTAGTAAACACTCATAGTTTTCCAAGCAGAAAAAAAAAACTCTACCCAAAAAGCTAGGGACTTCCTCATGTCCTCCTACAATGTAATGGGATCTAAGTTTCATCATCAATAACACTGTACCAGTGTTTTGTGCTAAAGCCCTAAAACAGGTACCATAAAACTAGAAAGTTGTTACACGATTTTGTCATTCTCCATGATCTTACACATCTCTCCTTTTGTCAAATAAGCATATAGCCAGTCTGTATGGAAATAAAAACCTAATCACTGAGAGACAAAAGATAGTCAAGTACGATAATTTGTACATCTGAGGCTCCAGCAGCAAATAAGGAAAACAAAAGAAGTTATTTGCTTCTACAACTACAAAGCACAGCTTGATATAGCCATTCTTTTTCTTCTCTTCTTCCAATAGCTCACTTTTAAATTGAGATTGTTAGAAATATTATGGAAAAGTCTCTTCACTGAAATCATTCTGCTTTCTTAGGGTCTTCCAATCTGTAGAATTGAAGCAGACTTTCCCTCAAAAAAATTTCACAAAAAAAATTGCAATTCACCAGTTTCACAGATAAACGAGGGCATGGAAACTGGAAAAGGGTGCACTTTCAAACAGCCCTCAAAAATTAGAATTTCCAGGCTCAAGTCTTTTCCTTTATTATCAATATTTCACATCAAGTTAAGGATGCGTCTTATAAATTAGGTATCAAATATGTAGAACTATGCAATTTTTCATCATCAACATAAAATAAATACCAACATACCACAAGATCATCAGTTACTAATCCTCATGACGTTTCATCAGTCTTTTGCTATAGCAGAGCCAAATTCCTCACTGCATACTGAACTTCAAGTACAATAAATTACTCATGTTTAAATAGGGCAATGCATACATGCTTTGAATTAAGTATGTACTCAAAGGCTTTAATGGATTAGGGTCTTAATTGGGAGGAGTTTAATCTTCTCAGCTCTCAAGATCAGGTCTCATTTAGTATTATTCACAATGTCTCATCCTTTGGGAATACAAAAGCAACATGTCTCGTATATTCTAGCCATTTTGACAATGAAATACGAAGCACTGAGTTTCATGGCAAAAAAACAAGACAAGGAATCACACACCTTTCCTCAAAACCTTTTTTACTTACACTTTTTATGACACCTTTATGAACTCTATGCATTAAGCAGTAAGTAAAAACAAAAACAAAAGAAGCCAGCAAGACTAATTTCAACATAAAGCTGTACATGGGTACCAACATTATAAATAAGTTCTGATATTTATTCAGCCAAGTGTAACAAGTCAGTATATTGGTTTTGTAACAAGAAAACTTCTCATCTGATGAGCTATTAACACAATCAAAGTACAAGTATTTTCTACATTAAAGTAATATGACTTAACACAAGTTCAGAAAATTACAACATTATGACACATTAAATTAAGAATTAAGTTTAACCACTCTTTTAGCATGATATAAAACCAAAACTATTTGATAACTCTGAAGTTTTACTAAAAACAATGATTCAAAACTGATCAGCTCTCAGAGCAATTTTAATATATGCCAAGAAGTTGAAATCAAGGTTATATGCACGACAGTAAATTCCAGATTAAGTTATAAAAAATACAGTACTATTACATACCACTAATGTTGAGATCATAATCTCCAGCTGTGATCACATTAGCTACCAGTCCTTCAGCAGGCTGACTGACAGACACGACATCATTCAAAAGCTTCCGAATGGCACCAGGCTGAGGTGGGTGAGTAATAATGTTGTTGACAGCAATTTTCAAATTTTTAATTATGTGAAGCTGATTATTAGGATCTCTCATGTGAACTAAAAAGAAAGAAAAAAAGAATAGTATTTGTTGAAGAATATAACAGTTACCATACATTACTATTTCTCCAACAGGTTTTCCTCTTTGAAGGTTATTTTCTTCACTAAGCCCTTCTATCATTAATTTTAGATCACAATCCATAATACTTGAATATTAAAAATAGAGGGGGGAGAAGGCAAGAACAAAAAAATTACTCATGTTCAACATCAGGCTCATCTAGGCAGACTGATGAAAACAGCTTGTAAGAATAACCAATCAAAACAACAAAGTACTCAAAAGCACATGCCCTAGACTGCTGCGCCCGCTTCCTTGTGGAACGTACTCACACAGAAAGCCTATAGTTACCACACATGGATTTCACATAACATCTCATCTTCCCAGGAGTCACCAGCTTCCAAGAAAACCTCAGTACCCAATAGCGTTCAAGAAACTTGACAGAGATAGCATAGGATTAATTCATCCAAAAATGAACATAACCTTCATTTTTAATACTGTGTGATTATGTTTGTTTGGATTTTTTTGTTCAAGAAATGGTTTTAGAATGCCCCTCTTTTCCAAACAGCATCACACAACTATTTTAACTTAAAAGAATGTAATTGAAGTTACATTTCCTGAGTGACAAACTTTTGGTTAAAGTTAATCAAAGTCAAGGTTGGTAACACCAGCATTCCTGACTCACTTCTAAATACTTGTTTAAAAATCAGAAAAAGCCTTACAAGTATTAAATACCTATTTCAGAATTAGTCAGGAGAGTTTTACCTGATGAATACTGGGTTACTACATGTAGCCTCAAAAACAATCCCAACAATGCAGTGAAAGCGTCCATGGACCTACTGTTTATAGCAGAACTACAAATAGCTGGCAAGCACCTAAGCTGTTGCTGTGAAGATGCTGCTTTTTTAGAAGAAGTGGACTGTTACCAATCAAGATAATACTCAAAAAAGGAAACATTCATTATTAAATTGAGCCTTTAAAAGTGTGATACCAACCTTGTGTGATTAGCACACAGTAATTTACACTGTTTTGGCTTTGTGCTACTTGGAAAAAAAAAAAAAAAGGGCAACCCAAAACAAAACACTTTTCTCCCATTAAGACCAACTTCCTGAAGAAAGCCATCAGACAGAAAATATCATCAGAGTCCCAAGCCCATGCAAAGGGGTCAATACCAAGCCTAAAGGACAAAGCAGCAGCAAATCTGGCAAGATGATTAATGAACAACGGTATTTAACTGAAAGGCAAAGCTGAAATTCCACGTAACTGAGACAGCTATAAGTAGGGTGCCTTTATTTTGTGTTTGTTTTAAAAAAAATATCACTGGCAAAGTTTACTTTTTTCTTTAATGATATGCGATTGCTTTTGTTCCCTAAGTCTCCACTTTCGTTTTGTTTGTTCTGTTGTTTTTTGTAAACAAAGTCTCAGCCTCCTGAAGAGAAAAATACTATTAATCAGAAGAAAACTAAGAGGTTTTTTTCACAATTTCTACTTAAGGTCTAGCTCTGAGATCTTCACAGCCCAATCAAATCTTAGTGAACTCTCTTTTGTATCTTACAACAAAGTTACATTTTACCATAAGCAATACTTGTAGCTTCACATGACTTGTAAATGCAGAGCTTCCTTTGTAGAATCTTTGTGAAACTTGCTCCCTCAAAGACATGTTTTAAAAAAAGCATGCATAACATTTTCAGCAGATGTTACAACTTTAGGCCTGCTCTGACTTTTCATGTCATAGAATGAGCTAGGTTGGAAAAAACCTTTAAGACCATCAAGTCCAACGTTCACCCCAGGCATGCCAAGTCCACCACTAAACTGTATCACTGAGGGCCTCATCTACACGTTATTTGAACACTTCTAGGGACAGTGATTCCACCACTTCACTGGGAAGCCTGTTCCAATGTCTGATCACCTTTTTGGTGAAGAAATGTTTCCTAATATTCAATCTAAATCTCCCATGGCACAGATTGAGGCTGTTACCTCTTGTCCTATCGCTTGTTACTGGGGGGGGGGGGGGGGGGAAGGAGACCAGCCACCTTTCTCCATTCTCTTTCCAAATAGTTGTAGAGAGCAAAAAATTATCATTTTCCTTATTTCAAACCACAAGTACCACCAAGCCAGACAGACTGCAAATGCGGGCAGGACACATTGAGTACAGCTACCTAAGTCACCTGGCGATATCACATGCCCCACAGTACAGCCCTTGACTCTTTTGCATTTTATTTTCACATATCCCACTTTAGCATATAAAAGGCAGCACAAAGGAAAATTCTTGTTCTTCTCCTTACCTTGCAACTAACCACAAAATTTACACTGCGCAGGTTTTGACCTGAGTAGCCTGGAGAGCACTCCACACCTTTTACACAAGCCTTACCAGAAGTAACTACTATGCAAGCCAGCCAGATAACAGTAGATGTTTTTACAACCCATCTTAGCTATTAAAGCAGATGCCCATCGCAGTTCAAGTCTCGACTGGTGTAGTTCTGCCCTCCTCACTCACACATTCACTGTCAACTTTAGCCAGCACTGAAGCCCATGGAAAAACATAG
Source organism: Strigops habroptila (assembly GCF_004027225.2). Lineage (NCBI taxonomy): Eukaryota > Metazoa > Chordata > Aves > Psittaciformes > Psittacidae > Strigops > Strigops habroptila. Next base: position 44,499,115 of record NC_044277.2, on the reverse strand, counting down.
TGAAGCAGTCTAGAGAACTGATCCTGCCCAAAATGACCTGAAAACCTGTGGGGGGGTTTTCAGCTATAAGTTTCAGATTGAAATGGTTCATCATAAGGCTATACCAACGCAGTCAAGGGCAACTGTGCTGGCTAAACTTAATTCATCCAGTTCAACCTTTCTATCAGAAAGCTGAAGGGGGGGGAATTGTTTTTCCATCCCATCATATAGGTACATTATCAACCCTACTATCACACGATTACTGAAAAGATCAAATGTAGAGGAAGTGGGAAAGACAAAAAACTAAGAAGCCAATTTGCCTTCACCAGTGCAGCTCTAACAGTAAAACTCATCCTTGGTGTCTCTTAAAAACATAATAGTCATAATAATGAAGAGCAAACATTTCCATACAGGATGCAGATGATATTTCTGGCATATGTGCAATGCTAAGGACATAAAGGACATACCTGGAACCCCACAAAGCTTTCACCTGGAACCCTAATACAAAATTTCAACTGTTTTACATTTCCATCAAGTGTTCAGAAAGTATTTTGCCAAAAGCGGGAGTAGTAACATACATTAGAAAAATATCTTTCCCATCAGAAGTGAAAAACACTCAGGATTAGTTCATATAGCTTTTTTAAAGTTTCTTAAAACCCGGATGTTATTTTAAAGAAAACCTACCTTTACAATATATACATTTGTTAAATTAAGCATCAATTGTTACTAACAAATGCAATACTTAAGAAAAACTGCCATTTCGAAAATAAATGTTAAGGTATAAAATCCACAATATACTTTTGGTTTCCTTTATTAAAGAAGGATTGAATTTTGGGGATGATTTTGTCTTCCTCTAAAGTCAAGCCTCAGCACGACAGTAAAGTTGTTCTCTCAATTTTTTTTCCTCCTTCAATAACAAAAAGTAACTTACTTATGAAAGTGAAGAAGCTAAAAATTACAGTACAGAGCACTTATCCAGTATTTCCTACCTTCAGAATTTGCTATATTGTAAGGGTATTTTTGGTTACACCAACATTAACAAGTTGCCGATAGGCAAAAGTTGTTGAGTAGGTTAATACTGATTATTAACGTGCAGAGGCCACCCCACCCCCATCTACATCATGTATATTTATGGGGTTTGACTTGAAATTCAATATAATCTGCTCTCCTTGGCCTGAGCAACCACAAGAAGCATGTGGTTTAACACTACCTGAAGAATCAAGCAGCAGTCTGGGCCTTCACATCTCTGCTAATGTGTGAAGGACGATCAACACATGCACAGTAGAAAGTTTAGTTTCTGTGTATCAAAACTGTTTCACACATAAACAGGATATTCATTTCATTACTGCATTGCTTCTGTAAGTGAGACTACTGATGAACACGCAGCCTTCAGCGGGCTCATAAGCTATGTAAATCCTAAGCTTCAGAGAAATATCTATATCGTAACAGGACTAAAAATGCAGTCACAAACCAGTGACTGAGCTCTTCAAATTATAGAAGAGTTCAGGAAGTAACACGTGGACTTTATAAAGTTCTGCACAAGTACAAGGGACAGCTTATTTCTAGAGAGATGAAATACTAAATCAACCCAATCTTACATTACGAGTTCAGCTAAATAGCTACCGAGTAAAGACAGGAGTATTAATAAAAAAGGACAGCATTTCATGTTCCCTTAAGAAAAAGTTGCGCTTTCAAGTGAAACCATCAAAACAATCATAAGCACTGAAACACACAGTTGTGGAGACATGTGCATGTACACACATTCTGCTGTACCATGATCAGATCATTAATCATGCCTCACCTCCTCTTAACCAGATATGAAAAGCACCACAGAAAAATTTTACCTCTAAGTCTAGTCAAACTTATTAAGGTAGAGACATTTAAGAATTCACCCTATATTTCCAGATCTTGTGCAGAAGATACAGTTAACAGTGTCACTATGCAACAGTGTTTGTGGAGACTCCAACAAATATGCTTCCTTGCCATAGAGCTCCACAAATTCTGGAGCTAGAGAAACTGCTTACCATTACACAAGCTCATGAGAAATTTCATTGCACTGAACTACTCTTCAGCCCAAAGCAAATGCCTAGGACTGTTTTCCCTGCACTCACATATTCTGGCTTTCACCACAAGAAGTTACATATAGTGCACAGTTACGTTTTTTCCATGAAGCTAGAAGAGGAAGTCACACTTGGAGTGAAGAACTGCAGTCAGGCTTGCAGCCTGCTGAATCAGAATACACAGAGTAGAGCAGTGAAAAACCCCACTGAACCAGCTTCAGCTTCTTGGTTCTCTAACGCTCAAGTCAGGTTTTGACCAGGATGGTTCAGACTGCTGAAGTCAGGCAGCCTTCACAGAACAGCAAGGAGGTTCCTTCTCGAAGATTCGTTACAATAGCCACAGCTGCAAAATTAGGAAATTGAAACTGTATCCTGGGGACTTAGATGCAGTTCATGATGATGTTCACTTACACTACTGTGTGACAGAGCTTGCAAAAGACCAATTACAGAAACAGGAAAAATTACTATGAAATTATGAAAATCAAAGTGTGAAGCTTTCCCCCATGAGTTTTTAGAGTAACGCAGAAATTGAGTCCTATCAGTCTCTCAAGTAGTAAGCTCAAATTCCTATGTCTAATCTTTAGCCGCAACTAACTCCTCTATTAAAAGAGGATGAAAACTGCTTTGGTTTATAAGCATACTACTGAGGTCTGCATTTACATGAGGAACACTGGGGATGATTCAGGTTCACAAGTTCCTTAACTGCTACAATAGTCGGAACAAAAATAGTCAGAACAAGGTGACAACAGAATAAAGTGTTCTTCAAAGTAAATGCGGCATTTTGAATAGTCTGTCTGGTTTTGTTTGCTAGATAAATTTTGAAACCTGTTCACCAAAGAACTTAAAGATTGATTTAAGTAACTTCAGAACTCCAAGGATGTGAGCTTCTGCGCCTAGTTTTTTTATCTCTGCTGCATTCTCACATAGCTTGTGAGTGTTGCTAAACAAAAACATTTCTAAACAAGATATGGTTAATAAATTAATAAGACTTGCCAGAGAATTAAGGCAGATTTTTAACACATAGTAGCTTTTAAGTTGATGCCATTTTTTTAAATGGCAATGCAAAGATCTCACTCAAGTGACACTACGAGCTTCATTTTTCTTGCAGTTTCCTCAACACATGACATGAAGAGACTCAAGTCTGAGCTAGGTGTCTGTCAGAAACCAAGTCTGACAAGTGTCACCCCACCGCCATTCTGACAAGTAGTTCTATTCCAACTGCTGTCCTGCATACTATTCTCATGAGCAGTGACTTGAAAAACATATCTTATATTAAAAAAAAAAATATATATATATCCAGATAATAAGGTAAAGCATCACAGTAAAAGAATCCTACTGCTTCTCTCAAGTGGTCAACTTTCAGTTTTGCTGCTGCTTTACATAGTCATTTCACCTGTGCCACATAACCACCTCAATTCCTACCTTCTCTTTGCACAGTTCTTACTCATAGAAACATCAACAAAAGAAGTATATACAATAAAAGTACAAGTGAGAGAAAGCACAGACATGTAACTGCAATTACAATTAATGTTTCTGAAAGACCATACTTTTGATGACTGGGTACTTCACTAACAGCCTTACCACAAATATGAAATCCAAGATCTACAGCAAGAGTCAGGTACAAGTGTTAGCCAGATAACAGTAAAGTCATTTTAAAGCAAGAAAACATCCGTTTAGAAGAGCTGGACGTACAGACACCTTTCTCTTCAGCCTTGTGATCTCCAGGAGAAGCCTAACTTTCAAGGTTCCACGGAGAAGTACACATCAAATAAAACTAAACGGACTTAACAGCTACCGGGGGCAACCCCAGCAAACGCGTGCCTCCGCAAGGCCGGTCACAGCTCCGGCGAACACCCGACCGAGTGGCCCGGGGACGGGGTCTCGCCTCCCGCCTCCGCTAGGCTCAGGCTCGCCGTGCCGCAGGGCCGCGCCAGCGGGCCGGCCGGGACCCCTCGCCCCTCGGGCGGCTGCCGGGCGGAAAGGAGCGGCACAGCTCCGCCTTCCCCGCCCCGTGTAAACAAGCCCCGCTCCGCTCCCAGCACCGACCTTCCGAGGTGAGGCGGCAGAAGGGCTTCACCAGCTCGGCGAAGCTCAGGCTGTTCTTGCGAGTGAGCCTCTCCGCCTCCTCGCTGCACAGCGCGGCCACCAAGGGCACGAACGAGTCCTGGATGAACTCCTGCACCGACTGCACGCACTGGGCCATCGCCGCCGCCGCCGCCACCACCCGGGGCGCCGAAGCGGCCCCGCCACCTTCCTCTGCTCTTCTCCGCCCGGCCCCGCCGGCTCCCCCTCCCCCGCCCCGCCCCGCCCCGCCCGCCCGCCGCTGCCTCTCCGCGGCACCGCCGCCTGCCCTGACCACCGACCGCTCAACAGCCGGCCAGCGCCGCCATGTTGCGCCTCAGCCGAACCCCTCGGGTAGCACCCGCTCCCGGCGGCCCGCGCGCTCACTCATGTGATTGGCCGAAGGGGCGGGGCCGCGCCGGGGCGCGCACGGGCAGGAGCGGCCGAGAAGGGGGAGGCGACGGTGGCCGGGTGGGGGTGGGGCTGTGTGCTCGCCTTCCCATCCTCCCCACCCCCCGGGGGCTGTTGGTGCGTTCCGAGGGGTTGGGCGCGGGGAGGCGCCGCCAACGGCCTTCGCGGCGTTGATGCGGGCAGCCCCGCTGGCGCCGGGGAGTGCGTTTGCTGCAGGCCGAGGGCTGGCGTTTGGCCTCCGCTCCCGGCCGCTGCGCTGCCCAGCAAACGCCCGCTGGGGCTGGGCGGCCGGGGCCGGCAAAAGTAAAGAGTTGTTTGGGGTTCCTGTAGCAGGCATGTCAGTGCTCAGCTGGGAGGAGCGCAGACCGTATGCCAGCCTTCCAGTGCTTAAAGGGTGCCTACAGGAAATCTGGAGAGGGGCGTTTTACAAGGGCATGGAGTGACAGGAGAAGGGGAATGGCTTTAGGCTTGACAGAGGGTAGATTTAAATTAAATACTAGGAATAAATACTTCAGTGTGAGGGCGGTGAGGCGCTGGCACAGGTTGCCCAGAGAAGCTGTGGCTGCCCCATCTCTGGAGGTGTTCAACGCCAGGTTGGATGGGGCTTTGAGCAACCTGGGCTAAGTGGGAGGTGTCCCTGCCCGTGGCAGGGGGGTTGGAATTACGTTATTTTGAAGGTCCCTTCCAACCCAAACCGTTCTGAGTGTTGTGATTGTATGCAGGAAATCAAAATCGTGCAAAATAGCTTCATTTTGAAGGTTCCCCTATTAGAGGATTTGTAACCTGAGTAAGGAAGTGACATGAAAGAAAGACTACAGTGATGATCAATGACAATTAAACATGAGTAATTTTTAATACCTTCTTTAGAGAGTGCTGCAGTAGGGTTGGGTTTTAACACTCAGTCAAGGGACAGTCCTTAGGACAGGACTTGTAAACATCACAAAAAAGCCCTTACTTCTTTGGAAGTCAAGGCTTCAGAAGGCTATAATAGAGCATGATTTCAACAGTAGAGTTTGGAAATCATTAGCCAATATCTGAGTATTAGACAGGACTGACAGCAGCAGGAAGTTTTTACAAATTACTGAAGTAAGTACAGGAGAAAGCTTATGCTGAGAGAAGACTTGAGATCACTCCTTCCTAAACGCAAATGTCAGAGGCAGAGACGTTATTATTGCTTAGATTCAACGGGAGATCACACCTTATTTTTCAGGTGCATGATTTACAAAGGCATAAGAAGCCAAGCCTCATTATTTCTCCCGTTGCCAGAAGTATAGTTCAATTGGTGCAACTAAGATCCATGGTAAATCTTCATGTGTAAGAAGCTTAAAAAAAAAGAAAAAAAAAGTTATTGTTATAGTTGCTATTACAGAATTAATACTAATTAATACTAATTGAAAACGAAATAAAACTCGGGAAAATAACATCTAGTTGTCTTCCCTAACAAATTCCATAATTTGGAGATTAGTGTTAACTTATTCATCAGTATTAATTGGGCCAGCAGCTTTGTCTGTGAATGAAAAAAAATAGTTATTACTTCAATGTAAGAAAAAAAACAATAGGCCATATAAGTTGCTGTTTTTCAGGATTGAGTCCTGTGAATGTAATCCAAAAACTAGTAAATATTGCAGGAAAAATAATATTTTGGCTTTGATAGATATTTAGAACAAGGTGGAGGCCAACATTCTGCATTTATGGCTTATCCACATTTGGAGGTTCCCCAGAGCTATTCCAAAATGTTTTCACAGATCCTCTAAAGTATGACCATGGGTGCTTTGGAGCAACAGTGCTTCTGCCCTATTCCTCTTAATCCATTATTTCAGAGCAGTACATGAACTACATCTGGTAGGTTGAAGTGGGCCAGAAGAAGTCCAGATCCTGTTCACTCATGACTTGACATTAAAAATTATTTTAAAATTCTGACCATTATGCATTTCTGGCAGAGATTAAAATTTCATGTGGCTATTAGCAATCTTTGGTAGCCACTACAGAGTGCGAAATTGTTCATTTGTATTGTAAGTACATTGGGTTTTTTTTAATTAGAGCAGCTCTGCATTCTAAACTTAGATCTCTTTGCTTAAAATTTATTCTCTGTGTATGAAAACATGTTGTACACATTTTCTTTTTACCCAGTATTAGGAATTTTGGTCTCTCATGATGTCCTCTCCCAGTATGACACTGTTCAAAGGCCTGGTTCTGTCACACTGGTTTCATGTAGCTCTGCAGGCTCATGGGCTGTGCTGTCCCAAGACAAAGTAGTATTTTCCCATGGTTGGGAATCTTTGATGCAGCCTCTGCCTTGCCTGCCCTACTAAGGAGGGATAAACAACACTGTAGCTCAGGGTGTTGTATCCCAGATCTGTTGCTAAAAATGGTGCAGTCAAAGAGGATTCAAATATCTTTATTTACACAGCAGAAGGCACATTAGAAGGAATATAATATATCATTTTTGTATCGTTATATATCATTACTTGTATCGTTCCCAAGCCTGGCAATGTGTGCACAAAATTTTGCTTTCAGAGTCTGACAGTGTACAAATAGATAGGACAGATAGTGGACAGGAGTAGAAAGGGATAATACAAAGTCATGAATCCATGCTTTAATCATCAGAATTATTTAACTGAAAATACTGGTTTTTACAGAGGAAGAGAGGGATCAAAGGAAACAGCACGTGAACAGAAGTGAGATTGTAGTATGGGTGAGACAGGGGAGGCCTAGTCAGAGGGAGTAGAAAAAGAGAACAAATAGTAAGAAAGTGTCTTCAGTAGACAACAACAAAAACTCACTGAGACAGAAAAATATATCCACTGTTTCATTAAAACCATGGCTGTAAAATTTGGATGTAAAAGTGCTTAGCCACTACTCCTTTGCTGCTTCTTTGCTGCTGCCAAGAGTGCCTTTTCACTGCCTCAGGCTAAAAGCTTCCTGATCTTACAAGTTCTGTGATTCCTTTATGCAGATCACTGAGCCAGACAGCAGGAGCTTTCTGCTGAACTGAGCTACTGCTGAAGAAGTTCATCTGAAAGGTTTTTTCGGTTTGCTTTTTCTTTTTGCCTGTTAATAAAATAATACTTGTATTATTGTGTAGGTTTAAGACAAATTAAAAAGAATATAGAATTGCGTATGCTGCAATCTGAAGTGAATGCTTTCACTTGCAGTTATTCAAATATGGAACATGTCTGTTTCTCTGTAAGATAGTTACAGGTTAAATTAATCCTTGAAAGTTTACATCATGGACTCCCACCTCCCTGCAAACTTCAAGGGCACTTGTGAGGTTTTGCTTAGTTCGAGCTTCTGCAGAGATACAGAAGTGATATTTTGCACAGCAATTCACTCCAATTATAGTGACATCTTAAGATTTAGCTACAATCATGCAAGAAGCTACATATGGAGGGGAGGGAGAGCTGGTTGGTTGAGGTTTTTTTAATAAGCCACACAAATCATTGCGAGTTGGGTATCAGTATAAATTGACAGCCAATTAGGTGTCATGTGGTAACTTCTCCAGGTTAAGCCGTGACACTGGTGTCTCAACTGTTGGATTTGCTGATGGCCTTCACAAGCCTCCTTACAATGTGATCCTCTGTTAGCTATTCTGTACAAACGTTGCTGGTATGGAAGATGAATCGCTGCCAGAGCAAGGCTGTGGTCTCTGCAGTCTGCTATGCATGGGTAGCCCTGAGTTTCACTGCCTTCCATAGATCAAGAAAAGCTCTTGAAATGCCCTTCTGCAGCTTGTAGAGCAAACAAAAAACAGCACACAGAGACAGAAGAAAGAACAACTCATCCAGTGCTGAATCAACATGCATTTTCCCAAAAGAAAAGGAAAGTAACAATTCTGAAGGAAGATTTTACTCAGCAAGGCAGTAAGAACTGTGCCAGTGGCCTGAAGTATGTACCAAGTCCATATATACCAAGGCCACGGTGCCTGGAACACAGCCCAGGTGATCCCCTGACTTTCTTCAGCCAGTGTATTGCTGGCTGAAGCAGAAGGTCAGATCTGAAAATGCAAGGGTTAAACAGTAAGGTTTGCCCAGCCATCCCTCCAGGTGGATCATAAAGAGGAGGAGATGGCAGCAGATAGTCAATATCCAGCTCTTCTGAATCAATGGGACACTCTCCCTGCAAACTCAGGATTCCAATGCCTTTGATGGACATGGGAATGCATGGTCATGCAGTTCTCCTTTCAGGCATGATAATACAGCTCCTCCTGTGAACAGCTCCCGGTACCTAGAAAAAGTTAGGAAGAGCTGGTAGCTCTTGATGATCCTGTTTTGGGTGGGAATTCCAAGCAATAGTTCTCTAGAACATCTCTTTTGTTCCCCCATAAAAGCAGCCATCTGCCACTCCCCTGACTCAGTCCAGGATTAACAGCAATCTTTTATTCTTTACTGGTATTGCCTCAGGGCACTTAAAAGCCTCTTTTATTAACAGATGTAAACCATAGAATCATAGAATAGGGTTGGAAAGGACCTTAAAATCATCTAGTTTCAACCCCCCTGCCATGGGCAGGAGCACCACACACTAGATCATGTCACCCAGGACTCCATCCAACCTGGCCTTGAACGCTGCCAGGGATGGAGCATTCACAACTTCCCTGGGCAACCTGTTCCAGTGCCTCACCACCCTCTCCCTAAGAGTCCATGTTTTCCACATAAATGTGGGGCCTGCACATAACAAAAGAGAGAAAGAAGTAGAAAAAGAAAGGAAGGAAAGCAAGCTGGTTCAAACTCAGCACCAGGGGCCTTGGCTCCACTCATTACAAAACGTAGGGACTGGTATAATTCTTCTCGCTTTCCGTGTAAGAAAATGTGAAGCTCACTCGCTCACTCTCTCTCACACACACTTTCACACTTTTCTTCTCTTTTCCAAATGACCTCAAGGGATTTCTACCTTAAATCAGTCATTGTTGCTGTACATTTCTTTAAACTGTAGTTGGATAATCTTCCAGATTCTGGGGGCGGCTTTGTCAGAGGAATTCCTGGGACTGTTGTCCCCACTTGGTGAAACTGAGTCACTAAATTAACAAAGGACTGATGAACTGATTCTTAATATGTAGGCACCATTTGAAATAATTTCCTCAAACCAGTTTCATTCTTGCAGAATTAGTCACATGCAAAAGCCCTACACATATCAGCATGTATACTGGAGCATGTGGCTTAGTATATGGGTAATACCTAGCTTCAACTTGCAGGTGATCAAAAGCAAGTAGGTACATGTCACATGTATACAAGGCAAGCACTAGTTGTTGTATACGTACACAGAAGTGTAGATGAGTAACTGGAAGTATGAATTAAAACCAGTTAATTTAAAACAGCTCCTTAGATTCTACTCTGATTTCACTGAGCTTAGCTGTCAGAGTGATGTTAAATTTAGGCAATTTCAAGAAAAAAAAATCACTGGGGCAATAATTGGAGAATCTAAATGTGGAGACAGCTGGGGATGTGAAAGTGCATTGTCAAGTGGATTTGAGATTTTGGAACTTTTCATTATGTAATCATGAACATACTACATCTGCTCATCTGAGGTGAATTCACATGAAAAGCCTTTAAATTAAAGAGGGAGGGGGGCAAAAGCTTTTCTTTGCTGTGCCATGAAAATAAACAATATTTTATGTGTAACATAAAGCTCTTTTTATATACCATGCTGTATAGCAAAACACTAAATAAATCCTGACCCAAAGCTGCCTTTTTAGTTTCATTTGCAAAAAATTTACAGTAAGTTAGACCATACCATGCTGTGTATGAAAACTGACCTTCTGGTAAGTCACTGCAAGGTGATTTACGAGCACACTGCACCAGCAGCACAATCCTGGGGCAGGAGCTGGGTTTCATGCCAAGGTGGGCCTGTTGCCCATGAAAACCGCAGCTACCAGCCAGGACAGATAGCCCCACCACTCCAAGCCACCACTGGCATGGACATGGGTGGGATTGAGAAGCGATTATGTCCTTGTGTTATTTTTTATGTAGTTGAGTTTGATTGTGGTTTAAGACCAGATGCAATATTTCATCCGTATGGATTTTTGTTACTCATGTCCACAAAGAAGCTACAAATTTTCATGTTACCTGTGCAAGCTGTTTTGTTAAAAGATCTGAGATACTAAATTTACAAATTGTTGCTATTCAGTTACATTTAAGTATTTTGAGTCAAATGGCAATGTGCTTACTGCAAAGGAACTTGCAAAGACATCTTTATGTTACATTTTTCCCATCTTTTTTCTTAAAAGGGAATCATGGCACATTATTGTTATATTCAACTGGATTTTCTCTTCTGCTTTTCAACATATTTAAGCAATTACTCTTGGAGACAGAAGGATAAGATGAAAATGAGCCAAACAGTAGATTCTCACTTAGCAATCAACATTTTCCTGGCTCACAAGGAGTATTTTTCCTAGGTTTTTAGTTACATAAACAAAGTACTACGTAGTGCAAAGTCATACAATAATAGTAAAATGCCTTGGGATGATAACATCACGGTTTGCCATTGTTCACCAAATATTACTCCAGGGAATAAAATCAATTTGAGATTTCCTGTCTTTACTATGATTAGAATCACCTCTGTCTTTCCACAAACAGATTTCTTTTACCGCGTTTAAGAGACCAAACAAAGCAAAAAGACTAAATAAACTTTTCCTCATCTTTTACAGAAATTCAGTCTTTGAATCAACAGTGCAGATTTTCTTTGTAAAGGGTATTCCAATGCATTAGAAACAAATAGAAAGGCCATATCAAGCTTCCTAGAATTTATGTCACAATAGTCAAATAGATGCAATTCATCTACCACACCACAGACTGATAGAATAGAAAGAAATTTTTGCATGCAAAAAGGCATGAGAAATAATATTTCCAAACCAATTCTGTTATTTGAGTTCCAACTAATAGAATTCGCAGTATTCCTGGAAACTACCCTGTTTAGGCTCCCTGTGACTGTAAATTATCAGGGATGGCAAAAAAAAAAAAAAAAGAAAATATGAAGAGTAGGAGAAGAGCAAAAGAGAAATACATTCATTCTGTGTGTCTGCAGAGTTTAGAGAAAGAATGAAACAGTCCAAATAGCACGTAAAATCTATGGGTTTTACTCAGTTTAATAATTCTTTCAACTCTAGTGCTTGGTGAGTAAAATCAGCAACAAAAATAACTATTGGGCTGGGCGTTTCTATTTATCTTAGGAGACATCATGTGGATGTCTACTTAAGGGAATAGTTTCACAAGTAGTTGAAGCCAACTTAAGCCTCAATTACTGAAAAAAAAAAAAAAAAAGCGGTTCCAGCCTCCCCAGTTGTTCTGCACTTTGTGCAAGCACTTTGTACCTCCATTAAGTCTCTCTCAGCTGGTGGACACATAATCACCTGGAGCAATGAACTAACATATCTGAAAATTAATCATATTTTTAAAAGTGTTCCAGCTTACCACTTGGCCAAAGCTGCACAAAAAGGAGAAAGGACCCATGGCTCCAGACAGGAGATGGGACTGGCCCTTTCCAAGGAAGCCTGGGCTGTGAGTGACATCAGCCATCTGCAGAACCACCCTAGAGGTGATGAAATGTTCCAGCACGAACTGGACCTGCAGAAGCAATATGCAGGATATAACTGGCAGCTTTGGTTTGCATGAGAAATATGCTTGCCCACTGCACTTTGGGTTCACCTGAAGGAGTTGGTTTAGATGTAACTGAACTAGAAAATGCTTTCCTTGGGCACAGCTACTGCACTTCAACTGCTAACAGGAGTCCAGTCCACAAGCCAAAAAGCGTCAGCTGTTCCAGTCTAGAAAATCTACTCCTCTTAGGATGCGCTACTTTCTAATGGAGACATAGCCACACATTGCCTTATCTCAGCTCTATTTTGGGGATAACTTCAATCATCTGCTACTGTCTGCACTGAAAGCAGCAAAGCTGCTTCCTTGATAATGGCAAGGCAAAAGGCTGACAACAGGGAAACAAAAAGCATGTCATTTTGTTTACTGAGATATATTATTCTGCATTGTCTTCCTGCTGAATTTAAGAAATACTACTTTTATTCTGCAATATTATTCACCTTAAAATTGATCAGGAAAGCAGTGAGTGCTACTGGTCAGGCAATACTACATGAAAAAGCAGTAGGAAAATTTAGGAAGCTAAGCCAGTAGATATGGGTTACTAGCTTGCAAAGAAACACTGGGGGGAAAAAAAACACACCTGTGTTCAAAGCTGGACCTAGAAGGGCAATACTGTGAGGAAAAAGCGTTGGACCCAAATCTCTATTAGATGAAGAGGACAGAGGAATGGTCTGAGGGCAAGTGAAGGACAGGCAGGAGGGAAGGTCCTTGTGGCTGCGGCGGGACAGTTAATGAATCTGTGTGGAAGCCACAGCTGCAGATGGGATCGGAGCTGGATGCAAATATGGGGAATGAGGAAGTCAAAATAGGAAGTTTTTAAGGTTATTTGGCTTTAAATAGATTATTTTCATGTATGTTGGTAACAAAAAATATATTTCAGACACTTTTTTCTCATTGACACTTTTCCATGAAAGACACATAGAAACTAAGTAATATCATAAATTAACAAAAAGATTTAAACCTTCTCTTAAAATGCTAATTATTAAAGATATCTGTGCTTATATGGCTTATCATTTTAGCTGAATTCAGAAGGGTTTTCCCTGGGGGAACTCAATAATTCCTCATGGTACAAGCAGAAGTTGGAGATGAGACCATGATTTTATAAAACCAGCTTCGTGGCAACACATGCTGTCACCAGGCAGCATGTGCCTCCTTCAACTGACCTTACCCAGTTACTTAATTTTATGACTTTAACAAAGATTAAGACATTCAGATTTTAGAAAGCTGTACCAAATCATAACATTGTCAGATATGACTTTCTCATATAATAGTTTCATTAAAATCAGGTAAATAGATGAAGGGTCATCATGTAAGGAAGCTCACTGAAACTGAAATTCACAGTTCAAGGCAACAGCACTTGCTGTTACATGCATGCTCTAGTGTCTCTCTTTGGGAGTGGGAAATACTTGCCTCTTTTTGACTCTCATAAATGACAGGAAACTCATATGAGAAAATGCTCTACAGTCTTAGCATTTTTAATTAGGACAAGGAAACAAGGAGGAAAGGCAGCTCGGTGTGCTCTTTTTAGGCCAATCAACAAATATCCGTTGTTGTGCTTGAACATTTCAATTGTAAAACCATGGCTTATGCCTGGGTGGGGAAATGCTCTGTGAGTCAGCAGCAGTGTTCATTATATGCACACTCAGGTTACATCCGGGGAAATGTATGCCAGATCTGCTGTGTCTCATCCTCTCCGATTATCCCCATCTTTCTACCCTTGTATTGCACCTAGTTTTACTGGGCTTGAATTTGCTTAGGCTTCATTTGGTAATTTTTATTGACATATTTATGTTTTCTATCTACTTCTAACTATTGTCTTGCCATCCTTTTTAAATAAATAATAAATACTTTTAATAAAATTGTTTTAATAAAATTTTTAATTTAATAAAATTGTTCATTATAATATTTGTAATATTGTGGAACACTTACCACGTAATGAAGTCTTCTGGTGCACACCCTGATTTTCATTGATATTGTTGTTTTTCCCCTAATACATTCTCAGATTTTCTTATTTCTTAACTAATTTTTTTCTAGGAAACTCATCAGGCAGACATAGACATCTGATTGATTTTCTTTTATAACCTTTGCACTTAATTGTGTTACAGTGGGTAATGCCCTTGTATCACATTATATTATTAATGATATGATATGCAAAGAAATTAAATTTGGGTATAACTGAGACCTAAATCTTAAACTAAGTGCCACCAAACATAACACAGCAATAGGTAAAATTAGAGCTCAGCCAGTGGCATGGTATTGCTATTTTCTTTGTGATTCATTTGATAGTAAAGAATACCAGTAACTGAAGAGGAAATCTGTTGACTTGATTTTGACTGACAAGATTTCACATGTGCTGGAACATACTTGGTTGCAGTTTCTATAAAATGCATGCTGCTGTCCCCATTTTTGTGGGTTTTAATTGAGATGTAATTCTTCTTAGATCTGCTTTTATTATTCATCAGTGATATGAGTAAATAGTGATCACAGGAAATATTGTTGTCCTTCTGTTGTCATTACATATTTGATTTGGCAAGTTAATAACATGACTGTAAGAGCTGTTTATTTGAGATAATCATCATTGCAGAGTTTGGGCTCAGAAAATGGTGATATCTCTGCCCAAACTAAATCCACAATGAAAATTTCCAGGAAAATCACTTTGACAGGAGATTACTCGTTTTACTGCAGGCCAGATGCAAACTGAAGGATACTGAACTCACTGGTGCTTTCATCTTGGAGCTGCCAAATCTACTGCATTTCCCTTTTTATTTCTTACTCAAAAAAAAAAAAAAAAAATCATACTTGACTTCACTTTTCTAAAAATACTAAGTTACAGAAAATACATTGGATACTGGAAAATATAGACATATATTGAGACATGCTCAGATATTAGTTTTTCTGATTCTCTATTAAGATTTCCTCAATATTAAAGAAAAAAGCAATAATCTATCATAATAAAAAATAGAGTGCCCCAAAAATATTTAAACCTATTCCAACTGTACCTAACAGAGCAGATACAACTTTCAGCCAAGTGAGAAAAACCTAGGCAGACCCCAATTATGTGCATTACTAAATGTATCATAAATTTTCTAGTATTTGTAGAAGTAAGTGGGAATACTACCTTTGTTCTTTGGGTGCTCAAATTCCTGGGGACACCCAGAGGGAATCTCCTGTTATTTTTACTAATCACAGGCAAAAATAACGCAACAGCTGCTTTGTTAGGTTGCTGTGACTGCTGCTGTGTGATGTCTGTACATGTTCCACTCCTTCAAGGATTCTCCCTTGGCCTCGGCAGTCATTTCCACTGCTGGCAGAGAAGCTCCACACATGGGGATGCATGACGTGAGAGAACACGTCAAGAAAAACCAAAGCTTTGTTTCCACAGCTCAGCAGTCCTTGGCCACCTCAACTTCCACTAAAATCAACCTATATTTGTGTCCATTGCCAACGCAAAGACATGCCTCCTGCCTTCCACTGCCCTGTATTGTCATCTGCCTCAGACATCCCCATCACAGCTATCATCAGAGTATGGGGTGAAGAATTAAGAGGCTGAAAACAGGTAAAACAGAGAATAAAAGTCCTTCATAACCTTTACAACTATAGAGAGCAAAGGAAATTTCTACCAGATATCTATTGTCATTGCTTATAATTTTTATCCATTGCATCCTTCCCTGTTTTCTTTGACTATTGTAGTTGATGGTCCATCATGCTGGCACAATGAATGTGTGCCATTGCTGTCCACATCTGAGAAAATGCCATCTCCATTTAAACAACGGGAGGGTAAATGGAAGGGTCAAAAATGGGCTTTAGCAATGTTCAGGGTCAATATCCTGAGATGCTTAGGTTTTGTTTCATCTACCCGCACTCTTTTTGAGTTGTGTTTGTTTATTTGATTTACCTGTTTAGGTGCAGAGTGAGCAAATAAAGCAGAGTGATACACTGGAGTACGGGTGGAGGGTTTTTTGTTGTTGAACCTGAAATTCTTGCAAATTGTTTTTATATTCAACTGAATGAATCTCTGACTAATGACAAAAGACTATTTGTGTGTAATGCATGAGTATAGTTGTTCTCCATCAATCATTGTAGCCTTTCTATTAACTCATTTTCTGACTACTGACAGTTTTAGGGGGAGGGTGAACACACTGGCCAAGGGTAATCTGGTTTTATATGTTGTGACACTGAGAGGGGAAAGCTCTCAGACAGCATATGTGAACCTTGGACAGGGTTATTTATAGAAGACTCATCAGTTCCTCAGGGGAAAAAAGAAACCTTTTCAACCCTGTCTAAAGTACAGGAATAATCTAAGTTAAAACCTGCCCGAGGGCAAACTGTGTGTAGCAATTCAGAGTTTATCCTTGGACAGGGAGCATGTTGGGTCTTGGCTGTAGTCTCTTTGCAATTTGTGTAATCATTTATACTTCTGTGAAGTAACAGCAAAATACCACCTTCTGTCAGATTTAAGCTTTCATTATATTTTACGTGACTCTGTAAAGCTATATATGAAGAAAGCTTCCAAAGAAGAGATTACATCTGAAATCCTCCTATAGATCAATCACAGGCTGTTAAGTATGCTAGAAATGATGTTGTAGAGTGCACTGGCAAGCTTAGCAAGTTATTTTACAGTGGCTTAAGAAGGTTTTGCCTCAGCTTCTGACCCTTCCAGCTCCTCTGCTGGAGCTGCTATCTACGTAGCAGAGCTGGTGGGGGCAATGTGGATTCATGACTTAGCAGCTCTGGTGTAAAGGTTAGCACTTTAGCAACAGGGAAAACAGGTGGATTTTCACTAATATGCCAAACTGAGTAGAAATGTCTCAGTGATAAGGACATGATACTTTCTGCTGGGCTGGAAAGTTGGGAAAGGGGTCAGAAGGACCTTCAGCAGAGGGGCAGCACAAGAGGGTGAGTGGCAACATCCTAAATTGCACAGCATGACCACCAGTACTAGCTGATTTGACAACAGTGACATGGTTTCAGGTGCCTCTCTTCTGGAAGCTACTGCATTTAAATCTCCAGGCAGAACTGGCAAAACAGAATATGTTCCTGCTCCTTACCTGTTTCAGTGCAAGGTCAACTGTTTATTTAAGTGAAATTTATGCAGCTGGGGTTGCAGACACAAGTTTGCTCCTGATGCTTCTGCTGCAGGGCTGTGAGACTTAGCAGAGGGGCACAAGTGCCAATTTATCATAGAGATGCAAGGAATAAATTTTTTTTGGTTTATCAAGTTCCATTTCTAAAAGAGCTCAAAACACTCTACCAGTGCCATTGCAAATATTGAGCTCAAGCCTAAACCTATGGGAGCCAGGTTGTCTTGACTTCCTACATTGGCTTTGGCTGGAGAAATGAAAATCACTTTTTTTAATATATACTAGAATTACCTAATTATAAAAATCCTGGCCACAATCTCATCTGTTAAAATACAGGACAAAGATATAAAATTTTGTGGGTTTTTTCTTTTTTTTTTTTTTAAAGACCCCACCTTCTCCACTCCCCTTGGTAAACCTATTTAAACTGAGCCCTTTTGCTTAAATCTAAATAAAGCCTTTGAAATATTGCCTACTCACATGCAAACAAGGGTTTAAATGCTACTGTTTGAATTGGAAGGTGTTAATCATGTTTCATCAAAACAAAGTGCAGAGCAAAAGGTTAACAGGACTTTGTGGTGGAGGACAGGGCATATATCAAGAGGAAAAGCAGTTAACCAAGATTAATATAAGTTCACTTGAAAATTTGTATAAAACCAAGCCTTTTCTCACGTTTGTGAATATTCTATGCCTCTTTCTGTATAATGAACACTTTTTAGTTCTGCTCTTCCCTCATATTTTTATACCTGTGTTGTTTTGTGGGAGGAGATCATGCAGCTTACATCTGACTCCCTCTTATTCTCTGAATGGATGGACATCTGGCTTTTATAATTTAAGCTGTTTTGCTAATTGTAGAACAGTACCCTTAAATGTTTCTTGCCTAGCAGCAGCAGCGTGGAAATACCATAAAATGTAAACCAGCAAGTAAATGTGTGAACTTCAGAAAGATTGCCTTTTGCAGGATTGTGGGGAATTACAGAGAACATAAGAAAACCAGCAGAAAGTTGATTTGTTGATAACACTATTGTTTCTTGACGTTTTTGCCATGGATTTTCTATTTGGGAAAGATCTGCTTAAAATTAACAATGAAATGCATGAACTGCAACACCTTGATATTAACGATAGCTAAGCAAATGAATTTAATTTCAGTATTTTCTTTTAAATAAGGTTTTGCAGAAGGAACCCAATTAGTAGAGCTTAAGTACTGCTTTTTGCTGTTCAGTAGCAAAGCACAACTGCAGAAAGCATTGGCTGCATTTCTTGTGTAAAGCCATCATTAAGGCCACTAAGATTTGTTGAGAAGGAGAGTGCATTTAATGCATTATAGCATCAAAATACTTCTGTATGTTGTTGCTGATGTTTGGCAGACTACCCTTGGCAAATGCTCCTGTGGTGTCTCAAGTCACAGCAAAGCATGGATTACTGTGTTAGTATAAACCTAATTTCATTTGCAGTTTCCATTCGTAGAGTGGAAATATCAATTAAGAGACTGCGGCCTGAGCATTGTCATTCTGCTGCATCTGCAGCTAGGGTGATCATTTGTAGTGGAGCCATGGCACAGTCATCTGGGACTGGGTTATATCAAATTTGTTCACCAAGATTCACAAGAACCAGTCATCAATGTTAAAATGTTAAGAATATAGAATAACCTGTAATAATATAATAGTAATATTAATGTCTCTGCACTGTTTCTGTGCACATATTTTAATATCTCAACATTGTGACTTCGTATGATTTCATATTCTTTCTTGTCATAGAAAATACCTCATGATTGTGCTTCATCAAAGTTGTTATATGGAGGTTCGGAGTTAAAGGAAATAGGACAGCCAGTAGCAGCAGCAACATAAACCCTAAATCTTATCCTTAATGAATCTATAAAAAGGTTTTGCTGATGACTTCACCAAGATCAGAATTGGGCTTTCACATTGGAATATTTATGTTTTTAACAGAGTTGGTCTAAATTTTCACCATGAAAACCAGAGCAAGGTGTGAAGTGCGAGGGTTCCCCTCCCCAAACTAGAAATGTTCCCTTTGCGTCCCAAAATTCATTCCAAAATGTTAGAAGGCAATATAAGGGACAAATAAAATCACCATAAACCAGTAATTATTTCACTCAGGTTGACTTTAGTCTCATAAGCTAAATGTTATTATTATAAAATGCATTAGAGCAATACTGAACCAGTAACAAAATGCTTGAAGTTTGTAGTTGAAGGAGATGTATATCCTTCCCTAGGTGTAGCCACAATGTTGTAATAAGGCTTTGAACTAGAAAATATTCAGAGCAATGCATTAGAGTGAATGTGTCATGGTATAAAACATGTATAAAACATAACACGCTGCTTAGGTATTGCTTAGGTATGTCTGAGTGAAATGAGAGCTCATTTAAAAACTTGTGAAAAATATACAGAAAAATATGGACCTGTACAGGAGCTGGGAGATGCTGTAACAAGGTAGACCTCAGCATTGGTGACATTGTAAAAGTACTTTTGAGTTTTTTATCCCAACATAGTAAAGTCAAACTGGTAGAAGAATTCTCTGGTTCAGGGTTTTTTGTTGTTTTTTTTTTTCCGGGGGGGGGGGGGGGGGGGAGTGGGGGTGGGGGTGTTAATTGGAACTTGTTTCTGTTTCATCGAATTCAACATGAATCCTTCCCTAATATTTTAAAATCATAATACTCAAATAGTACTTAAAATGGACACTATTTTGTGCGTGTGTCTAACTACACTACTGCTAGTATTTCACATGCAGTTAGGATGATTTGGATAGAATTTAGCTCCATGTGACCTGTACCTGTTTTGTAGAAACAATTGTATTTTGACAAGGCAGCAGTGTTTGCTATTTTTCTTGGGGCAGAATTATGTTTACTTTCTAATAAAACTCCTCGGAAAATGTTGGTTATTTCCAGAATGAATAATAATAATAAAAAGTAACTGTGTCTCTTTTCAAATAATTTGTTCTTCAGAAATAGTTTTGAATTGAGAACACTGACAGCTTTTCTTATTTATATACTTATAGAGAGAATTCTTTGTCCTTTTCATTCTCTTTCAGGGCAGGACCTGTTAGAGCAATTGATTAGATATGTAGCAATTATAGAATGACTGAGGACTTGAAGTTCAATGACCTTTAGTCTTGTTCAGTAATGATGAGGAGCAATTTTGATATCATTATTTAAATGCTTTTTTATTTATGTAATTGAAAGTCCCTATATCCTTTGCTATTTGAATTTCTAAATGACACATTATTCAGGTTACTTGCTCAGGAGACCTATCTCCTTATCAGTTATTGTTCTGATGCTCAGAAAAACTTCAACATTTACCCACACACATTTGAAAACTGCACTAACCTGAGAAGTGTCTCTACCATGCAATAAGTCCATACTCTGTACTGAAAACTAGGTAGGAATTCTCCACGAGAGGGTTTCAATGAGGGCTCCTGAGAATTGGTAGTTTGGTCATGCATGCTGAAGCATATCATAGCAATTAAATGATGCTTTTATCAAATATTCCTAGTTGTAGTGTCCAGTATTTTCATCTACTCTTCTCAAAGGTCATGGTTCTGTTAAGATGCTTTTCTGAATCAATCTTCTGACATGCTGGCACAGTTCTGTGCTCACAGTGTCCACTAGCAAGGCTGACCTTTCACCATCAAAGCATACATCACACTCAGGCACATGGCATACACCCATGCCACATTTTAGCTATGGCAAAAGAAGCTCCTAATGATATCTGTCCAGAGGAATCTAAATACTTCTTTTATTGCTTGTAGTACTAAAAATGTATCAGTTATATCTGCATCCACTAACAATATACGACTTCTTATTTCCAGATATTCCTTATTGCCAGTGCAAAGTAGATGAGAATGAGCTAATGGTCCACCGTCTCAATGACCACAGATGAGAAGAGAGAGCAATGGTGATGTACATAAGTATATATTTTACTGAATTCACATGTTAAACTGAGTAATTCTAGCAAGCATTACTCCTAGGAGATAATAGACAAAGAGAAAGTATATTAGTTGTTTAATTGGGTTTGACAGTGGAGTTGAAACTTACCTATATTTATTCCCTCTCCCCATCTCTCACGTGTATGCATGTAATATTTAAAATATTAGCACTTCTGTCATTGTGAGTGCTGGTAGGAGCACTGAAAACGATGTAGAAGTCTGATGATGGATACAACAAACAGTTACATCCAGCCAAGACAACAAGCATTATTAGGTTCAGTGACTTGCCTGCTTTTAAATCCTGCATGTGCTATTTCTACCGCCCTAACTCACATTTATGTGCAGCATTTGCTGTGTATTGTCACCTGGGTTTTGAGGTTTTAATTTGAGAACTGCACATGTGACGTTATATAGCAGTCTGTCATAGTGGGGTTTTTAATTTCTTTGGGGTGTTTTTGTTGGTTTTTTTTTTTTGTTTGTTTGTTTGTTTTTTTTTTTAAGTTAAGATCAGTTCAAATTAAAACAGCTACATTCTGAAGGTCCATGAAGGCTATGAGGTCTTACTGTGAATTTGTTTGCAGGACTGAGGTCCAGAGAGTGTAGACTCAGATCTTGACAAATGTAATTTACTTCTCTGATCATTATTGCCAATTCTAGCATCTTGCAGAAGGGGTGTTGTAGACAGGTTACAGACTGAAGGACTTGTAGACAAATCAACCAACGCTCCCATTTCCTGCAGTGGGTGGGATGACAGAAACCCGCTCTCTTCCCTTTTACATTGCAGGTTAGTTTTCACCACTAACCCGGAGCCAGAGCTTCGAGAAAATTAAAGGTAGCATTCACTCAGAGTGTATATTAATGCTTTAATGTATAACATATTTGCCAAATTTTGTATTTTTCAGATTAGGCTCTCTATTTACTTTGGTCAACTGAAGTAATTGTCAATAACTTGTATGACATCTATCAGTCTGTAAGCTCTTAATTTTTCACTCAGGAGGAATTCATAAATAGCTGTATTGTGTAGCTGTAGGGCAGAATAAGCCTTAAAACTTAGAAAATCATTAACTATTTACTTAATTCAGAGTTATATATACAAACTGATCCTGAGACTCATGAGTAATATGCATTATACAGCCTCTGTCGCACATTTCTTTGAAAATGTAAAAAACAATATTCTACAATAATGTAGAAATTATGATCGGGGAAATGAAACTGTGATATTTTAAGTCATACTGGTTTCATAACTTCTTTAGTTGGTTTATGAACTGTAGACACTGTATGGTTAATACAAAGCAAAGAGAGGGAACATGCTGAGAGGTGCACTTCATTGTTTGCTACTGACACACTGACCCTTCCATTTAATTCTGAAATACCGGTGAATTAACTGCTTCAGAATTTCAGGAATACCTGAAAAAGGGATTTGGCACAGCTGTTTCAACCTTTTTGTTTCAAACTTAGAATAAACACATCAGATTTCTAGTTCTAAGAAAGACATAGGATTTTTTGGCATGTTATATCATAATGTTCATTACCATAACATGTCATAAAGGTGCTTTTAGTCTACACATAATGTATTCCATGATAATCTTGTTGTTGGCATACATAGTGTTCTCATGATGCTTGAAGAAATAAATGTTGCAGCAACTGCAACTTTTATATTACAGAGAATTCACAGGAAGTAATTCAGCTTATCTTTTGATGAAGTGTTTTAGGCACTTCTGTTGTAAGCACACAGATGAATTAATTTGTCATTGATGACCAGAGAAATCCCGTATGTTTCTTGTAGCACTTCATCATCCAAACAGTGGCTTGGATGATAAACAAATGGATTATTTGTTATTAGTTTCTTTTTTGAAGGATAAAAAAATGGATACATTAATCGTTTGGATAAGAAACAAATTTTGTATTGGATAAAACAAATGCTGTTGCATGACTGTTGTTGCTAGTAGAAGGGAATGTATTAACCATCGGATCTATGTAAGTTGACAGTCCTTGGGATGTCTGCAGACAGGAATTACACAGCAGGGATTAGCATAATTGATAGGTGATTTGAAAGTGTCCTGTGCCTAGCAGTATTCATCTTGCTCAAAGAATGCCATTTGGCCATAACAGATCCACTTATTTCACATTTCTGGTTATTTTTTAAATCAGTGATAATATTTCTCCTGTAAGACCTCCAAGATGAAAATTGAATACTTCCTTCCACTTATTTATAGTGTCCAATTTGTTGTTTAACACCTGGGAGAGATTGAAGCTATTTCATCAGAAATTTTATAAGGCATCTTCAGCTTATATATACACTCCATTTTGAAGACTATATAGTGAGTAATAGTATTTGCAAACTACTGGGCTTGATTTCTTTATGTGTATCTTCTTCCACACCTTTTACAATCCACAAGTCATGAATACGTAGCATAGTCTAGTACTCAGAGTTGCCAACTTATAGATTCTGTCCTCAGTTATCTTCTTGTCTAATGGTGGGACAAGGGAAAGGTACTCTGTTACCTCATTTCTTAGCAAGTATTATGTATCTGACTCATAAATGACTTGGGGGTCCTCAAATAAAAACCTATGTACTTTAAATGAAAGTTGTTTCGACAATCCATTTTTACTTTACAAGAACCTCAGGTGACAGTTGTACTTCTGGAAGTGCTGCAGCTGTTTGCTGTCTGAGTGGGCTGTAAAATAGAAAAAGCAGCACAAGCATTAACATGCTGTTGAGAGTTTCTCAAGAATATTAGTTAGTGCTTTCTTATATGTTTGATCTAGGCGAAGTCCCAAAGAAAGATATAAACCATTATTTTTTTCAAAGGGTGCAAAGACACTAAAGAAAATTATGTCCAAATGGAGGGCAGGGGTGAAGAACCATCTTAATAATTTGGACATACAATTCATGCACATGACAGAAACAGACTTACGTGTGATAGCACTTTAATGATAGCTCACCATACATAGCCTCACAAAGTATAGCTAAGACTTGAGTATTTGTTTCTATACACAGTAACATAACATGCATCACCAAATTGGACTCTTTATTAAAGAGTCTTAGCATTGTTGGGTTTTGCATAATCCCTGAATTAATCTGTTTCTGCATTCATTTATTTCAAGTTTCATAATGATTCCTCTTGCTTTACATTGCACTGTTTACTACTAAAGAATAGAAAGTTAGGCAGTAAACTTTAAGCATGGATGTAAACCCACTGGAACTAGTATTTTGTTAACTGGTAACTTAAGCAGTCAAAATTAAATCTATTAACACATGAATTACTAGCTTGATAATAAAATATCTTTTCTTTTTTTCTTTCAGGACATAGACACTGTTGGAGAAGTTCTTGTTGAAAGAGTTCTAGATGGTTCATTCTTAGAATATGTGCATGTGAATCATCCAAACAGCACATAAGGACTATTGCAGAAGAGTAGAAGAACATGTTCTGTAGATAAATATGGTTGTTAAAATTCAGCCTTTTGCAATTAATGGATGAATGCATGAATTAATGAATTAAGGCATGAATCTGTTGTTTGTTTGTTTTTTGGTTTTTTTTTTGTCTTAAGTGTTGTATTGTTTTTCAATTATTTTAAATGATACTTCAGTTTCATGAAAATTGTGGGGGGGGGGGTTTTGCAAGATAAGGGTTGGTAAGTGAAAGCTGCCTTCAAAGAATAGCAAGAAGTGAATATTAGGTTTATAATAAAAAGAAAACATTTCAAGAGAGTGACAGTGTCTTTTAATTAACCTGTATAACATAGTATTCTTACTATGTAAGTTAAAAAAAGTATGTACAGTGTTATATGTACACTATAACATAGTATCTTCCAAAGATGATCTGTTTATTCATGCACAGAAGCATGCACAGTGATTAAAGTAGCTTTAATCACATGGTAACATGTTAACAAGGAAACTCCCAATAGGCTTTTAGGTCTTCACTAGTTTTTCTTGGAATCAGCAAGTGGGTCCTTTTTGGAAAGGGAAAGATTCAATGTTTCATGTGCGTGGGAAAGTTGCTTTCCTTTCTCTTTGAGAACTGTCCTTGGGAATGAAAGCTCCTCTGTCAGAAAAATGGACAGTGAGTGCTCCAAACGGTGGAATTTGTGGGAACATTTCAGTAACTAAAAAAAATAATCTGGTCTGCCAGAGAAAAGTAGCCAAAATATAGGGGAAAAGTTACTGGATTTATGGCTTTCTGCACATCTAAAAATGTATAAAGAACCCTTTATATGTCTGAAATAACCACAGAAGTGTTGTCCTTAGTTTTGTCTGTGGCTGCAAGTGTTCCTTGTCAGTAGAGATACACCTGGCAAGAGCAGAAGATGTCCTTCTCCTTGCACATGGCACCTTCTGATCCGCCTGCAGTAACACAGCTCCTTCTCTTCCCCTTCTGCTCACATCCATCTTTGATGGCTCCCACAGAACAAATCCCTGCCCTTTTTATATTGGCAAGGAGATGTGCTCTTCTTGCAGCAGCATTGTCAAGAAAGCAACCAAAATAATAGTTGTACAAAAAGTAGTTGTAGAAAGTTACACAATAGCCGTGCAAAGGTGAGCTAAAACATACTTCAGTGGCAGCTGCCCCCTGCAAAAAGCAAAATTTTATGAGCAATTCTACAGGTTTTCACTCTTGAGATTTCATTTCACAAACACATTTTATCATGAGGAATAAAAAGTTGGCAGGGCCATTGGTTTAATTTAATCTAAAAAATCTGATTTAAAATGCTTTCCTTCAAATAAATGTGTTCATAAACTTCAACTGCCTGATTTCTCTTTACATGTTGTCTCTGTCAATGGCAAAAAACTACATAAGATTTACAAGGCTGGTGCCAGGCTGTCTATTGCTCCATGGCATACTAGTTGTCAACTCCAAGGTCACAGCTTTATTAAAGGATCAAGATTTACAATAACGTTAGCAAAAGCATGAATGCCTTCCCACACACCTTCCTGTAGCTTACTTCCCTGAGGTCATCTCTGCAATTTCTCCCCCTGCCAAAAGCTACTAATCAATATATACAGCAGTCTCCCGAACAAAGTTCAAATGGACCTATCATGTTCCTTTAGCAATAAATCTTTGCTTTTGTTTAACACCTGCCTTCAAAGGGCACAACCTTCTTTACCTGCAGTAATTAATTTCACAGCAACCTTATTTGGCGATTAAAAACTGCTCCACTTTAACTGATTGAGAAATTGAGACATAAGGCTACGGTTTGATGAAGGCCATACTGCCTCTGTCCCAGTGAGTAACACAAGGTAGTTGCATCTGAACTGAGGCTTCTGTAATTCTTCCTTTTAATGTACTGCCACAGCATAGATGTGGCACACCTGAAGCAGGCTATCCAGCTGTGGTATAGTCTTAATGGACACAAAACCACGCCAGGAGCATTTTGCAGGCTGTTTCCTACTTAAGGTGTAGTTCTATGCTTGCTTCTGTCTGTACTTGCACTGTTGAAGAGGTTACTGCCACCAACTGCCATTCATTACTCATTGTGCCTCCTCAGATATACCAGCCTGGCTTCATACTTCATTTTAGGGAAGAAGATAATCAGTTAATCACTTTAAATAGCAGGGGTTTTGCCAGCCCATGAACAGCTAAGCTAACCTTTAGCAGCCTTTAACAGAGCAGCGATAAGCACAAGGGAACAGTAACCTCCTGAGCCAGCACAACCACAGTTACAAGAGGACATCTTACAACAACACCTCAAGTCCCAGCCCCACCTTCTCCTGCCCAGGCAGTTCTGCCTCTTCCACCAGATTTTCTCCAAACTGGAAGTAAATATCCCAGCCCAGGTGACTTAACTCTTTCATTGGGCCCATTGCTTTGGATGTGCCTTTCTTCAGTGTTTCAGTTCTCTTGATACTTAGAGGCATCCAAATCTTGCCTCCATGTGGTCTAAAATGAAGGTATTTAGGGCAGTCATTGGCTTTTGCTCTGCTGTTTCTGCTTTTGGTTAGGAAGATACTAGCATTTTTAGCTAACAGGAATTGCAATAGATCCTGAGTAAGAAAACTGAGCCAGCATCCTTCATGGAATCACAGGATGGTTTGCCCCTCATCCTCACCTGAGGAGAGACCTGAGCTTCAGCTTTGTTTCCTGCAGTTCCCTCCCTCCCTTCCAAACCACCAGGCCAGATGGTGGCACGGACATTGCCTTTTGCTGTCTATCACTGGCAGATACAAGAAGCGGCTCTGATGGACATCTGAAGCCTAAATTGTTTTGAAATGCCAGAGATTGAAGGTGTATGCGAACCACAGGTCTTAGTGTTTTGCGCTCTCTCTTCCCCAAAAGTCTAATTTTAGGCTAGAGAGAGCAGGATCTCCCCAGCTAGTCAGCTCCTCCGAACATCTAGCTGTGGTATAGACAGCTGCAGTCCTAAGGAGAGAAGGGAAACAAGTGTGAAGGACCCATTTCTCCTCAGCCCTTACCACAGGTCTTTGATACAGGGTGAGAGCCCAGGCCTAGCCTGCACCTTAATTATGAATACAATCTCCACAAGTTAATATAATTGTTATAATCTCTACAAATCCATTTCCTTTTAAAGCTTTGCCAACATTTTGTTTGTTGTTTATCCTCCATGTGTTAAGTTCAAACGAGGTCTAGATGTGCTTAACAAGTCCAAAGTCTTCCCTACCTGGAGAAATTTGTCGGCATTGCTGTGTCACCACAGCAATATTCTTATAATTCGTTATTCTGGAAAAACAGCACAGAGATTAAGATTTCATCAGTACTATTCAGGAGGCAGAAAGCCTGGCGCGAATATTACTAATACCACTAAAACTAGATCATAAAATCACCGCTAGCATCAGCTCGTCTATAAACAAACGAAAAACAGAGCAGAAACGTTTTCACTGTTGCTTTATTTGTGCAGAAGGTGGTCCTAATTTCCTCCCATGTCGAGCTGCGGCCGGGGGTTGGCGCCGGGGACCCGGGACGGCAAGCCCCGGCGCTGCCGAGCACACGCTGAGGGGTGGGCCGGCCTTCCGCCCAGCGGGCCCCCCGGTCCCAGCGCCGCGGCCTCAGGCGCCTGCGGGCCCAGGATGGGCGGAGGGGCCGGCGGAGGGAGCGGTAGGCGGAGCGGGGAAGCCTCCCGAGCAGGGCGGAGCGGAGGCCGGCCCGCCGTGTCGTAGCAGCCCCGGCGGGCCGGGAGGCAATCGCCATGGAAACGCAGGCCCCGGTCCCGCCCCTGTCTCTGCCTCCCCACGGGAGAGCGGCGGTGGGTGCCGCCGGGAGCCCGGCCGGAGCTGCGGCTGGGGCGCTGGGAGGCGGCACCAGCCGCGGGGGTTCCCTCCCCGGACACCGCCAGGTAGAGCGCGGCCGGGGGCGCTTCCCGGGCCGGGAAGCGGGGGAGGAGGGAAGGGCGGGGCGTGCAGCGCGCAGGCCGGGCCCGTTGCCCCGCGCCGCCGCCGCAGCCCGGCCGCCCACCTGGTGCCAGGTGCCCACCCGCCATCTTCTCCCGGACCCCCTCCGCCCGCGGCCGCCCGGCGCCGCGGAAGCGTAACGGAGCGGAGCTGGGCTCGCCAGGGTGGGGCTTGCTCCGAGTCGCCGATCCGCACGGAGAGGTCCTGACGTGTTGCCATGGCCGAGGGAGCCACCGCGGCGGCGGCGGCGTGCTTCAGCGAGGATGATTTTTACTGTCCCGTCTGCCAGGAGGTGTTCAAAACGCCCGTGAGGACCGCGAACTGCCAGCACGTGTGGGTATTCCTCCCTGCCCCCCGCACCCCCCTCGTCCCCTCCACAAGCCTGTTCATCGCCTCCTTCCGTTCTCTGCCTTTTAATCCTCCGCCATCCCCCCCTCAGCACACCGGCCGCCGGCCTGCACCCGGAGCCAGCCTCCCCGGGGCTCGGAACGGCTCCGCCGGGAGGGAGCTGGCTTTGAGGCGTGCGTGCCAAGGGCTGCCCCAGCCTTCCCCTGCCTCTTTCTTTTGTAGCGGATGAGGGCCGGCCGGTTAGAAAAGCCACTTTCTGAAGCAAGCCCCCGATTGCCTGGTCGATGGAAACATCTCACACATCTAACCTAACTCACGGTTTTAACTTTATAGTTTCCTGCTCGTTTTCCAGCAAGGAACATAGCGTAGTTGTTCTCTCTTTTCAGTTCATCTATTCTGCGTTTTTCAGAGGAACGTTTAATTACAAAGTACTGCTTTGTAGCAAAGCAAAAAAGCTTTGGCAGCTGGTACACCAGGAAACAAAGTGAGAGAACCACAGAAGGCTGGTGAACTGAGATCTTTCATGCTAAATGCAGTATGTTTGGCTCCGCTTAAGGACGATAAACAGGGCTTACTTTGATAAGGCTTTCCAATATCATGTGCCTGCTGCACCATTTAATATCTCATTAATGATCAATCCAGTGTACAGCTCAGGAATACTAGTCAGTAAATAGTAAGATCTTCACATAAAGTGCATTGCCAAGTCCCCCTTATTTCCGTATGCTTCTTTGTAAGCACCATTATTTCATTTTGCTTATAAAGATTTGTATACAGTAGACCATTACTCTGACATCTTTTTTTCCCCTAATAATCAGCCAGCTTTCTTCAAGGACAAAGTATCTCACTCTCTTCACTTTGCTAACCTGTGTTTGTGGTAACTTTTTAATTCAGGTTTTGCAGGAAGTGCTTCTTGACAGCTATCAGAGAAAGTGGAACGCATTGTCCTCTCTGCCGGGGGAGCGTGACTAAAAAAGAAAGAACATATCCCAAAAGGGCTCTAGATGTTGAAAACAGTATGAAGAAAGCTTCTGGGGGCTGTAGATGCTGTGAGAAGCAGGTAGAGTAAAACTTTACAAAAAGTTGGATAATTTTTTATTATTTCTGACCAGACACACTTTTACTGTGTGTTCTTCTTGTCTTGGAGCTAAAGAGCCTATATAACAGCTTGACCTTAGCTTTGTATGGCTTGTGCATATACTAGGCATGCAGTGCCTGCTAGGTATGCCTGACAGGTGTAAACAGAAAGAGGATCTTGTATTGTCTATAAGGACTTTTCAAGTGGAGTGCCAATTTTTCTGCAAAACAATGTGAAAACTGGATATAGCCATAAAATCAGCAAAAGAAAAGTTTGACAACTGAAAATGATAATTGCAGAGATAGGGAAAACCTCAGAAACTTTCACTGGGGAAATGAAAGTGCCTAGAACTGCTGTAAAATTGAATTTAAAACAAAACCATACAAAAACATACTCCTGGTGTACATAAAATCATACACAGTTTCCCCTTGCCCCATCAGTCTGTTTACATTCCATCATTCTTTTTGTAAAGGGGTCATTATTTTCAGAACATTGGGTGAAATCGTGACCCCCACTGAAATCAAGAGTAATCTCTCTTCTGGTATAAACAGATGCAGGATTTCAGCCGCATGTTTTGCTTACATGAAATTGCATGAAATCCAGGTAGTCTTCATGTTTGTTTCATTTCACTTGGGACTTAGTTCTGCCAATGTGAAGATTAGTACTAGTGGAAAGCTGAGCTGCTTGCTTTGTTCCACATGATTCATTAGGGTGAAAAGCTGGGAGAAAGAAACAGTAGCAAGTTGCTAAACTGGCAGGAAGAACCAAACGGATCCCCAGAAGAACTTAATGGAATTTAAGCACAGGAGTGCAAGATGTGATCTTATTCAGCTTCTAAACCTGTGAGCACTTTCTGACAGTGCTGTTGGACCTGAAATTCTGATTTAGGGCATGTCCAGCACAGCTGTCTTCTGACAAATCTGAGGAACTCATTATCTTGCCTAGCATTTAAGGTGGATATACAGCCTTAAGTTGGTGCTCATTCACCTATTTTATTATACTTTTTTAATACCTTCTCAAAGAGAAACATTTTGTATTCTCAGAACACACCTAATGCAAAAAGGTTCTGCTCTGCACAAGGTAACAGCAGGCCAGAGAAGACTGAAGGAGCAGTGGTGCTTATCCCATCCTCATGGCCCCTCTCTGTCGTAGCTCATCAGTTGTTGATCCTGGATTGCGGGAGTTGTAGTTCCTGTGACTTTGTTTCAGTTAAATGGAGTTTACTTGCAACTTTCACCCCGAGAGCTCTCAGATGCCTGGCTGTTGGGGGTCTGGGGAGTGGGAATGTTCTCCAGTAATTTCAATAATTTGGCATTTCATTTACAGGTTAGATTTTCGTGGATGAGACAGCATTATAAAACGTGTAAGAAGTATCAGGATGAATTTGGTGTTTCTTCTATTATTCCAAACTTACAGATTTCCCAAGATTCTACAGGGAACAGGTAATCGGGGTGTTTTATCTATAGCAATGCATCTTCTTTCCCTGCTCCATCCCCTCCCCCCAAAGTATTTTTTTTTTCCAGGGTATGCCTTTTTTGCAATAATTATTATCCCTATTTTTGTGCTTCAAAAAATGACAGTTTTTCCAGGTCTTTTGCTTTATTCTTAGCACACAGAAGAAAACCTTTCTGCATGGTGGTTTGGAATGTCTTCCAGGGACTCTCCTAAAGAATGTGTAATATTTGTAGTTTGCTTTCCTTACCTTGGCAGCATTTGAGCAGCTTACTTTGTAACATATTTAATAATATTTAGCCCCAGGGAAGTCCCTTTCTCTTTTGATTCCTCCGCCCCTTTCCTAAGTCTGTTTTAGTGGGTATCCTGTTTCAAAACATTACTGCGCAAGCTTTTGCTTTCTGGTTGAATTTATTTTGAGCTAATCTCTTATGAAACATACAAAGAACTCCAGTATGTTACACACCGTAAAATACAAATGACACAATTTGTTTTCAGGCAGTAAAGCTAAAGAACTTTCTTTTTCATACCTTCTCACTGATATATTTGGTTTGGTTGAGGATTTTTGCTTATTTTTGAAGACCTTTTTTTACATATTAGTTTCATAGGGCTTTATTCTATATAGCCTGTCCTTTATTTACTTTCTTTTGATATGTTTTCTATTTTTAGCAGTCTGAACTTCTCTATGTTTGATTTTCAACCTGTCAATATATTGAAAGTGGAATTTTAAGCTGTTACCAGAACTAGCTTCAGCAGTGTTTCACTGAAATGACTGGATATTGTTATATCACTATTTATTGACTATGCCACTCTAGCATAACTGTGCTTATAATATTACAGAAGTATAAGAAAATGTACTGTGCCTGATTTGTGACTGGAAATGTTCATGTTCTTGGAATGATCAGTGTGTCTTTGCAGTTTCTTCTGGCTTAGCTAGAGGTGCATACATGGTCAAAATTACTTTCTAAATGTTTCTGTTTGTCACTCTTGCTTTAGAAAATAGTTTATTTGTGCTCAGCGTAAGAAAATTAATCTTGCTGTAGTTGAAAGTTGTAAATTATTTGTGTAATCCCATGGCAGTTAAGTTCCTGTTTACATAGTCTTGTCAAAAAACTTAGAAAGTGCTTCCTGTCTTACATTCACACCATTCATAATGCTTTTTGAGCTACTTGGCTGTAATCTCCATTACCATTCTCGTTGGCTAAATGTTTGTTGTGTCACATACTACTTTCCTATAAAGTTGTGTAGTATTCCACCAAGGGTCACCATGGTAACTGCATACTGAGGTTTCCCTTGATCCAAAGGAAAAGTTGTGAGAGTTACATTATGTGCCATTGTATGTTTTGCCTTGAAATTCATGTGACTCAATGGATTTCTCCCCCTTCCCCTGTGTTACTCTTAAACTTAAAAAAAATCTTGATAATGGAGTAAAATAATATTTCCCCCCCCCCCCCTTCATTTAAAGTAGCAGGAGTGATGCAATATCTGATAGTGGCGAGATGGCTAATAATCAAATACTTCAAGGAGAAGCAAGGTAGGCTGCTTATTTTTCTATAGTTAATATTAAAATAGATCTAGATAGTCCTATTGCAAGTTTCTACTAACGTAAAAAAAAACCACCACACAAACACCTACAACAAGTTGTACTTAAAAACTTGTGAAGTTTCCTCTCCATTTGCATCTATACGTTAGAATTTGGGATTTTTTCAGTACTTTCCTGAAGGATTTGCACTAAAAGATGTTACCAGTAAGTAAGATCAGGATGCAGCTGAAATTGGAACAAGAGGGTTTTCTGAAATCCAAGCTTCAGAAGAATGCATTTAGGTGTACAAATAACAAATGTGTTTTAAAATTGCAATTTGGAAGTAGCACCGGGGGTCCATTAGATCTGCTACTATGTCAATGAGGGTGGGCTTTCTTTTTAAAGTTGTTTTCAAATTAAAGGAAAATAATGACAAGATAACAGACAAATTGCACTTTCTATAACACTGCTTCTAAAACTCTCTTTTCTGTTTAATACTGCGTATTTCTGTTTACAGTGGACACCCAACCTTCAAATGCCCCCTGTGTCAGGAAGCCAATTTTACCAGGCAGCGCTTGCTGGATCACTGTAATAATAGACATCTTTATCAGATAGTTCCTGTAGTAAGTATTGTTGCTTATATATGCTTCTTAAGCTACTTTCATTATAATTATTTGGACAATTTTAAGTGTATAATCACTATTATCTGTAAAGATCACTGTGGTCCGAGAAAGGCAATATACTTAATGCAGTGCATTTAACTTGAGGAGTGACTTTCATGTGAAAATATTTCTTGTCCAGCTTCTTGTTGGTTTAAGGCATTTCTTACTTAGCTGTCTCATTTATCCAGATGTGGAACAAACTCAGTTTTTGAGCCTGACACTCTTCTTCATTTAGTAATTCAGATCTGTTTCTGTAGAATCCCATTTGTAAAATAACTTTCACGTGAAGCCTGCACTTACTTGAAAAATGATCTAAAGTAATCAATCAAAGGGACTGAAGAGGAAAAATCTGCTTGTTTTTCTGTTCTTTTAATCTGTATAGGGTGTGTTATTTTTCCTTCTGGCTTACTTGATTATCTCAATTGTATGAAAATTCTCCCAAACAATAAGTAGGATGCAGTAATCACTTTGTTTTCTAAATTTTAAATAACAGAAATAAACTAAGAGTGCCAGACAGACATGATAATGCTCCACTCCTAAGAGAAACACGAAATTTCACAAGTTAAAATGTAACTTTTGAATGTTACGCAACTGAGGAAAAGAATACTTAAAACTATGGTTTTATGTGAACATCTCTACAATATTTTAGTGGTGGATGAGTAATAGACTAGTTATTCCTGTAGAACATGTCTTCAATGTGTTCTGTATTAGCAATAACTTTTTTTTTTTTTTCATTCTCTTTCTTTCCTCTTCCCCTCCAAATTCAGATCTGTCCTATTTGTGTATCTCTTCCTTGGGCAGATACTAACCAGGTGACTAGGAATCTTGTTAGCCATCTAAATCTAAGACACCGGTTTGACTACGGAGAATTCGTGGTAAGCTTTTTCTTCTTTGATTTGTAGGGGAATAACTGGTAACTTTTTTCTATAAACAAAATGCCAAATAAAAAATTTGTACCAAACTTTTTTGTGCTCTGGACATGCTATGTTCCTGCTCTGTACAGAACTCAGAAGCAGGCCTGTCTGCTCTTAAACATTCCGTTATCAACACGAACTGCCTCTCGGAATAGGTGTTGTCAGTAGCTACGCTTCTGCTCCAAACTGATGACTGAAGTCTTTACCTTAGTGTTCTCAATCTGAACTATTTGTTCCTCCAGAACAGTTTATTACTGCTGCTTCTGGGGGAAATAAAATAGATACTACTCTTTTATTGACATTTTTGACCTTTCATGGCAGAAATGGTTAAATCGTAATGCTCAGGACTCACAGTGCAACTTGACTAGCTGCTACTGCTGCTACGGCCTCTCTTCCAGTATTTTTGTGACAGAGGCTGCAATGTGAAAAAGAGACGTCATTAAATTATTGTTCAGGTTGCCTTTTTTCAGGCTCACTGAGTAAATGACCTTGAAGTAGATGCAGAACTACATACACAGATGTAGTCAGTGAGTGGACCGTAAGTCAAGCCAACCAGTTGAGTTCTGCATGTGGGATCAGAGAGCTGGAGAATGTGTTGTTTCTACAGTTTGTCAGGCTTTGGGGTACACTGCTTGAACTTTGTGTGGGACAAGCATAGTACTTGAGGAGTAGGGAGCCTCACTGGTTAGAGGTGGCAAGATGGTGCATATTGTTCTTTGTGTTGAGTGATCCGTGACAAAGGCATGAAGAGCTAGGAGATTGATTGGGCTCTTCAACATGAGAGCATCTTGCATGTTTGAGGATGTAAAACTGGTGGTGGCAATTCTGATGTGGGGAAGCTGCCAGAACTGCATTAAAAGATGTATTACTCTGGCTTATTAACAACTTGGAAGATAGGCTCTTCAAAAGTAGCAGGGTTAACCACCCATCCTTTGTGATGCATGTTTGCTTTCTCATTTTAAGCAGTATATTCTCAATGATCAATGATTACTGTTGTCTGGGGATCACGTTTTTATTAATGGAGGATGTTATGGCTGGTTGGAAGCCCTGTTATTGTGTGACACAGTCAGTCAGCTTTTCTGAGCTGGCTGTTCTGTAATGTAATTCAGCCAGGGAGAGAAGATGGACCCTTCTGCTTAATGAGCCTTGTCCCACTCATCTGATTCTTCTCTTGTCTCATGTATCTCTTGGTACTTGGTTAAATAAAAGATACTGTGCAACATAAACAGTCTTCTAGTACATGTAAAGATGAAGAGTCTTCATCTAGGTGCCAATTCCTATGTAAAAATGTGGGAAATGAATGATTAAACTAAGGACTATGGTACCTCTTGAGTATTTGTCCATTTTGATGATGTTTTCATTTTGTTTAGAATCTTCAGCTTGATGAAGAAGCCCAATACCAAAATGCAGTTCAAGAATCCTGTCATGTGAACTTTTAAAGTATAGCTCCCCTTCATCTCACTGGTTATCTGAGAGAAAAATCACATTATTTCTGTTGGTGACCTGAAGTGTATGTTAATAAAAATGTTATTCCGTAACCACTTTTCAGGCTTAACTTTTTCCCCATGTTCATAAGGACTTTTCATAAATGATTTAGCTGAAACTCAGATTTGACATCTATACTGAGTTCTGTCCCTGTGGAATTTTAGGGACCTTCTTAGAACTTCACACTGTTGTCTTGATTTTTCTCTAACGTTTACTACTCTGTTAATTACACAGTTCCTTTTATTAACGTCAGATATTTTAATTCAACAAAACCAACTTTGAAAGTATCTTTAGAAAGATACACAAAGATGCTCTGTTGCACTGTTGAGTTTCTTTAAGTTCAGCTGTCATCTGCAAGGATATCTATGAGATGATAATTTTTCTTTTTCTCTTCTTGCCCAACGACAAAGTTTATTTATTGGACGTTGTGATTTGTTTTTCTTACCCTCACTATGTGAATGAAAATAACTTCAGAAACAAAAATATTTTTTTTTTTCCTATGGATCAACAATACAGAGCAGGGTTGGTTTGGGGATTTTTTCACCTTTCATTGAGAAAGAATAATGCTATCGCCTAGGAATAATTACATCTGTTTTTTCCGCCTTTTGGAACATAACTGAAATAGAATGCTTGCTTACTAAAGTGATGGGTGAGGAGTTTTCCCTGTGCTCCCAACTACTAAGGAAGATGATATACTTTCCGAGCAATTCAAGGTGACATGCAAAAGTTACGCATTTTCATATGTGACTGTGACCAGCTAGTTTTTCATTTTGCTGGAGCTTTTCAAGAACTTCTGTTGTTGCATTTGGAATTCAAGTTTTGGTCTGTCCTGTCTTTCATGGAAGGCTGTGTAACTTGAGAACTAATTGGCTTCAGACCTGCCAACACTGAAATGAACTTGTTTATTTTGGTAAGACTTTAAAATTTGGGTATCTATCTCCTACAACTAAAGGCTTGAAAAAGCCCAGTTGAGAAGAAAAACTTGCTCTAAAATAATTACCAACATTTCTAAGAGTTTCTGTTCTATATTTTCACATTGCCAGCAAGACCAACATTAAATTCAGAGAAAACAGAGCAATAATGCAATTTTTAATTTAAATGTAAAATGTATTTGTAAAAGAACTTTGAAGTTTTTTTATTTAATACTAATGAGGAGAAGGGGAAAGAAGGGTGCACAGCTTATATTTTTGAGGTTTATAGAGACTGTTCTGAATGTTTACCTTTTAGGACTGACTTTTCATCCTATGTCACCATCGCCCATTGTCAAACTATTTTTCTTAATGGGTATTGTATATGTGGTGGAAAACATCCACAGTTATTTTCCTACTCTAATTGGTGATTTATGTATAATAATGTAAGTTGTGCAGCCAAAGTAAAATCTGCTTCTTATGCCCTGGCTCCCATTTGCTCTCCACATAGATTTTGGTTACTCTTTAAATACTGGGATATTTCATATTCTAAAGGTTGAAATGCCTCATTCTGCAATGTAATGTGTTTCAGAACTGATTCTTAGTTCTAGTGTGTTGAGTGTTGGCACTAAAACACTATACACTGTAACTAGACAATTCTCTTACATTTATTTAAGAGTGTAAAACAATACTGGAGGCATAGCTAGCTAAAATACAAAGTTGGCTATTTCAGAAACATCTGAAGGTTATATCCTTTTAATAACAAATTAACTTGTCTTGCATTCTGTTACTGGCTTAATACAGTATTTTCACAGCAGCCCATGCTTTGATCTTGTACTCCAGCTTCCCCGTTTGCCCTTGTCATGGTTTAACTCTATACTCTTGTCTGCGCATTCTCACTCGTCTGTCAGCTCTAGTGCTTGTGTGACCACATACTGATTTGGAGTGGTTCACTGATCCAGCTGAAAAAGGTGTTTAGATTTTTGCTTTCTCTTTTTGTTCTACAAAGCCAACTATGAAATAGTGCCCTTAGACAGAAAGGAGTTTCAAGGTAGCCTGATGCTAAAGTTTTAGCTTTTTAAAATAAATAAAAATGCATACCGTGGTGATTTTATTACTTCATACATTTCCTAAGGAATTTAATAGTTATATGTAAGTTTAGTTAACTTTTTTAGATTCAATAAAATATTTATATGATCTGGCAATAAATGCCTGCAGCCAATACAGATTCAGAATGCCTCATGGACACTGGAACTAGTTATTTCTATTACTTGAACGTATCTTGAGAATTGCAAATGAAATTACATCTATTTTAAAACTCTGGGAAACAAATTTTTCTTATAGCAATAATTAGTTGTCACTTGATGCGTAGTTGCTGAGCATTTTAGTTGTGTTTAAATGTTAAGAGACTTGAATACACATTTTAAAGCAACAAATGTGTATTAATGCAATATAAAAAAACCCTCGCAACATATTTATCCTCTTTATTTGCGTATGTTAAAATCTGTATTGGCAGGCACTGCCTTGCTTAAGATTTTATACTTTTAATATGAAGAGATTGCATCCAATACATTCACTAGGTAAGCGTTTAATGAAAATATCTATTTAAATAATGCTGCTGCTGGTCATGATCTTTCTCACTGAAACTCAGACATGCACAAAAAGCTGTGTATTTGTGATGGGTGATGCTTGTACTCAAAACTTGCGATCTTTACTGGAAGATTGCTGTTTAACAATGTTTTTATGTTCATGTTGCATTGTGTATGGTTTCAATATAGTATATTATGTTTGAATTGTACCTTCTATTTTTTCTCTTATTAAAGTATTTTATTTTCTGTTTGGTTTTTTTTTTTTTTGTTGCATAATAAAGATGATCAGTCCTCTTGATGCTGCTACTTCCTTTTCAGATGCTTTCTAAACCTAAGTACGTGGTCAGTTTTATGCCTTCACACTTTGATGACTAGAGTGGCATGTCTGCTACTGAAATCAATTAGTTGTGGCTCATGATCCATTCCTGAGCTGACAAGTTACCTTGTGTCACATCTTAAGATCTTTCCATGAAGCAGAAAAGATGATAGGTTGCCCAAACTTACTTTGTGCTTGTTTTCTCCCTTCCATGTTCATACGTTGCTGTCCCCTGTAATATTAATAGAAAAATAACATCCTAAAGAGAGAAAGAGGTATGTAACACTCGGGGCCAATAGCAAACCTTGTTATTTAAAGTTGGATCTACTGAGAAAATGGTTTTCTGAGGACAGAATTGTCAGTAAGTTTGGGCTGTTTGCATTATTGGACCATATTTTTGGGCTGAAAAAATCTTTGGTTATTTCTTGTGCTTTTACATTCTAAGGACATACAGATGACAATATGGTTATGGAATTGACTGTCTTGTTTTGAATGATAGGATTAAAAAAAAGTAAATTTACTTTTTATTAGTTTATTGTTCTTTCCCCTTAGAACCTAGTTTTCTATAAATTTATTCTAATTTCTATATATTCCTAGTTTTAAATAAATCACTGTATCTCCTAAATCTGGTTATTAAGCCCTTTGTTGGAAATTCCATTTGATTTTCTTTTACTATAGCAATGCACATTTCATGACTGAAGAGAAGGCACTCTATGTCTTTAATTCTGATTGGCAGTATGTTGGTTGCAGGATATGTGAGCTCTATAGAACTCCCGTTTGTCCTGCTCCAGTCCCAAGCCAGGGCTTCATACCCAGGGAGAGAGGGGGACTTTGCACACCCAGGCCATCTTCTGACAGGTAGTCAGAGCTAGGTGGTAATCTGTAATTGGGAAGCATTCCTGGGTCCTTCTTTTTAGATGTGGCTTTTGAGTCCAGTGAGATTTGAACGCATGGGTGCCTGTGAGGTTGCTGCTTTAAAAGAGTGGGGATGGGCTAGTGTATTTTTTATACCCTTTGTTTTGTGCTGAAACAGACACGCTAATTCATGGTTGCTCTTAAAAGATGCGCAGTTTGCTATGGCTTGTAAACACTGGGCCATTTGTGAAATGACTGCAGAACCTGGCAGCCAGGTTATTGCTGGCAAGCAGAGCTGCAAGTATATCTAACAAAAGCATCTTCAGGGTTTTTTTAGAATCACAGAAACTAGCAATGAAAGGGCACAAACAGTACATAGTGTTTTCTCTGTACAGTGTCCATGTAAATTTGCTCTAGTTATCAGGTTTCTTTTGTGTCCTGTTGTGGGTATGTTTGAAAACACATAGGAGACAAAATTCAGGGCCTCTGAGAAGGCTTTTCAGTAATGTTAAAATTGCCGCTTCCCAGTAAATTACCAGACTCTTGCTTAGGGTAAAGCATGGACCATTCCCATCCCCCCCACCCCACACCACCCCCATGAGTAAAGTAGGTCTCTACTCTTCTTACTCTCTTCAAACTGCAGGTCTGCTCTGGGAAGGACCACTTTTCACCTCTTCATTTTCCAGCTGTTACCAGCCTTATTCTATCTGTAACATGATCTGTATGGTTGATATGCACCTCTGGCTGTGCCCTCTATATTTTGGGACTGATGTGGGCCTTGGGTAAATGCAGTAATGAAGAAACAGCCTCAATAGTTTCTAGAATTCACCTGCCATGCTAACTTCTATGGCTGGAGGAGTTTATATTCCTCAGAATGTGTTTGCAGTTTGAAACAATCTTACCAGTCGGATTTTATTGACTTTAGATGCTTTTTAAAGCATTTGCTTTGTTGTTTTCTTTCAGGGGAGGATCTGGTTTTGGATTGGGGAGATTAGGATGATGTTTAAAATCAGAAACATTTCATGCAGACCAGTTCTTTAATGGTAATAGGCACCTGTTTTTTAGAAAGCCTTGCACTAGGTTCTCTGGTTTTGCAGATATGGACAGAAGACAGTAGGAAGATGGTGGCTTTTTTCTCCAGGGTAGCTGCTGTGGCACTAGTGTCATAGACGGTTTATGAGATGTGTCACCTCAATTGTGAGACTGTTCAAACTTCAGTAGTTTCTTGTATGGATTTTTCTTCTCTCATAATTCAAACCACAAGAGGGCACTGAGTATTTTTGGGTTGTCTCTAAGTAAGAATAGCATTTAAGGATGCTGATTCACTAAGTAGTTGTACTCCGAGACACTTTTAGATATGGGATTTCTATCCAGATGCTTCATAAAATGAAATAATTTATATGTTTTAAGGGTTAAGAGACTGACCGAGATCATTCCAATCTACAGAAAGAATGTTTCTAACTTACTTTAAAACCTCAAACTTACAGATTTAACTTGTGTGCTTTATCATCTGCGGCAAGTAAGCCGTGTTCCCCCAGCACTCACTCCACTCTGGGAACAACTGAGTGCTCCCCTGTTCACGAGTGAAGGTAAAATGTAACATGTGCATGCAAACCCCATTCACTTTTAAGACCTTTCCTTCTCCTAACGCGTTTTTCATCGAGGTCGTCTTTAACCTGAAGCGTTGCAAGTGCGCACAGGAGTCACAGGGGGGCACCTGAGGACTGCCGCAGTGTGTGATAGTGAGCAATGGGGTCATTGCTGGGGTTTTGACTTCTTGCTGTCTGAAACTGCGACATGTCAACGACCTCGCTGATTCCATCTGCAGCAGTGATGGGGTCCAGCAGGTGGCAAGTACAACTACGCTTCATTACCCCTTCATATTACTTAGGTCTTCTAAGTTGTTCTCTGGAAGCACAGGCAGTAGTTTGGGGTTGCTAGAGGCCTCTGGAATGAAGGCGGAAATTGTCCCAGCTAAGGCTCATGCTCCATCATCTGGGAGAGAACTAACTATCGCTGGAGTATGCTTCTGTAGGGACATGATACCCAGTGGCCAGCTACAGCTACTTTAGTAGCTGCATATCGGTCAGTTTGTTTCACACTGTAATCTGATTCATATTTACCATAAAATAAGTTTGTGTAAAAACATGTCAGACATGATTCAGACTCCTGTGAAAGGGGGAGAGGTGAAATCCTCTTTGAGTAATAACTTATGAAAGATTGTTTTCTCACACAAACTAAAAAATAACAGTTAAAGTATATGCCTGAAGTTGCAGTGGGCAGGAAGGGATGCAATGTTATACGCCCAAGCTTCTGTGGTTTGCTTTTAACCTTGCTTTTTAATTTACCTGCAGTTAAGCGGTGCGAGGAAACTGAAGGTTTACTCATTTTTGTGACAAATCTTAATCAAAGCAAACATGTCTTGTTTGCTCCTCTGCAAGAAGATAGAATACTTGTATTTGATATTTGTTGTGATTTTCACGTTCTTACATTATATTCCATATGACACCCACTAGGCTTGTAAACATTGGAGTTTCCTTCCTTGAAATAGTTAGGTGTTCAACTTGAAACATTTTGGATTTGATTGAAGGTCTCTTATCTTGCATATTTATCTGACAACCCTTATCTTCATTGGTGCTTTTGCCTCATCAGCCAAGGAGATACTATTGCAGTGTTACCCCATTTGGGGAATTTAACCACTGAAAAAGTGAACTAATTTGTGCAAGATAACGCAGGAAGCTTGAGGCAGGGCAAGCAACAGTCCACTGTCTGAGAATAATAGACCATTTGAATATCCTCCTACTCTTTAACATTTGGTCTGTAAGCACTGCTAAG
This sequence comes from Strigops habroptila, assembly GCF_004027225.2. Lineage (NCBI taxonomy): Eukaryota > Metazoa > Chordata > Aves > Psittaciformes > Psittacidae > Strigops > Strigops habroptila. The sequence goes on along the minus strand of NC_044277.2, from coordinate 44,456,692 downwards.
TGGGGGTACGTAATGCTCCACAAGCCAGCGCTTTTCAAGATTATTTAATGAATTCATATCACTTGAAGTTGACACTGAAACTTATGATCAGCCAGGTTCCACTCAAATGTCAACAAGCAACCACAAATCACCATTGTTTGCTGAGAAGTACACTGATAGCAAAATTATCAAAGCATCTGTGCTGAAATACAGAAGATAAACAAAACTATTCAAATATGAATCTACCTACCCAAAATGCTAGAAAATCACTGCCTGTATAGAGCTATTTTTAACTGTTTTTATGTCTCTCTGTAGTTAGCTGGCATTGTATTCTGAAATTAAGTTGCTTTGGCTTTTATAAAGAGCATTTTTGCCATCCTGTACTTTATTGATATTTTATAATCTCTCTGTCCCTATTACTGGCTCTTCCCAGGAATCTTCTGCAGACATATTTTTACGAAGAAGACTAAAGCAGGTGATGTTTCCCTCTGCATTGGACAATGCCTGATGAATGGTCCTTCTGCAAGGGGATAAGCACCACAGTATTATTGTGCTGCTAGGCAGATGTAAAGAGACAATGCCTGTCCAAGAGAAAATGCGATCTGCTCCGTGGTGTTCCCCATATGGCTGGTACTAGCAAAGTGAACTCATCAGAAGATCCAAGTGGTCATTGGATTAGATCTGTGGCAAGCTCTACATCAAGTTCTGATATCTTTTCGTTGCTTCTACTAGCAGCACGGGAGCATGTGGGTATATGGGGAAAGAAATGTGATTGACTGGCAAAAGCTCAGATTTTGCAGGTGTCTGTTATAGGCACTCAGGGCTCATTAGATAGCTTAGCACCCTTAAAAGTTGTGAAACCTGTTCAAGGCAAAGAATTGCAAGAAAGGAAAAAGCAACCAATCAGTTAAAGACCTGCTCCTTCTGCTTTGTAGTTAATGTTTTAACTTTTACTCAAACACAAAGCTTTTAGTTAGGACGCTGGTGGACTCTACCAGCAGATCAAAATGGAAATAACATCCTTGAATTCCACAGTTCCCTGACCATGTCAAGAAAGGACATGGATTACTTTGGCTGCTATATGTCTTGGTAACTGTAGAATAAAGACATAATCTAAGACTGCTATCCTTTTCGTACACCTGAATGCACACCATCTATTCAAATAAGTTGTACTATCCTTCATTAATTAATCTCCAGAAATACTCAGTTATTTCTTACTGTAGGTCTTGGTCTTAGAAGTATGATATGGCTGTAGTGCTTTTTATCTTCAAAGAAAAATGCAAGGAGTCATGCAGAAAAACCCTTAAGGAAAATAAGGGGTAGGTATATTTCCTAAACATAGACAGTAAGTCAATGATAAAGCAAGACGTTTTCATTGTAGAGAACATTCTCACAAAAGTAAGGTCACTAGAAAAAATATGTGCTTAGATAGAAAAAACTTCCTTAAAACTGCCCATCCATTTATTACTATCTCCTCAACATGTATTAAAAAAGCATTTAGCTAATTCATGGGTGACACCAAATTTATGCCAAGAACTTCCGTCTTATAAGTCATGACATCCTGTTGTTCATATAGTGTTTCTTTTTCTATTGCATCTTGTTTTATTATACCAGATGACTGGTTGAACTGTCAAAACTCTGAGTTCAATTACTTAAAAAGCAGTGTGAATTGGAGAAAAAACATGTATAGGGTCTGTATTTTACAATGCATATAGCTTACTTTCATATAGAAAAACTAGCATTATAAGAACAGCAATATCTACAACTGCTACTTCTCAATGGATCAGCAATGAAATAAGCATGGACCTGAGCTGCTAGAAATTGCTCAGGTGTCCTCATTACTTAGGATCAACCCATTCTTTCTTATCAGCTCTGATACTTGAAATAGTATGAGTAGAAGGTGTCCCTGCCCATCGCAGGGGGTTGAAACTAGATGATCTTTGAGTTCTCTTCCTACCAAACCCATTCTACGATTCTATGAAATATTGTTATTTTTGATATAATCATTTAGGAGTCTGCATTTACAATACAAAATTTAAGTGCCATTTTTAGTTTCTGTGATGGTCTAACCAGGTAGGTAGTCTGCGAAAGTAAAAGGTTAGCTGAGGCTGATCATACAGTTACCACAAGTAGCTTCCATTTAAGCATAAGAAGCTGTGGCAGTTTCAACACTCTCTGGAACCTATTAAGTAGAAGAGATGACTGAAGTTGGAAGAAACTAAAACTCCAAAGAGTCACAGACAGTGGTGATAGTACAATGGTACTTACATTTTAAAAATGAATTTGTATGGAATTTTTAAATAACCCAGAAGAATTATTTCAGTCAGTGACAAATATAGTGTTTCAAAAATATCAATAATGGAAATGGCATCGCCTTTTCTAAAAGCAAGATACTAAAATTGTGTTGCTGACAGATTTTTATTTTTTTTTTTAATGTGCAAGAATTTATCATTTTAACTTTCTGTCAAAACTTACATATTTATTAATAAGTTAATGTCTTACCTGCCAAGAGTCTTGCTATGTTTCTGTTGTTCAAAAGGTTTTAGTGCCAGCTTTATTCACTGGATCACAAGATGATTGAGATGGGAAGGCACCTCTGGAGATTGCCTAGTCCAATCCCCCTGCTTGCAGCAGGGTAACCCGCAGCAGTTTGCTCAGGGCCATGTCTGGTTGGGTTTTAATTGTCTCCAAGGACAGAGACTCCACAACTCTCTGGACAACTTGTTTACTTGTTCCAGTGCTTAAAACTAATAATAATAGTAATAATAAAAAGTTTTCTTGTATTTTAATGGCATTTTCTGTATTTTAGTGTGTCTATTTCCTCTGTACTTCCGTTTCCTTGTGTCCATTTCATCCTGTATTTCAATTTGCATCCAATACTTTTTCTCAGAGCAGTGCTTACAAGTGGTTAAAATATATGTTAGTGATTGTGATATAGTAATGATGAATTTTGCTTACTGGACAAGGAAAGGAAGGTAAGTTAATCGTTGATGAAAGGACAAAGGTTTTGATTTATGGTATTTACTGTCTTACATACCAAGTTGGTCTGAAATTCTGTCCATGCAACTTCTGACTGGAGGACAACATGGGCAGGTTTTCTGTGCCTGTGCTCCTAACTTGGCTTCTTCTTCTTCAGGTGGTCTGGAGCCAGGTAAGAAAACAAAGAATATGTATTCTCTATATCATAGAGTAAGCAGCACAGCTTAAGATGAGTTTGAGAGGAAAAGACTGAAGTATGTTGCTTTTGCAAAATAAGAATTCTGTTGTCATCTGCATGGAAGAGAGAGAAAGATTTCTCTTTCCTTGGGGTCTTAGTGCTGCTATTTTTAACAGGCCTGGCTGTACATGGGAAGAGCTTATCTTGCATTCCCCATTTAAGCAAAACATCCACTAATATTCAAAGTACCATTACCAAAATAGCAAGTCTGGGGTTAGAACCAAGATAAGTATTAAAATTTATTTTGCTCCTCCATATTTGAATGGAAATAGGATTTTCATATTTTTTTCTATAACACAATATATTTGATAATGAAATTGATGCCTTTTTAGCCACTGGATATACTTGGATATGACTGTTCTCTGTTCCTCCAATCCAGCTGAACTATTTAATGCCAAAAAGTAACAGATGAGATTTTGTATTTCCTGTCTTTTGTCATGAAAAGTAGCATTTTGCTCATCTTGCGATAATTTATTATAGAGACCAGGAATTTTGGTGTTACACAATGCAATACATGCTCATACATCTCCCTAAGTCAAGAGCTTATGTCCCTGACTTTGCCATAGTCCTCCTGTATCCCCCACAATCCCAGCTCCACACTTCCCGTGTATTACTGCTGCCCACCACAACTACCTGTTCCTCTGTTCCCAACCTGGAAACTCAAGTCTTAGCCTTGTTTAGATTCCTCTACAGGCTTTGGTAAAGCCTCTAGTAGGTGATGCAGGGTGCTACTACCATCTACAAGCTATTACCATCAAACTGACTCCGAATAACCAGCTTCTGCGTGAGAGAGGGGCTTCTGATCACTAGGACCAATTATTTAATTTCCATGTGCCCTATGGCCAGGAAGAGCTTCTTTCTGGATGGCAATATTTAAAGTTATATAGTCTGGAGAAAACACTGGTAAGTTAAAGTGTCTCATCCAAACTGGTTGACTATACTCCATCTGAAGTTCATGAATTTTCATCTGTGATTTATCACATCTTTGAATAGATGTCCAAGCTAGATGAGGTGGATCATCTTTTGGAGCTGCCAGGGCATCATGGTAGTGCCATGGATATTTTAGGGACAGATTAATTACCCATTTGTTTCTCCACTGATTACTGAGTGAGTGTACTTACCTCGGTTTTACGTGACTACAATAAGTGAGGTGTTTCCCACCTGTTCAAGGTGCACTAGGATTATTTGCTAGTTGAATGTGCTCACAAGCCATTGTTTGACTAACCTTCACTGTAATTTAATTCACACAAGCCATGTTGCTTGCCAAAGTTGGGGACTAATATTATAAATATTCAGAATTTTTTGTGTGTGTAGATTTGAAAGTAGCAGTGGTTAGACTAAATTAGATTCCTCTTTGGTACACCTCAGGTAATATAACCTTCCTCTGTATGTGACTATGGACTGTGAATCTGTTGTTTATTTACAAAACTTTCAGAGATTAGAAATGCATCATATAGGTCTCAGTTATCAGGCTGGTAATGAGACTGGAGTCACTGCTACTCAAACAAGTAATATTTATATGCAGAGATACTCCTTTTGAAACGGAGTGTTTTGCTGTTGAGGTTCACAAGACTAAAGACCCAGTTTTGTTGAGAAAGAAATGGAAAGGAGTGATGGAAGGGATTCCTTCAGCATTAAACATTCAGTGACAGTTTTCAGATGCTGAGGACCAGCCTGAATTTCAGTTCATTGCTGAATTTGGTACTCTTTAGTCATGGACTCACAGTTTGGTTTCTGCACCAAAAGTACTGCTGGACTTAGCTACATTAATTTCAGTTTGTATGCTTTTGCTGCTGATTGATAGAGGAGCTTTTCCATGAGCTAGCCATTTTTTACCTTTAGCACAGTTATGCTTTCTGATTAGTAGGTATGGGTACATTGTAGTTTATAATTATTCAAACTGTAGAAACATTCCCCGCTAATGCTTATGAGGGGATTCAACATATAGAGGTATGATTCTTTCCTTCCATCAACAATCTTTGACAGAAAAGACAATAACTTTGATTTCAATGATAACAATGATTTCATTTTTTTAATATTGCAAGCTATACCTGTCGCTTTTAATTCCACATTAGCTAGAAATCTGTGTGAGAGTTGGAGTTTAAAAGCAAATGGAGTCTTCAAAATGCATTACACACTTTCCTCGTGTACTTTCAGCTTGTTTTGCAAACTTCACTGTAATTCCGAAACTTGAATACATGCACACTGTCTTATGCATATCCAGTGATAACAAAATGTAATGATAGGATATACATGCAACAAAAACTTCGAAATGTAAGAGGAGTCTATTGACATTTCAAATATATGGATCATTTGGAAAAGATTTTTGAGGTTATTAAACTGTATCTGTATACAGTTATATGTTTATTCTTTCTTCTGAAGTCCCCATCCTTATTTTTCAAGTATCAGTGTAAACCTGCGTAGTACCAGCTAACTCAGTGAAGTGTGAGATCAAAATCAATCCTGCAGCATTTGCATCTGCCCAACTCTCGAAACATTTTTTCAATGGACTTGGTCACTTTTCCACAATGAATGACACTGGGTTTTTTAGAGTTGGGTATCTTCAAAACTACCGAAGTTTGAAACAGTGCAAAACTATGAAGTGCTGAAACAGGGCTGTTTCAGAAGAAATGGAACAGGAACCACTTGAACAGGTTGCCCAGAGAAGCTGTGGCTACCCCATCCCTGTCAGTGTTCACGGCCAGGTTGGATGGGGCTTTGAGCAACCTGGTTTAGTGGAAGGTGTCCCTGCCTGTGGGAAAGCTGACGCACAAGCAAATAAACATTTCTAGTCAAATGAAGAGGCAGTGGGTCCAGTCAATCCAACACAAACCCATACACTAAATGCTGATTTAAGCTAAGAGCTTAAATCGCATCTCTAATACCGTCGTGAGATTAACGCGAGCTGCATTTCATTATGTGCCTTTCTAATAATATCTTTTTTTCTTCCCCCTCCCCAGCCTTCTCCAGAGACAACTGGTGAGTTCTGTTTTGAAATCTATTTACATGCATGGGAGGCAGTCAACAAAACCAGCTGCTCATAAACATCGCTAGGACAGACTCAGATTTATAATTACTGTTATTGTTATTGCATTAATTTTCACACTTCATAAAGATAACAGCAAGAGCTAATGTCCTACCTCACTTGTCTTTTTATTTTTCAGAACTAGATGTAGATGGAGGAATTGATCGAGACATCTTTGACATCAATGAAGGTTTTTTAAATTCAGTTTCTCTTTTAATTTTTTTTTGGTGATTTTTATTATACAGTAGCCACAGATCAATACCATAACTGAACGTTAATCTCCTTTTCTCTGTAGCTTTAGGACTAAACCTTTTTGAGGGAGACATCAAACTTAACAGGGTGAGTTCAAATTTAAAATATAAAACCAGAAACCTGTCATTGACTTATGCAACATAAAGTATCGCTGGCATGGAAATGATTGATGTATTCTGCTCCTACTAACAATAAATGCTGTTTATGTAACAGTAAACTGAATATATTTGGGGATGGATTTCTACAAAATGTCATAAACAATGAAGGATCCTGGTGCATTTGCAGAAACATTATCCAGGGTAAGGTCGGTTTAGCCATAAGATCAATATTATTAGTTTCTTGTTTCCTTTACTGTGTTTCTTGTATTGGAACTTATAAGAGATTCAGCAGCACCAATCACCAGCCGGACAGGTTGATAAATGATTCTTCATTTATCTGTCCATACTTATAATAAGCTAATTAGATTTACAGATGAGTGCTGCAAAACCTTCATCATGTAAGTAGATTCACTAGAACTAATGGAAAAAATTAGATCTGTAACATGTTTTAAAGCCTCTGCCCAGTACCCCTACCTGATCAATTAAAAAAATAAATACATTTACATGACAAGTTACATCCCAAAAACACCTAGTAGAAATCCCCAAACTGTCTTGAGCACCTGAAAATCAACAGTGTTTTACTCTCACTTTTGGTGAACTGCTTTGGCCTGAGCATATCAGCGGAAGCAAGAACAGCACTTGCTAAGGGCACAGGAACAAACCCTTGCATGATGAAAAATTAAAAGATTATTAATCTCTGTACAGTTGTCAGGACTTTAGATCTTAATGCTTCCCACAGGAGCTGAAGCTTTCCTCACACATCCATCAAAATCTCAGGTAATTCCTATGGAGAAAATGGTGCAGAAATTGGAGACACTGGTAGAAGGGAGTGAAGGGATTTCAAACCTAAGCGTTAGATCTCTGAGTGATCCTCTGAAATTTTTGAGCTGTTCGATGATATGTCTTACATGGACTTGTAGGAAAAATGCTTTGCTTTAGCACTATTGTAGTCCTTGATCCTGACCCACATTTTACTGAGGACTGCATACTTATTTTTTTTCTCACTTGCAGGCACGAAACTCCATCATTGGTGACAACTATCGGTGGCCCCATGTTATTCCCTATGTCCTTGATGATAGCCTAGGTACGGTATTTGCTCTTGACGATGTCTGTATGTTGCGTTGATTGAAATGTTAAATACAGATTGATAAATATTCTGTAGTACCCTTTATTGTAAGCCTAGAGCAGGCCATTCACCACAGCAGGATTTGGCCTGGGTGTGCACAAGCAGCATGTATCACCTTAGTGTTGGTGCTGGTTCTCACCTCCTTTCTTGGATGGCTCTTATCCCGCCATTGCTGTGGCCCAGAAAATTGATTCGATTTAAAAGCATATGTTTGAGACATGAAACTCTACCAAGCAGAAATAAAAACAGGGCACCGAAGATCTTTTCAAAGCCAGAAAGCTTACCTGGCCATGTACATAAACTACAGCACCAAGGGCAAATTGTCATTCTGGCAGACAACACAGTTTGCAGTGGCACATTGCTGAGTCCCCTTGTCTTAATCCACCAAAAAGCCTGCTTATTTTGATCAAAGATTGCTGGAGTAAGGCCCACCCTTAGGACTTGCTCCATACAGATAATAGTACAAGCCTATTGGCTCAGTATTGACAAGAACGCTGTTTACATTGCAGACATGAATGCTAAGGCACTCATCCTCAAAGCATTTGAACAGTATCGACTGAAAACCTGTATTGACTTCAAACCTTGGGAAGGGGAGAAGAATTACATACATGTGATCAAAGGAAGTGGGTAAGAGGAGTCATGTAAAACAAATTTCATCTGGTTTGCTTTCAAGCTATTTTCATGGCCAGTATTCACTCTAAAACTTATATATCTGATTATAATTTTGTATTTTTGTTGTGTCCATTTTACCAGTCTTTTTTAACTGGAAATTATAGTAGTTTCCAAAACAGATATTACCTTGGTAGCAATCAACAATTTCTTGCTGATATTTGTTTTTAAATATAAGAAGAAATTGAATCCTTTAAGAGTTAATTTTCTGAGCATGGTAAAAGATATCAGAAACAAGCGAATTATTTTCTTGACTGATTTTTGGATATATGGAGTATCGCTTTCAAATGGTCATTCTTAATATACCTTAGCTAAAAAAAAAAAAATCCCAGCAGCAATATGTTAGTTCTAACTGTGGGACAATGAATTTTTTTGACTATAACAACGGAATTGCATCTGAGCAATGTCACACCAGCATTCAGATATAACAGTAATATTTTTAAATGCTGCATGGCACTGAGATATTTAACAGAGGTTTCACTTTATTTAGCTCTTTTGATGAATAGTTATGCTATTCCACCTTAAATTTTGCAAAATAAGACTCCATAAAGAATTCAGAATTGCCCCAGATGCTTCACTTTCTCAGACAGTCTCTGTCAAAACAGTGCAACAAGAACAAATATATCTCCACTCTATGTTGAAACATTTCTCTTTTAGAAAAGGAGATCAGGGAAAGCTTGATAGCCTGCTGAGGAAATTTACTTTCAGAAAATCATTTCCTGATATGAGAATGCATTCATAAATGGGAAAAGATTTTCTGATAATAAAAATGTTTCCCTTTCCATTTGACTTGTTCTGAGATATTTGCAGCAGATAATTGTTTCAGAATTTCTTTAGTCTCTGGCTTTTTATACTTTCTTCTCTTCATGCTGTACACATGACATTGAAACTCAACCCTAAAAGACGTGTAAGTGGAGACTTAGGGAACAATGCATTTTCCTGTGCTAATGACTCTTGGGCTTTTTAAGCCAAATGGAAAACCCATGTAGATAAATTTTTTAGTCCTTCGTCACCTAAAGTATGCATTGAATTTGCTAACAATTGTACCTGAAAAAGAACCACAATATTTAGCCTATGGCAAGTCAGAGGCCTCTGCACAATGTTTCGTTTATATGTCTGTTAAAAATAGATGAGTCATGGTGGTGAAGATGACAAGTCATTCTAGTTGGATAACATATCTGGTCCTCATTGCCTGGTGTGTGGCTTGCCCTGAAATGTTTCTATCATCTCAGCTTACACATTCTTAAAACAACTAATGCTGAGTAGCACTTTTTAAAAGGTTGGAGCTAAACAGTGCAGCCTCCTGAAAATGGCCGTCCACTTTCAGTGAGCTAGCTTTGGGCTGTACAAAAAAGTTATCAGGGCTGACCCTGCGTTTACTGCCTTTCATTTCGCTCCATGACTATCTTGTGATATAATGGGACAAGGTGAAAGGTGGGTAAACCAACCCATTTCCCCTCTGCAGTTCCTAATTATTATTATTATTTTTAATCAGTGAGGACTCTTCTAACTGCAGACTAAAGACCTCAGTCCAGAGGGTACAGTGCAGACAGGAGCACAAAGTTCCTGGCAACACCAGCCAGATTAATGAAGTTTTATTGCACCAAGAAAAAGCTGATAAATCATCTTTGCCTTTCCAATCTTGGCTTGCATCTATGAAACAGACAGGGGAAGGTGGGGGAATTTTATGTCAAAAGGATTTGTAGTAGACCATAAAGTCCTCATCTGGATTATCCTTTTGAATCCAAATGAAGTCAGCCACAAAAGAAGCCAGCTGCTGTTTTGTTGTGTTGATTGCCCTGTGCAAATACACATTTGTAGGCTGATGTACGTACACAGCATCAGCTCTGTATTCTTCTCATGAATAGAGGACTCATTCAGCAGGAAACCTGGTGTGGTCTGGAAGAGTCAAACAGTTAGCAGACCAGGGAGGATAAACACCATCTCTATTATTTCCACATGGAAAATCAGGTTTTCTTGGTCTCCTGGGAGGGGTCACTTCAGCTGCTTGCCACTGTGGCACATGGCAAAGGGAACCAATGCAGAAGTAGATTGATACAGATCCCTGGTTAACCAGCTTGGTGCTGGGAAGTCAAAGTGTCTATGTGCTGGTACTGGTGATCTGTGATACTATGGGAAGTTATTTGCTAGCAGGATATTAGCATAGAAATGTGCCTGAAATAAGTAGCATCATCACTACTAATGGCAGGTATCTACTTACAGCCCATCTTCCAAAAAGAAAACTGGTGGGATTAGTCAGGGCAGATACTTCCCTGTTTCTCTAGCCTCTGATAGAGCAACTAGCAATGCAGAAAGCACAGAATCAGAGATATAGCTCTCACACACTTGGAAAACTATGACTTTCTCCCATTTTTTCACCTCCTGAAGACACTCCTAACAGGGGGTTCCAGGTACTCATTGCTCTGGAATGCCATGTCCCACTTGCTTGGTTTTATTCTCAGTGCTGGGCAACACAGACCATGTATTTACTCCCTCTGTGGCCGCAGAATGGTGGTGTTGTAGGCATTTGGTAGTCCGAAGGGAAGGCGAAGCTGCATCCCGTGGTGTTCCGATGCTGATTTTGCCTGCAGCCTGCTGTGAAGCCAGGGGCAGCTGCTTTGGTATGAAGTGGGCCCAGAACAGTGATGGGCTTCTTAGACTTCCGCACAACTCAAGAAAAAGCTGCATAATCAATATGAGGCCTTGTTCAAGGCAAGCCTGTGAAATTATGGATGCCACATGTGCTTCTTCTGAGGTGCCATACTGTGATTTTAATAAGTAATCAACAGCCAAGGCCTGTGCTGCTTTGTGGGAAGAGAAATACCGGGGAATACGTTGTACTAATAAGTTACAGGGTTCGAAAGCTCGTGGTATGCTTGTGTTTTTAAATTTCTGGGGTGATAGGACTGCAAATCCTACGGCATATTTTGTGCCTGATTAATTTTATGTTCTTCATTGGGTAAGTGTTGATTTATTTGCTGCATAAAATATCAATTTAAATGTAGCTCTCTGTGCTTGCTAGTTTGTGGACATGGGGTGCCATTTTATTGTCTTGTGCAGATAGCTCACTGAAATTTTTATCCTTTAATAAAAACTTCCAGCACATCTGTGGTTTTGCTCTTCCTTGTGAGCGTGTGTCAGCAGCAAGTGCTCTAGAACAGCAACTCACAAATAGCTAGAAAGAAAAGAGCTTGTGAAAAGCACTATCAAATCCACAAAACCTTCAGAAGGTAAACACAGCCACAAAGAAGCGCATCTTGCTTTGGAGCCACAGCCCCTCACAAAGCAAAAGGCCAAAACAATGAAGAGAGAAGTAACTGCAATGGCAGAGGCAAGAGTGTGCGTGAACCTGGTTTCCCTTACGGTAGGGGCTGGCTCAAAGTGCACTCACAGTTGCATACTGTGGTCCATCTGAAAATTGTTAATCTGAAGTAACTTAATTGCTCTAAATCATGTGTCCATAGTCTTTAATGTTTACCAAAGTGCCAATGAAATCCTCATCAGTTTTCTTCTGTCACAAATAGCTCAACATTTTTCTGCTAAAGAAAACCCATTAAAAACAGTGGGGGGACTGTTTGTTCATCAAAACAGAGCTGAATGTGAGAGGAAAGGATCCTATAAGGAACAGATCAATGAAAAAGTGCTCTCTGTAGCAAAATGTAACTTCAACACTCAAGTTAAAAATGTACCTGATTCTACAGTTTGCATGACATGGGGATGGTATGTATCTCACAAGGCCTTCTCTCATCTTATTTCAATGCTAGCTGCTGGTCTTCAGTGGGAAACCTCCAAGAGGGGTTGCAGGAGCTCTCCATCGGAGATGGCTGTGACAGGATCGCAACAATCGAGCACGAGTTCCTGCACGCCCTGGGATTCTGGCACGAGCAGTCACGGTCCGACCGGGATGACTATGTGTCCATCATCTGGGAGAGGATTCTGCCAGGTCAGTCACTCGCCTGCTTTTCCTTTCAGGCTCTGGTGTTGGGGGTTTAGCTGTGGAACACCACTTTCAGCCATCCTTTGGTGGTCACACTATTCTCTGACCTGGACTTCTATTTCAAAGCCAGCATATTAATAAATTAAATATCAAGTGACACCTATTCAAGACAGAAAGCCTCGTTTGTGATTGCTGTGGTTATTCCTTGTGCTGCAGCAGTTGCCAAAGCCCTAACTAGAGGTCTGAGTCCTGTTATGCTACATGCAGTACAGCAGAGCAGCAGAAGGGAATAATTTGGTTTGTTAAAACGAATACCCTGAAAGCACTGTTAGTCTGAGAGCCCTTAACAAAACAGAAGTTATTGAAAAAAAATCCCACTCTAAAAAACCCAATGTGACCAATGTCAGTAGAAAATCTCTAGCAAATAAACACTGGTCATCCTCTTTCTCGCCAACACCTGGTGCGTGCAGCAGAGCTGAGACAGCAGAGTGTGCAGAGAGGGTGTGCAGGTAGGAGAGACCCTTCTCAGGGTCTGCATCACACGAGAGTTACTTTAGTGATGCACCTTGTAAAAGTAAGAAACAGTGTATTTGGCACAAGCCTGAGAGCTGGCACAGGGCTCCTCAGAACTCTGCTCAGTCTCTGCCTCTTCAGCTTGCCCTTGTCCTCTGTGACTTTCAGGCAGTACAGAAACAAAGTTATATACACAGATTTGATGCTTTCCTAACACAGGTACACACAGAAGACTGAAAAAATAGACAATGATCAAGTCTGGTGCATTCTTATTTAGTCATGATCAATAGTCAGGTGCATATGCAAGCATACATTACAGAAAATGACTTAGCCTCTGTTATTTGATTTCCATTATATGTTGCTGACTCTTGATGACAAGTTGCACTATTGTTAGCCATTTGAAACTGCTGCAGCTTTTTTACACTGACCAGAATATAGTTAGTGTATTTTGACTAATTTAAAACATTTAAAACTTTACCTTCCATTAGGCAGTTAGGAATGGGGTTTTGCTCATACTCCAGAAAATATCTGTAAAGTTAAATTCTGAAAGCTTATCTGGTGCCAGTTCTAACTGGTTTATTGTGAGCTAAAATGACCAGCAATTATGTATCAGAGAATACAGATTAGA